>NC_137879.1:29509077-29576022 GCF_963924005.1 Protomyctophum bolini | reverse complement strand
GTATTACTTGCTTCTTGAGTAGGACAGCACAACTGTTCATAACAGAAGACTCTCAATATGTCACTCACTGAAAATAGCAGATCTTTCCGGCTTTTTTAAACATTTACTGGTCAGTCATTATTCTCATTAATTGCGACTCTCCAAGTTCTTAGCCCTCTTTCTGAAAAGGTTCTGTGTTGTTGAGTCAAGACAGTGTTGTACTGTTATCTGATGCTGATAGCATGCAAGCACCATTCATAGTGCCAATCTCGAGTTTGTGAGTTTCAGCCAGATCTAGTTGCCTTTTGTGTCAATTTCCAAAAGGCCTGATGGAGTTGTTGGAATTATACCAACCGGATTCCACTGCTTGTTGTCCCTATTTAAAGACTAATGGGTGGCCAGACAGACACGCTAATAAATATCCTCTTACTGTGGACTTGCTTAGTAAACTTAAACTATCCTTAATTTCCTTTCCTTTCTAGTCCTGAACCTTTACCCCCAAAAATCGTATTGGTTGAAGTTCACTCTCACATAGCCAATAAATACTGTAATACTACCGGTAATTCAATGTGTCTAAATACATACTGTAACTTAATAAAATACTTTTCAATTTAAATCAAGCATTAGATTAGGCTACAAAAGGGAAACAGAAACCAGCAATGTGCACTGCGACAGGCAGCTCTAAAAGGACATGACTTTTTTTATACAATTATTCATGTGGTTGAATTAAATGTTGTCATTGTACAGTACAGGATTCCCACAGCCCAGCCTGTGGCCTGTAGCTGTTTTATTTTGTCTGCAGGCTGGTGTGACAACAGCATTCATAATCAGTGGACTGGACCTATATTTAGATATTGGGTTGTATTCCCATTTCACTCTGCCGCTCAGAACTGTTTTGGTATGTAAGGATTTACCTAATACCTACAGACAGCCTTCTCTATCTAATTATGAGTCCCTGTGATGGATTGGACTCCTTGCTACACCGTTACCTCTGGGAAATAATACAAGGACTGACACTTCTTTTTTTTAAATCCTCAGTTCACTTTTATTATCTAGGACACAGAGATACAGCATGAGAGATAGGCCTACATTGACAAAGGGGATCTAGGGTAAATGAGTTACTTATGCTGTTGTCCCGCAGAATGTGCAAGGTTGCTTAAAGCCTGGGTGTTTAAATGGGGTATCACTCGCCACCATGATGTTAATTTTCATGACAGAAAATGGGAAATCTTAAATATCTTTGATTTTATAATATATGAAAAAAGTGCAATGATGGCAGGGCACTAGTGCACTTAAGAGGTATGTGTGTGTGTGTGTGTGTGTGTGTGTGTGTGTGTGTGTGTGTGTGTGTGTGTGTGTGTGTGTGTGTGTGTTCTGTCAAATTAGGGAAAATCTCTCAGAGATGGATAGATAAGAGGTCGTTGTAAACCACAGTAAAGTGAAACTTTCATGTCATAATTTATCAATCCATCCCACCATTGTTTTTAAAGAACATTAAGGAGTGCTTTGGTCAGGCTGTGCCAATTCCAATTCCAATCTCTGTTTGAAGAATTGATAATGCACTTTTTTGAGTGGTGCAACCACTCCTACAACCAGCAACGTCCGTATGCGCCTATGTGGCCATGAGCACGAGTATATGACTATAGGGTAGGGGGCACCAGAGAGAGAGAGAGAGATATGCGCCACTCAGTTCACATGGGTGTGATTTTTTTAATGTATAAACGCCTGGGTGTATTTGGCTGTAGGCGTCTGTGGGATGAGGCAACTTTGATTAATTCCCCTCGACGGGGTTAAGTCATTGATCTGTTCTGCTTCCCCTGATTTGATGAGGGTTGGTGTTATCCACACACCCCCTCGTCTTGTTACTGGCAGTAACTATAAATCGGGGCTTAAAAATGAATTTAGCCTCCTAACTCGAAAGGTTGGCATTAGTGGTTGTGAGACACAGTAGCAGCCCTGGATGAAGGATGTTGAATGTGATGTGTGATGATGTCGTTTTTGTTTAGTTTTTTGCATTGCAGTAATCACTCCAATTTTTTCGTTGTTTTCGCAGATTTGTTTGTCATGGAGACAGACATAATACCAAAATTCTCCTCAAAAGATGAGGAAATTGACTTCTGGAAGACACTTGCCCTCAAGTACAAGACAAGGTACGTTAACGGGCACAAATGATGCACTCTCCATTAGGCTACATGCCATGTCATCAGCATACCTTTCTTGCCAAGCACGATAGTTGGACAGGGATTTGTCTCATGTGTTTGGCTGCATAGGCCTGCGATATGTAGAACAGAGCTGGTTAATATTAATTAAATATCATATTTATTTCAGTTAACCGTTAACACATTTTCTCCTAACTTAATATACCTCAATTACACAATTCAACACATATCTGAACATATCTACAGAGATTTTACATAACTCAATATTGAAATGTAATTTTCACATTGTTCATTAAAATAATTCTATTATGATGTGGCCAGACTGATATCACTGCATAGATAATAGTCTGGGCTATTAGAGGGATCTCTGTTTGGAACCTGCATTTCCAAGGAGCGTATTCCAAAAAAATGCCTCATATCTGCATACCGGGCCCTGTTTGGTCCGTCACTACTTCTGAGGGAGTGAAGTCCAATCACAACTGAGCAGTGCCAGACCAAATCTGCTGAGGGCTTTTCTTTTTTGCAATGGCAGATTCATCTGGTTTCCAGGCCAGACCACTAATATAGACAGTCCCATAAACATACTGACACATATAGGGATGACTTGACTTGCTTTCAGCTCTCTGGTAGTTCACAAAAAAGGGTATCTTTGAAAAACAAAGAAAGGGTCCTGCACACTGTACACTTGCCAAAATGTTGCTCTTTATTGGGTCGACGTTTCGGTCGATTAGACCTTCATCAGGACAGACAATCGATTGTCTGTCCTGATGAAGGTCTAATCGACCGAAACGTCGACCCAATAAAGGTTCTGAACAGTGTCTGACAGTGTGCGGGACCCTTTCTTTGTTTTTCAAAGATACCCTTTTTAAGTACTGGTATGCTCTATTGCCCTACGCACCCGTCACTAGCCTTCTGAGGTGTGCATCGGCCTTTTGCTAAAAAAAAAGTAAAAAACGTAACATCCACACCTGGGAGCCTCAGCGGAGACTCACCTGTCTCGTCTGGCTTTCTTTAGTGGTGGAAATGTACAAGTACATTTACTTAAGTACAATTTTGAGGTATTTGTACTTTATTTGAGTATTTCCAATTTCCAATACTTTTATTTCTACTCTCGGATCCAAATATTGTACTTTTACTCCACTACATTTATTTGAAAACTTTACTTACTGGTTATTTTGTAGATTATCACAAAACATACATTAACCACTTCAGCCCTATACATTTTGGCCAAGCTCACAGTCACAATGCGCTGCGATGCGAGCACTTGTATATCTGCTATTTTCAAAAGATTTTTATATATTTGAAAACTTGAAATAAGACATTGAGCATAATGAGTACTTAATGAGTACATAATGAGTACATTTTTCAAAAAAGTACATTTTGAATTCCGGACTTTTACTTGTAACGGAGTATTTCTACAGTATATTGCACTAATGCAGACAGTTGCAGTATTGATACTTTTACTTAAATAACAAATCGTTGTCAACCTGACGTTCTCACTCGCTTTCAATAAAAGATCAGTCGTAGCAGATGCTGTTCGACCTTGTGAAAGAGCTCTATTATGATACAGAGAGTGAGTTTCCTTGAAAACCTTGTTTAAAGGGATGGATCCCATTGCATGTTGAACATAAGAAAGAGGCTTTCATGCCTTTGTGTCTCTGCCCGCATGTCTATGAATGGGTTTATGCAACTTGATGTCATAGGGTTCCCACTATTGTTGTAGCTAAAGATAATGAACAACACTCTTAAGCCTGGATAAAATTAGCTGTACTCTGCATTTTCCTGTTTCAGTACATGATAGTCACAAGGTCTCTGTGGACAACAGACACACCCAGTCAGGAAATTCGCTTTGCTTTTCACCTACCGGTAGTTGGCTCTTTGATAGTCAGTGAAGATAAGGGTCACATCCTTTGTGTGTGTGTGAGGTATGAATGAGGTACTTTGTTGACCCTGACAGCGTTGCAGTATTGGATTGCAACTTCAAGTTCACACTGTAATTTTTGTTTTACCGATCATGTGTATGAGATGAGACTTGAAGAGAACATAGGAATTTCTATGTAAGACTATTATGAAATTATTAAGCGAGCAAGCATTCTGGTTAACAAGAGGGAAAATTTAAGAGGGAGAGAATAAAATAAAAAATTATCGTTTTAAAACACCGGTGGGGCTGCTTACCCACTTGATCCCTAGCGTCTCTAATATGGAGCAACTGTCTGCAAAAATAGCAGATATACAAGTTGCAATGTGTTATGAGTTCATAGATCATTTATTTTCGGCCAAGACATTTGCATGGATGGAAGACATGAATGCAGGAAAAATGCCGTACATGTATGTATGCTCTTTTTTTGTCACAAAACGGAGCATGCGTATTTGAATTTCCTACAAACTAATCCATTGTCAAACCGGATTTCTTTTAGTCTAGCGCGGCTGATATAAGAGGAGAGGGTTCTATGTTTTGCTGAGAACAAAGGGATATATCTGCCCAGGTTCAGCCAAGTAAAAACCAGTTCAAAGTTCAGAATAGGCTCTGCATTCATCAATACTGCAACATAGAAATACTCAAGTAAAACAAGTAAAAGTCCGGTAGTAGAAGTGTACTGCAAAATGTACTTTAGAGTACCAAAAGTAAAAGTGGGCTACTCATTATGCAAGAATGTCCCATTTCAAGTTTTCAAATCTTTTAAATATTATATATTATTATATTATTTTCAAATGGCTGAAATGTGTGTAGAGCTGAAGTGGTTAATGTATCTACAAAGTAACTAAATTTGTCAAATAATTGTAGTGGAGTAAAAGTACAATATTTGCCTCTGAGATGTAGTGGTAAATGTACGGAAAATGTGACATACTCAAGTAAAGTACAAATACCTCAAAACTGTACTTAAGTTCAGTACTTAAGCAAATGTACTTAGTTATTTTACACCAGTGTTGAGCATCGGGGGAAATAGTGTTTCTGACCACCCTGGCTCCATGCCCCCCACCCCCAGCACCTCCGGTCACATGCCAGCACTACTAGCATACCAGCTGCCATTTTTAGATGCTTCTGTCTGTGTGTTCTTCCATGGCTGGCTCAACCGACAAGTTGCATAACAACCAGTGAGTCTGCTCTCCCTTATAGCCACTGTGAATGGTGGTGGCACCGTGGCACACTGTTTTTGTAATGGAGAACCTATTGAATGCCAAAACCTCACGTTTTAACAAGGTGAATGAGCGTAACATACAAACATTAAAACATGTTTGAGGCGTCTTTGTTTTTTGGTTCTTGGTTCAGAATATCTGCTTGTTTAATTATCCTCAGTATCTGAAACAATTGCTTGTTCCGTACACACCATCATACAAACTAAGCCTAAGGCATACTGATCATCCCTACTTTATGCTTCCCACCAGGATAATAAAGGAAAGTGGTCGCTGTGCATTCAAATTTAAAGCACCATCTGATTGGAACGAATGACCAAGTTCGCTTAGATCTATCACTTCTTTCAATGTATTTAAAGAATCGATTTCCATTCATCTTTTAACACCGTGCTCATGCTTCTAATCTCGTTAATCTCTAATCTCTCTTGGACTGCGGTGTCTTCTCACAACAAACTAAGTGCTGCCTCTTTTTCCAACATGCATGTAGACTCTGCTTATTATTATTACATCTGCATGTTGGTACCGCATATATGTACTCTGCTCATTTTCATGGTTTTATTGTGCTTTGAGTATGCTGTTTTTTCCACAAGAACTCTGGGGTGGGAGTGGCTATCTTTGGGAGAGCTTTTGTTCTGTGTGTGTATATAATGGATGTTCTGTTGTATTGTTTGTGTATTGTATGTACTGTTCATTTGTGTTGAGAACCCCCTCTAAAATGAGATGAGACATCTCAAGGGGTTTATCCTTTCAATAAAGGTATATAATGGAGAACCTATTGAATGCCAAAACCTCACGTTTTAACAAGGTGAATGAGCGTAACATACAAAGTTAAACATTAAAACAGGTTTGAATATCTGCTCGTCTTTTTTGTGTGTTTTTCTTTTCTTGTGGTTGATTGTACAATATGTACAGTACTTAGTGGACTAATATGGTGGTCTATATGGTGATATACACCTCCAGTTAAGATGCTCAATTTGATGAACCTTTTGTGATTACAAAAAGTGAACCTTAAGGAATATGCCTGTCCTGATAAATGTATCGTACCAAGCTCTTTATTTTAAGGTTTACACACACACACACACACACAACACAGACATATACAGTACAGTGATTGTTCTAACAGGACTAGAAATATATTCATTAGATTTTGATTGTAAATAATGAGATGAGAAATAAGGTTACTGCAGTACAGAAGTAATTATCCATCTGAGAAGCTTTATTGATCTACTTTAACAGTTCATATTTTGTGGTTTTCTTCTTATGTGGTAAAGATGGGTATGGATGGATAATAACGTGACAAACATCCTAACAGACAATCTCATTTAGCAGAGCTACATCACCCTTTAAACTATTAGTTTTCCCTGCATAGCTATGCTATGGAGTCATGCAGCATTGGAGTCATGAATGCTACTTTGAGACGTTCTATAGTATTTAGGTAGTGTCAAATAAGGAGTGAAAAAAGAATAATAACCATCACTAGGCTGCTTTCCCAATGTGCTGTCCTCCTTTCCTTGTGGTGACATAGTTGGTAGTACTTGCCAACCGTTTGTATACTGCCCTCTTTATGTCCAGCTTGATGTCTTAACCCATTCAGGACGCTAACCCCCTTTGGTGTTTTAAGCATTGTGTTATACTTTAGCTATTGAAAAATAGATCTACAAGCTCATAGCACGGCACAGAGTGCCGCGCTATGAGCTTGTAAATCTGCTATTTTTGAGAAATCGTGAAAATGTGGTGCAGATCTTTGAATATATATATTCTTTCAGAGCGTTTTTAACTAAAATCTTTGCTTCTGGGGGGGGGGGGTCCCTGGAACAACATATTTTCAGATGGGGGGGGGGGGTCGGCGGCCATTTTTGAGGTCCTTGACATGAAATAGTTTGAAAATCACTGATATAGAAACAGAGTTTTTTCCAGAAAACTGTCATGATTTAGAAGACATTTGTAGAATCTGGTCTCTGTCCTAAACGGGTTAATGTTCTCTTTCCAACAGCTACCAGGAGGCCCAGGAGGAGCTGGTGGAGTTCCAGGAGGGCAGCAGGGAGCTGGAGGCAGAGCTGGAGACTCAGCTCAGCCAGTCGGAGCACCGCATGAGGGACCTGCACTCTGAGAACCACAGGCTCAAGAACGAGCTGGATTCCATCAAGGTGTGGCTTCGGAAGGACGTTTTTAGACTGAGGAATAATTACATTTGTTTATATAGGTTATATATATATATATATACTACATGGCTTAGTGGTCCAGGCACCTTGGCTGGCAATCCAGTCTGGCAGTGTGCCGCGGGTTCGACTCCCGATCCCGATGGCCTTTGCTGCATGTCATCCCCCCCCCCATCTCTCTCCCCATTTCCTTTCAGCCTACTGTCCCTCCTTAAAAAATATATAATAAAGGCGAAAGCCACAAAAAACATTTAAAATCGCAATAAAACGCAATATCGAATCGAATCACAATATAAATTGAATCGGCACCCTAGGTATCGATATCGTATCGAATCGCGACGTAAGTGAATCGTCCCACCTGTGCAAACAGTCTTATCAGTGCATATGTCTGTTTTGGTGAAGAGCATGACTTTAGTGCTCTGAGATGAGAAGCTGCTACTCTTCCTGAATATGCCCATAGCATCCCTGCATGGTCATCCAGAACCTGTAGATATCCTAATGTGGTCTGACTCATTCAATTATTGTGAACTAAATCCAATTGAGATAGTCCAGAGCTGCCAGTTAATGCGTCCTGTGTCGTACGATTTGAAGGGTGGCAGCTGCAACTCTGGAGACGGAGAAGTCCTCTCTGGGTATCGGAACGGTTCCTGGTTTGATCCTGACTCCTGGCAGTGCGTCAAATAGTGTTTTAGGAAGACAATTCGACTGACGAGTGGCAGTGTCTGGCCGTTGGTGTGTGACACTGAAGCATACATTGTAATGCACAATGCGTCGCACTGCGATGCATTCTTTCGGAGCTTGTAGATCAGCTATTACGGTACTATTGACGTACAATGATGTACAGTGTGTACTATATAGGGTTTCAATGGCTACGCTTCCAACTTAACCAGCGTGTACACTGTACAGTGTGTCTTCATCCATACCCTTGACTTAAATTATTAAAGGTTTTTTTTTTCATAGCACTCAAGAATCTTTGCAGTTCAGTCTCCTGCAGAAGAGTAATCGCATTGTAACCACTGCTCCCTTGGGTGGTTTTGTTTGTGTGTCCTTTTTAATTTATTTAGCTGAGGAGCCCATGCAGTTGGAGTATGAAGGGCCATAGCAGAGAGAGCAGGCCCATGGACAAAATACTGTACCCCAGAAAATACATACAAATACATACAATACATACTCTGACATACAATCCCAGTGTTCTGCCCTATGTCTGATTCTGACATGACGTATATCACGTAAATCGTCAATCCCGATGAGTACTGGAGAAGGCCATGGCTCGGAATTAGGAATTCTTATGGACCGTAATCAAAATGGTAATCTCACTTCCTGAAGCAAGAGTATATGTTTTCCCTGCCGAGCAGCATTTGGCACCTAGCTGTTCTGTGCCAGTAATGGCCTGATTATTCCAGCTGTGTTCACTTTGTACGAAACTCATACATAATGTATCACACAGCGCCTCTGTTACGTGCGTGCTCTCGCTCCATAATTAGCACATGGGGGGGGTGGGTAACGCGTCTCTGTGCCTGTGTTTGCATTACGTTTCCAGCCATGAGAACCAAGCCACCTGCGATGATCAGATGTGCACCAGCTATTTCATCTGCTTGGTTATTCAGGGAAAATGGTAGACTGCACAGTGCACACACATCATTACATGACACCTTTCTCTGTCAAACTAAAATGCCCTGTTGGTTACTCATGCCCATGTGACATTTATGCCTTTGCATCACCAGAATACATTCTCTCTCCGTGCACAATAATTGACTGTCCGGTCCAGATTTACTCTGCATTTACAGTTAATGACGCACTCACGCGTAGCCTTCTTGTGTTTAACCCTGGCATCTCTGTTCAATGTGTGGCTATAATGTCATTCCAAAAACAGATTGCAGATCCACAAGCTCACAACGCATTGCATCGTGTGATGCCTTGATGAGCTTGTAGAGCAGCTATTTTTTTTTAAACCTTCTGAACATGCCTTAAGTGGTTAATAGATATTGCCGTCATGTCAATAAAGAAATCCTCTGAATGACACTCCAGGGCAAACGTACTGTCTCCTGGTGTAATTGATTCTGACGCGACAGCAACAGCACATATAGGTCAGACAACACAGGCATATCTATTGAGCTGATTGGGCCTGGGCTGGTGGGAATATAGGTCACGCGTCAATATTCCCAGCCTGAGAATGGTAGAAACAGAAGAGTCTCTGAAAACTGGATGGATAATAACATTTCAGTCCGTTTGGGGAGGTTGATTTTACATGCAAAGTTGCAAAGGGTCACAGGCGAACACCCCCATGGATTAACGTTCTCAGTCGCCACGACTGATTTGGATTCAATAGCAGCCAACATGTCTTCTATGGTCTATGGAAGCATGGCACAGAGCGAAAATGGCCTGTCTACAAGCTCACCTTGACTGCACAACTTTCAAAGTTATTTCTTTTAAAGATTAGAGCATTTTAAGTGGTCAAACTAGCAATATGTATCTTCCATAAATCCCGAAGGGGCCTCGAATATTTCATAAAGCAAACGTTAAAGCCTCAGTCTGTGATGTCTTCACCTGGTTGGCAGTATGGCGGCAGGAACCATGTTACTAAATCATGATTTTACATTTGTTTGGGAAATGTATTCAGTGTTTAATCCATGCACCCCCCCATACATCCCCTCCAGGAGAAACTGGAACAACAGTATCTTCAGAGCTACAAGCAGGTGTCCATCCTGGAGGATGATCTTGGCCAGACCCGCAACATCAAGGACCAGCTCCACAAATATGTCCGAGAGCTAGAGCAGTCCAATGATGACCTCGAGAGAGCCAAAAGGTCAGTGGGAGCTCCAGGAGACACAAGTTAACCCCCCGCACCATTTGTTTAGATGCAGTGATGGTTTCCGCTGTGTATGTCTTGTTTGTGTGTGTATCCATTTTTGTTTGATCGTTCGTCCGTATACTCAATCCATTCACCTGATGACATTCCGTTCTAGCACTCATGACATGTAATTCTTCAGAAGCCCTACTACTCATGACATCATCTGATGCGTCCTTGCGCACTCTATTCAGATGAACCAAAAGTCTGTTCTAATTACTGGGAGCAGGTGGCTCAAATGGATGTGTTTGTTATATTTGGATTGAAATCCATGTTGCTGCTAAAGATGCCTGAGATACTAATTTGTTGTCATGATCATTAATTGGCAGATGGTGTGTGTGTGTTGATACATGTTGATTCATGCTATGTTCTTTTCACGATATTGTGCTTTCTCTCGTGCTATTGATTTGAAATGATCATGCCCAGTTCTACAGCTCTTCCATGACTTATTTTGCGCAGGGCTACCATCGTGTCTCTGGAGGACTTTGAGCAACGTCTGAACCAGGCCATAGAGAGGAACGCTTTCCTGGAGAGCGAGCTAGATGAGAAGGAGTCTCTGCTGGTCTCTGTGCAGAGATTCAAGGACGAGGCCAGAGGTGAATATTCACAGCATTTTTTAAACGCCAAGCCACTCATTTGCATGTGTTACAGCTGACCATCTTATGTGAATTTTCAACTACAGTACTGCTTTCTCATGTATTTGTTGTCATTTGTGTCCCCACTGAAGCCTAATTCTGGGTTAAATGCATGTTTTCTTAATCTGCCAGATACTGCATTTATCATGAAAAATGTTGTCCTGCTTATTCGTTAACAGACCTCCGTCAGGAGCTCAATGTGCGAGAGTCAAGGCAGACAGACATAAGGTTGTCCGCTCCAAGTTCGCCCACTCAGGACAATGAGAAGATGGACACAGCCGTGCAGGCCTCCCTGTCCCTCCCTGCCACGCCACTGGGCAAGGGTCTGGACAACGCCTTTGCCAACCCTACAGGTATCTTTCTTTTTAAATATATATATAATTTTTATCCCATTTTTTTTTTTGTAACCCATTTTTCACCCCTGTGTCAATTATTTAATGTGATCCTGGGCTCTACACACCCTCCGCCAACAGACTTGAACTCATGCTTCCTTATCTTTGTAAGCTGTCCCCCTTCACCCGTTTCGAATGCTATCAATGCATTGAAAGGGACAAAACATCACATTTAGTCAGAGCATTGAAGGCTCTCAGTAGCTGTCTACTGACCTACCAAGATCTCAGTATGCTTCTATTGATCACGGCTACTCTGTTTTGACAGTGACAACGTGCATTGTCCGACATAACTAACCCTAACAATAAATCTAACCCTAACCTCAGTTTTAACCGGCCACGTAAATCCCCTAACCTCATATCAGTCTTAACCGGCCACGTAAATCCCCTAATCTCATATCAGTCTTAACCGGCCACGTAAATCCCCTAACCTCATATCAGTTTTAACCGGCCACGTAAATCCCCTAACCTCATATCAGTCTTAACCGGCCACGTAAATCCCCTAATCTCATATCAGTGTTAACCGGCCACGTAAGTCCCCTAACCTCATATCAGTCTTAACCGGCCATGTAAGTCAGTTGAAAACGCACGTCGTTGCTGTCAAAACAGTAGCCGTGATCAACGCACAGAATGCAGCTACTGAGATCTTGGTAGGTCAGTAGATGGCTACTGAGATCATTCGATGCTCAGATTAAACATGATTTTTGTCCCTTTCAATGCATTGATAGCATTCGAAGCGGGAGCCCCCTTTTACATCCCTTAAACTTAAATCACTTCAGGCTATTGCCTGTAGCATACTTAAGAAGGAATGCCGATGCATTTCCCATAAAGTGGTTCCATCGATTGCCTTACTCCTCTGAACTTTATTTGCGAGTGTGAGCTCATCACCTGCCAATGAGCCATATCGGAATGACTGTCATTCTACTTTCCACCCCAGTGCTATCAAACGGCTGCAGCAACAACTCGCCGCTGACTCCCTCTGCCAGAATATCGGCCCTTAACATTGTCAGTGATCTACTCCGGAAAGTAGGGGTGAGTCACTCCATCTGAGCCTCTGCCTCTCATGACGCCGACCCTGCCACTAATGTCTCTCCTGCTTTATCAAAAGCCTAAGTTGCTTTCCAAACATGGCGGGAGAGTCTTACTGTCTCTTGTCTTTGCGTCTTCTTCATCCCCCTGCAGGCTCTGGAGTCCAAGCTCGCCGCTTGCAGGAACTTCGCCAAAGACCAGAAGGCCAGGAGGACGTACGCCCTCGACAATGGAAACGCGATCAATGCAAACACGGCTAAGTTCTCCCAGTCGCTCCACACATCGTATTTCGATAAAGCGTGAGTAAAACTGAAGCCCTGTCCCACGCAGCCACCGACCCACACCTGCTCCATTTCTGCAAACACTGTGACTCATGTCTTAGTCATGTGTGACAAATGAGAACCAACACTTGATTTATTGTCTCCTCCAGGCCGAAGGCATGAGGAGAGTATGTTTTGCACTCCGTCCGTGTGTCCGTCTGTCCGTCCATCCATCCGTGTACAGCTAATCTCCGGCACCGTTAACCTGGTCGATGCCAAACTTTGTTTGGCATCAGCCCGTAGAAGCTTTCTGCTTCTACGTGCTGACGGCGTGGAACAAACTCCCACTATACATTTTGACAGGCAGCCTTTGTAGACATATTTAAAGCCCAGCTCAAGACCTACTTCTACACTTTTGCTTTTAGTTGAGCTTTTAAAGTCCTTGTTGTTATTCATGCCCTCACTGTATTGCATTTCTGCTAGTGATGCACCGAATATTCGGCAGCAGAAAATATTCGGCAGAAAATGGCTAAAAATGCGAACTGTTTCCTATATTCAATATTCGTTTTCGGCCAAGAATTTCACTTTCGGTGCATCCCTAATTTCTGCTATTATTTTTTGCCAGGTGCTTGAAAAGCATCTTGGCCTACATTCACTATTACCTCTAGTAGCGACTGTAGTAGACACCTTTTCATGATTGGCTGCTCCCATATGGAAAAAAAATACTAAATTTGTATATGTTTTACATGAAACTTGTAGTTAATATATATGACAGTCAAAGCAGATATAAGATCCATAGTATTTTTTTGTAAAGTGAAACTTATATAATTTTGTCATTTATATGAACTATATAAAACAGTCAAAGCACATATAAGATCCATAGTATTTTTTTGTAAAGTGAAACTTATATAATTTTGTCATTTATAGGAACTATATAAAACAGTCAAAGCACATATAAGATCCATAGTATTTTTTTGTAAAGTGAAACTTATATAATTTTGTCATTTATAGGAACTATATAAAACAGTCAAAGCACATATAAGAGCCATAGTAAGTTTTTGTAAAGTGAAACTTATATAATTTTGTCATTTATAGGAACTATATATAACAGTCAAAGCACATATAAGAGCCATAGTATTTTTTTGTAAAGTGAAACTTATATAATTTTGTCATTTATAGGAACTATATAAAACAGTCAAAGCACATATAAGAGCCATAATACGTTTTTGTAAAGTGAAACTTATATAATTTTGTCATTTATAGGAACTATATAAAACAGTCAAAGCACATATAAGAGCCATAGTAAGTTTTTGTAAAGTGAAACTTATATAATTTTGTCATTTATAGGAACTATATAACAGTCAAAGCACATATAAGAGCCATATAAAGTTTTTGTAAAGTGAAACCTATATAATTTTGTAACTTATAAGACCTATATGTGACGGTAAATCCACATACAATATTCTTAGTAAATTAGTATAAATTGAAATACATATGAACTTATAAATAATTACTGCAGTAAATCAACATACAAAATCCTTAGTAATTGTGTGTTGTCAAACTTGTAGAGTTGGGCAAACATCAGTGAAACCAAAATCTGATAGGATATTGTATAGAAACCATACAATACATTATACAGGCCATGTATGTCACAGAGACATCCAAATTAAACAAAACCTAATCTTACAATGAAATAACATGAGATGACAAAATAATGAGTTGTATTCCCTTTTACATTTTATGACTCCTACATTATTTAAGATCCCCCCACCCAGTGCCCCCCCCCCAGCCAGTGTCCTCCCCAGCCAGTGACCCCCCAGTGTGACACCCCCCACCCAGTGCCCCCCAGCCAGTGTCCCCCCAGTGTGATGCCCCCCCCCCAGCCAGTGTCCTCCCCAGCCAGTGTCCCCCCAGTGTGACACAAGCCCCCAGTGCCCCCCCAACCAGTGCCCCCCCAGCCAGTGCCCCCCCAGCCAGTGTCACCACCATTGTCCCCCCATGTACCTCCCAATGCATTTTATTTTATACTGCTATGGTAACTTATAAGAATCTTCTAAAAAAAAACAAAAAACATAAAGAGAGCATATCAAACACTTCACATATGTCAGGATGTGTCTGGGTAGCTCAGTCGGTAGAGCTCTCGCCTTAAGACCACAAGTTCGTGGGTTCGATCCTGGGCACTGGCAACTCAGCGTATGAGTAGCACAGCTTGGGTGCGGCAAGTGATGCGGGAAGTGGGAGTTGATGGTATAGTAGGTGTGGTGCTCTATCTCAGCAACCATCTCCCAGGGGTCTATAGCGCATATGTTTTTTTTATACCTACCATACACTTCACATATAAAAACTTATATATAGTCATAGATAAAACATATGTTTTTTTTATAACTATAAGGTATAATGTATTGGCTGACATATAACAATGTTATAAAAATCATATAAAAGAAGCATACTTTTCTTGTAAATGAAATGGTTACAAACTATAAAATACATACTATAATGGTATTTTTTTTATATATGGAAAGGATATATCTCATATAATTTAAAACTACAAACATTGTATGGAACATGTAAGGAAAATACAGTTTGCCATGTACTTACCTCATAGATCACATACATGTTGTTTACTTGATTCATACATGATTCACTTTATTGTCTTATATGAGGATTGTATGAAAGGTGCCACTTTCAAGAGTTCACATATAAAATCTAGTATGTACTTTACATGACATACATGTAAATGACATACATAAAAAATGTAAATACTTACTATTGGAGGCAACAGGACAACATATATGTTTCTTCTACTTTTTTTTTCCATATGGGCTTCCTTAGCCAGTGGGAGAATTTCCCATAAAACCCATAGTCTGAATGGCATAAAACCCATACTCTGAACGCTGCAACGTAATGTGACTAGTCGGTAGTAGCCCTGCCATTTTATTCAACTAACTGCACTGCACAATGTTTGAGCATGGATGGATACAGTATGTTTTTGTGACCATAGGCAATGGGACAGTTATTGCCTTTGACACTGACAGAGGAGATGTGGAGTGTCTCAGACCTCTGTATGTTTTGTTTTGTTTGTGTTTGTTTGTTTGTTTGTTTGTTTGTTTTTCCCCAGCAGGAGAGAGAGGGTGATATTCCCTGCCTTGATTCTGGGTAATCTCAGTTCCTCCTCCCGTTATTACCTGTGTGTGGGGGGGTGATTATAACTTGTACAATACGTGTCATTCAAAACTCCAATACTGTTGCGCAAAGACCCGTCCCCACCTGCCTCTGATTGGCCTACCGAACGTCTCTGACGCACTCGGGACGGCTTCGCCTCTAGTCATGTGTCACATTCGCGAGAATGGAAACAGTACCAGTATATGGTGACGGCCCCCTCGCGACTTTCCCTACTTGTCGGGTTGCAACTCGAACTGAGTCAGCTCTAGCAAACTTCGAAACGTTCGACACGGCAACTTGCGCGCTTTAGCTCGCTCTGTGGTGTCTCTCGCAGATCAAGTTCGCTAGATACTGTAGACGGCGCCTCTCTGTCGTGGTCTAAAACTATACTTTATCAGCAAAAAAAAGAAACTAGTCCGAACTAGAGCGGTATCTGAACCCGGGAGGTGTGGTTTCCGAGTATTAAGCCCTAACCACACCAAAGGGTCACCATGCAAGGAGTTAACGCTAAAACCTTCTCGACCCTTTGGTGTTGTTTGGGCCATTGAATTCCATGGGTCAACGTGCAACAAGACATATCACACACCGCAGGGACAAAGCTAAAACACTCTTTGGTGTGGTTAGGGCTTAATGATTAGACCAACAGGCAACCAAGTTGCGGGCACCCTACTAATTCTTACTAGTAGGAGGGGGGGGCGATCACAGGCAGGCGGGGGTGGGTCTTTGGGAACTGTATTGCCGTTGTGAATGATGCATTATACATGCATGCAGCCGCTACTTTAACCAGGCTCCTGTCTCACATACACCGATAGATAGAATCACTACAGGCTAGATGCAACGTTGGCCACTAACCAGTCCCTGGTGGTGGTGGAGGTGGTGGTGATGGTCTTGGGGAGTTCTCCTATACTGCTTTGTTAGCACTAATCTAACCTAATATAATACCAGCTCATTCCTTTTGTCTGTCTGTGTTGCTTCTGCATTGCAACTGGCCTAATATAAGTATACAGTAGGTAGCCCACCCTGTTCATTATGTTTTTGGAAAGTTTATTTCTCGAGGTCTTGGTTTTTCAATAAGTTCAATATATTATGGATACATTATAAAGAAAGCAATATAGTAAGTGGATCTGTCACAAATGTATCAAAAGTCATCTGGGCTGTTTGTGCTGTGTCACTCTAATGTCGTCCATTGTATTTGCCACCAGCTCCCTTCCCAGTCCCAGCTAGTGTTTCTGCTGTGTGAGGGCTGAGCATGCAGGTGCAGGGTACAGACACACAAGGGCATTCTCTCAATGCAATGCAGAAAAGGTGTTAGGTTGAACATATTTATTCGGATCTAGAAATCCAGTAGTAGGCTTCATTGGATGTTAGGGGTACGGCATACATCACTGATGATGTTGTGATTGTGATTCCCAAATTTGACCCATTTTGGGCGGGGAACACCTTTTGGTGTTTTAAGCATTATGTTATACTTTAGCTATTGGAAAAATAGCAGATCTACAGGCTCGTAGCGCGGCACTACGCTTGTAGGTCTGCTATTTTTGAAGAATCGTGAAAATGTAGTGCAACTCTTTGAATATATATTCTTTCACAGTGAACTTTTTATGGGGGTCGGCAGCCAATTACAATCATAATTATAATCTTGGGAGTCCTTGACAGAGATTAAAACTGGGTGCATTTTGCATCCTAAAACACCGTTTATAGTTAAGGGACGCAATAAAACAACGACCTCTGCATCCACGGGATGCACTACTGTACTGTTTTTTATTATAGTTTATTTTGCTAGCTTTAGTTATAATAATAATTTCTTCTTCTGTTTTCTACATGAATATTACCACATTATATATACACCATATAAAATGAAATGGGAGTTAAATGCTGCAATTTGTAAAAATGCAAAATATGACTCCTAACATCCCGGGACTCATTACATTGAAAACCTATTTACATCATGGGTTTTTTCAGAAAACTGTCAGGATTTGTAGAATCGTCCTCGGGTCTAAATGGGTTAAAGTAACTTGTCAGGCAGGATGCCACTCAAGCTTTCCAGGCAGCCGAGGCTGTTTGTAGCCCTGGCCAACCGTTTCTTCCACATTGCACGAGATCCACTGATGTCAGCACAGCATGTGTCCGCGGCTACCCTGTAAGGGGGGGATTAATGTGGACAGATTGACAAGTGACCTGCTGGCTTTCTCAGGTCAACGCGTCGCCCTATATGTTGGCAGCAGCCACTGGAAAGTGGCCATGTGCCTGATGGGGACGACATTTACATGGACTATTATAATGGCTCCTGTGGGTTGTTTAGCAGAGGCGCTGCCTGGCAGTTGGGGCAGGTGACGGTTTAAAAAAGAAGAAAAACGATTCCTGGCTGGCATGTCGTGTTGTTTTTCCCTTCCTATAATCACATCTGTTAATTCACAGTCATCTGTATTCATTAGTGGCTCTGAGTCCTGTAGCATTGCTTTAATACGTTTTGACAAGATTTGAATTTTAATTGAATTGGTATGTTGCGAGTATGGTAATACTCCAGAGTCCAGTTCATGAGTCACATGAGCTCATTTGCTTCCGGTGTTAATTTAGTAACAGCGATGTTTGGCTGGCTCATTCAACTATAGTAACCTTGCCTTGTGTCCCTGTTTTTGTTGTTTTGTTGTTACAGCAGGGCAGTGAACGGGCTGGAACCTGGCAGTCTGACAGCTGTGACCGCACCCCCCTCTGTCTCTTAGTGCCCCTCACTACAGTGTGACAATATCCCCACCAGGCCCAAGTATGAAGTAAGAGCATACAGTATGTCATGGACAACCAAGCCTCCGTCAAAGACGCTACAAGCTGATGGCTAGTAATATAAAACACTGACGTAGTTATAACAGGGGCCCTCGTTGCCATCACTGCACATTCAGTCGCTGTCTCTGTCTGTCTCTCTCTCTCTCTGCCAGTCTCTCTCTCTCTCTCTCTCTCTCTCTCTCCTAGTCTCTCTCTCTCTCACTCACACACACACACACACACACACACACACACACACACACACACACACACACACACACACACACACACACACACACACACACACACACACACACAATTCTTGTGCTTTGGTCATGCTCCAAACCTAGGTCCCCGTCTGTACTGTGTATATATTTAAACGTGCTATATATTGTCTTCATGTATCAAGAAGGCACACTCAACTGACATGTCATGTCCTGCTTAGTCACTGAAATGGTTACAAGTTACAACATGCAACAAATTGTCCAAAGACAGAAACTTTATGCAACTGTAATTAGTTCTTAGTATTTTTTTCTTTTTATAAGGGCACAGTTTGCCTTCAGTATATTATTTTATTTTATTTGTTTTTTATTTTATTTAAACATGTTTTTCTGCATAAGTAGCACATTTTCTTTTACAGTTAATAACTGTCATACTGATTTATTTATAGCTGTGTCCAAAACGGCTATGAAAGGGAAAGTAAATATTAGCTGTGCTCTGTTGAACCATATATGACGTGTACAGTATTGGTCATATTGATCATTATTTATAGGTACATGCGTGCTGTGGTCAGTGTTCAGTGTGGTTTGATGCTTTTATTGTTGATAGAAGCTCAAATGTTGGATTTTTGTTTTTAGATTTCATAAAACCTGTGTTCAGTACTGTACGTTACAAGCAGGTATACTTTGACCTTGTGCAAACCCTGTATTTTCACAATTTAAGTTTAATTCATGTGCAATATTGCCTGTTTGTCAAGATTTCATTTTCTGGCATGTTCAAATAAATTTGATTGCATCCATTAAACTATAAATATTTGATCATGTCTGTTTCTTGTTAAATCAAGGCTTTTAATTGAGAAAATGAATTTCACAACCATTTTGTGTGTAGATAATACAATTAGTTTTATTTTTTTATAGCAACAGTGGTTCAGTTGCATAGCATTCTAATGTGTTGTGTATTCATACTTGATAGCATCTGCGACCTGTGCATCAGGAAGCTTTGAATTAAATGTAGGACTCTTTCCCCCTAGCTGTTCTTTGATCGGTGGCATTCTTGTAGTCAACACTGCCCCTTAGTGACTGGTTTTGGAAGTACAAGAACAGTGGTGGGAAAGGCACTCCAATGTTTTACTGCAGTGTAGAAATGATTGATTGATTTATTAACAGTTTGCAGAATTACAGTACATTTCAAGTTAATGATTCTGAACTCAATAGGAAGAACTTTTAATGATTTTGAGAGTTCAAGGTTGAAGTTAAATCTTATCTAAAATACGGAATGCCTAACGATCCACTACCAGGATCACATCCACCAATGGTGAGGTCAGCTGCATGGATGTTAGGATGTATGCAGTGGTGGAAAGTAACTTTACCTAACTGAAGGCTAAAATACAAAAGAACTCTATAACAACTATGAGAGATGGTGTAGGCCAGGGGTGCCCACACCTTTTTGACTTGAGAGCTACGAAAAATGAACAGATCAACAAGATCTACCCACCAAAAAAAGATATCCCATTGCTGAAAATAGTTACAATTTAACCCGAGGTGGGCTTTGGAATAGCGGTGTTCGTCTTCTTACTACTACGATCTACGACGGCAACATTCGACAAGATCCCGTGGTAAGATTGTGTTACATTACCCTCTAGTGTGTGGCTGTAGAAAGTACACCCCAGCCAGTACGGTTTTGTACAGAGGAGTGCGGAGAGCAGTTAGGGGGTTTAATCGTTTATGAATAGTAGGCCTACGTGTCTTTCTCAGGAACATCTCAGGTCTGGAATCGAACCTGCTATGGCCGCTCCACAAAGCCAAAATTCAGCCCTTGTGCCGTGACATTGTATTCGCAATGCCGTGACCCGGATTCGAACCGGGGTTGCTGCGGCCACAACGCAGAGTACTAACCACTATACGATCACGGCGCGCTACCGGGGCTTGTTCTGTTGGCCCTACTAATTGTGATACAGTAGCTCTGGTCCATAGCTCTAATGCGTTGCATTTAGCGCATTAGAGCTAGGCCTGGAGCTAGGCCTACAGGGACCCTTCTTCGCATTAGAGCTTTGGACCAGAGCTAGGACTACAGGGACACTTCTTCGAGACAAGACATTGCTGGGTTTTGGGGTTCTTCTGACCCGCATGCAGCACACAGACATGCCCCACAAAGCCAAAAGTCAGCCCTTATGCCGTGACATTGTATTCGCAATGCCGTGACCCGGATTCGAACCGGGGTTGCTGCGGCCACAACGCAGAGTACTAACCACTATACGATCACGGCGAACTACCGGGGCTTGTTCTATCCGCCCTGCTAATTGTAAATAACATTTTTTTGTTGTTGCTGGAAGCAATTCTTAGACTTGTTGATTCTTATGATTACCTGCTCTGTATAGAAAATGCCTTTTATTGTACTTTATTATTATTATTATTATGTTAGAACACTCTCTAGTATAGTTGTAGAAAGAACACCCAAGCAGAGCTATAAATCTTTTGACACCTCAGTTTTTAGCTTCAGCCAGCTGAGTGCTTTCACAGAAATGTATGGACTCAGGGACACTTCTTCGAGACAAGATATTGCTGGGTTCTGGCCGTGCACAGACATGCCACAGGGCCACAAAGCCAAAAATCAGCCCTTGTGCCGTGACATTGTATTCGCAATGCCGTGACCCGGATTCGAACCGGGGTTGCTGCGGCCACAACGCAGAGTACTAACCACTATACGATCACGGCGAACTACCGGGGCTGGTTCATGACTCAATCACTTTTGCTATGTAATCCAGAGGTTCTCAAACTTTTTCATGTCAAGGGCACCCTGTTACGCCCAAAATATATATTTGGCTGAGTAGAGTAGACCCCATTTCAAACATTTTAGTGCCAATTTGCCAAAGACCCCCAGAAGCTAAGATTTTAGTTAAAAACATTGTTTTGCCAAGTCAAGAACTCAAGACGTGAACAAGTGTTCACGATTTTTAGTAGGCTAGTAGAAGGTCAGTGCAGCACGAATTAAGTGACATGCTATGAGCTTGTAAATTATAGCCAGCGTATAAAATATAGTTAAAGTGGTTAACATTATCCAATGCCATGCCAGTGCCAAACCCTGGGCTGGTAGCCCCAAACAGCCACCCATAGCAGTGTTCCGTTAGCAAATATTACCTACTAGTGGGGGGGGGCTACTACCAAATGTAAGAAAGACTTCCTGTGGACAACCTCTTAAAAATAAAAATAATAAATAAAAACTAAACAAAAACGCGTGTTGTAGATGTAGAGCATCGTTTAAATGCTTAATTTATAGTTTTAATGTGCAAATGTAGTTTTTCCAAAGTATTCAGCTTACTAGAGGAGAGGGTACTCTTATTTTTAAGAGATCGTCCACCGGAAGTCTTATATTTGCCAAAAAAACCAACAGAACGTACTACTCTATGGTATTACCCAGCGCATGGACTTAATTAAAATACGTCTATAATGAATTATACAGGTAGACGTCTTCGATGGAATCAGACCGTTTTTTGTTGGGTGTTCTTCTTACTTTTTCCAATTGGGTCGACCGTCGAAGACGAACTGCCTTATCGATAGGGGGTAGCCCCTCTCGGAAGTCGGAACCCTCCATAAAGCTCTGCTTGTGGGGCTAGATAGGATGGCTGGGAAACTGGGAAAGTGAAAGTAAAAGTAAAAAGCGTCCTCCAAGCAAGGTCTAAAGTGAGACAACGGTAAGCCTGGGATCAAAATATGGTCTTTAACAAAAATAACAACGTTTCATAGTTTATTAAGTTGTGATGGTATAGTTTATATCTATATAATCAGGCAGGAGCAGAGGCAGAGCGCAACACAACATTTATGAATTGTTTCGCAGACTGTATGTAATAACAAACAACATTCGTGTTCTACTATAGGATTCATTTCTCGTAGCAACTTGCAATGGTCTACTAGCCTACTCTACTTCTCTATACTAAGATTCGCCTACCCATGTACGGTGTACGTTAGCCCTACAAGCAGAACCCAATGGTACTGAAGTTTCTGACATTTTGTAGACCCAGTTAAAGCGATATCCAAATTTCAGAAAAGCTTTATGGAGGGTTCCGAGAGGGGCTAGGTGTACGTGTACCTGTCAAAATACTTCCTTAAGATTCGGCTCAAACAAGGGGTTAAACAAACTAATTTCGCTCCTATGCCATTACATATGGAACGCCCTACCAACAGCCATTAAGAAATGTGAATCCCTAGCCTTCTTCAAATCCGCTCTCAAAAAGCACTTAGGCCTATGGGTGGCTCATGGCTGCAATTCGAAACTGCCCCTGTAAAAAAAAAAAGGAAAGTTCCCCCTCTATTTTTTAGGGGTTCCAATCCATGTCCAGCTTTTAGCAATTTTTAATTGTAACCCTATTTTTGTCCGAACACAAACATTAAATGCCATTGAAAATGAATGGACAATTTTGAGTGTTTGTGTAAACACAAACATTGCTGTAACACGAACATTGTAGTGTATGTATGTACTGCAGTGTATATTTGCACGTCTGTTATGATGAATTGAAAACGGTGGACCCTCTTGTCTTGGATGTGATTTTTTTCTATAGGCCTACTGTACACGAAGTCACGAATTCCCTTTTTTCTAACTGTTTTTGTTGTTGTTTTTTCATTGATGTGTATATTTGTATTGATTGATGTAATAAGATATTATAGGTGGTCAACAGTATATCTTTAAATGTTTTGATGAATTGAGAATGGTGGTTTCATCCTCTTAGCAGTTTTTGTATTGAGTCACCTGTACCTACCTTGGAGGCTTGGACTGTACCCATTCTGCAATCTGTTAATGACATTTTCAATCAATCACTACATTTTAGGGATGGAACGCTGGAGGGAAATCATGGCCGCCTTGGCCGGAGAGAACAGGTGTGTGTTTGTCCTCCTGTGTGACTCTGTGTTGTGGCTGTCACTGTGGCTCTGTGACTGCTCCACTTCAGGAGGACTGCTGGGTCTTTGGGCCTATGCGGCTGTGAGATGGACAATTCTCTACTCTTTAGCCTGGATGTTGACTGATGGGAAGCCCCAGTGTGCACTCAACAGGTGGGTTGCTCTTCTCTGCCTGCTGCCGCCAGCGTTTGAAAGTGGACGGACACTCGTGGATCCTCAGCCTCATGCAGTGCCCTTGTGGAGGGGAGGTGGACTTATCCCAGAACCCAGTACGGTGATCTTGTCCACGATATTGTATGTGGTCGCCTGGGTTTGGGAAGTGGACTTCCTCGGTGGTGGTGGAGGGGCGAAAGGAGATGTTAAAAAAGTCGATGCCAGGAAGGTGCTGACGAGAGTGGTGACGTTTTTCAGACCAGACGTCCCTCATCTGACGCTGGCGTTTTCTTTCCTCATCGGTGCAGTCATCTGTGAGTATGCATCACAAAACTAGTAGGCTACATCATCATGTTATGATGATATACTAGTGTACAGTAGTGCAAATTCAATTCAAATCAGGAATTTGATTTAGTGGATAATGATAAATTATCCATTTGGGGGGCATATGTCAGTACGGTCAGTCCAACATACCAATAGACCGACATACGCCACGCCACATATGGCACAAGTGGCTCCAACATGCTTTGCCAGTTAAAAACTCACTCGTGGCTTCCACGTGCGGTTAGGGTTAGATTAGGTTAAAGTTTGATGTCAGTGTCAGACTAGTGCGTGTCGGACTGTTAGTACGTCAGACCAAAGATATGCATCCATCAATTTCCTTGTTGGGTAATGTATGATGGCAGAGATAAAACTGAATGTGTTAAGACTGTCAAAACAATCTGTTAACCTCTGATTATCTGTTTACAGGTGATACATTCATCCCATTTTACCAGGGGAGAGTTATTGATATGCTGAGTGGTCAACACCTTCACACAAGCTTCACTCAGGAAATCGTTCATCTGTCACTTTTCTCAATTGGAAGGTGATCATACAATAGTGTTTTTCTCTCCCTTGCTCTCTTGCACCAAACAACTTGTACAA
Organism: Protomyctophum bolini; assembly: GCF_963924005.1. Taxonomy (NCBI): domain Eukaryota; kingdom Metazoa; phylum Chordata; class Actinopteri; order Myctophiformes; family Myctophidae; genus Protomyctophum; species Protomyctophum bolini. The sequence goes on along the minus strand of NC_137879.1, from coordinate 29,551,319 downwards.
AACGCCTATGGTATCATGATTTCCACACACGTAGAATTGAATCCTGCTTTTTTACTTCACTTTGCTGTCTCCAGCTATAATTATCTTATTAGTATATCAAAAGCATTTAGGTGAATGGAACTTTGGAAAGATATCTCACTTTGAATTCTTCCCTATATCCCAGTATGCTGTGCTCTGGGCTGAGAGGAAGCATGTTCATGGTGACCCTGTCCAGGCTGAACAGGCGAATGAAACGGAACCTGTTCCATAGTTTACTGCAACAGGAGATACATTTCTTCGAGGACAACAAGCCCGGTGAGACGCTGTAACAACTCGCAACTCACAACTCTGACAATCATTAACTTTCAGAGACAGGCACAGGGATATCAACACACACAATACAAAATGTTGGTACACTGGAAGTGGAAATTACTCAAAGAAATTGTTTTTATGACGTTAAATCATCATCTTATATGTTTCCTGTTTTCTTCTGCCTCGCGTAGGAATCAGTAGCAGGTATTGGATAGAGCAGAGGAGGGCAATATAGGCAGATAATCAATTTCCCACTCTTTGTGGGAATCGGGAAGTTTCCAACTTGAAGCTTCCTACTTCTTTCAAGATTTTGAGTTCAGAGCAAAATGGACATAATTTGTTGGGCTGATTTCACAGCATGCAAATAATGAATTCACCATTATTGTTAATGGAATGTTACTTTTCCATTGTACCGTGTGTGTGTGTGTGTGTGTGTGTGTGCGTGTCTGATATCATACCCACACAAAACACCTGCAGGAGAACTGTCATCCCGCCTCAGTTCTGACGTGGACAGGATGGGCCGTGCTGTAGCGCTCAATTCTAACGCGCTTGTCCGTGGCCTGGTGAAAGCCAGCCTCATGCTGGTACTGATGCTGAGCCTATCCTGGGAGCTCACAGTGCTCACCTGTATAGAGATGCCTCTCTTGGCCCTTATACAGAAAAAATACATCACCTACAGCCAGGTAGGTAGTGGTACCATGAAATATTTCCATGGAAGCGATTTATCAAATCTCTTAAACGTAAATGCATTTATGCAAACATTGTGTGATTTATCAGCATTTATGTGTGTGTGTGGGGGGGGGTGGGGGGGTGGGGGGTGGGGATTTCACTGCATGTACTGTATGCATAAATTGCAAAAGCATGTCCTTAAAAGTATTAGCATCATACTAAATATATGACACTATATGTATATGTTGTGAGACATGGCCAAAGCATTTCCGGGGGTCTCCCTGGCCTATACCTCGTAGTGCAGAATGATCTGGCAGAGAGAGGAAACACCATGGAACTAATGGCTAATTTGAATCCATGATGTATGATGCCGTTTCCATATTGTTGATGGACTTACAGTATGTCTCCATGTGTTCTTCATACTAATAGGAGGTCAAGGAAAAGGTGCAAGAAAGTCAGGCTAAGAACGCAGAGTTGGCTAAACAAACTATTGAGGGAATCAGAGTTGTCCGCAGCTTCAAGGGAGAGAAAGTTGAAGTGAAGAGGTATAATGATGCACTGGAGGAGATGTGTAATATCAAGAGACAAAAACACATCACCAGTGCAGTCTACCGTCTGATTCGGAGGGTAAGAGGACATACAGTATATGTGACAAAGATGAATCATGGTGCTTTGTTTGGTCCATCTAAACAAAGCTTTAACTGTACTACTGCATTTTTCTTTCTTTTTTTATATGGGGATTTTTTGTGTGGTTTTGCTATTGTTCCCAGTGTAGGGCAAGAAACACAATAATGTTTTGGTTCCGGTTTTGAACCAACTCTTAGGGTTCTGAATCAATTTATTTTCAGTGGAAACACTCTGATCTGGTTCAAAATTAGCCGGGAAAAAATAACGGAACCGGTTCAACTCACTGGAAATGTGTATTCTGAAAATGAATGATAATTATCCCATGTACTCGCCAACCTCACTGACAGTTACGATTATTTACCCATTTAGATTAATCTATTAATGTCAGTTAATGTTGAGTATCACTGCTCAGGTCTATACTACAGACTGTAGCATGTGGTTGTTGTGTCCACTAGAGGGCACTCCAACCAAAATAATAATATTAATAAATTGTGACAATAGTCAATTACTATTGTTTTGTTGTAACAAACATGTGGAATGTCCAACAGGTAATTCTTTATTGCCAAGAATTCTTTAAGGCTTAGGCATAAAATGAGGCATAAATTAGATGGATTCATTGCCCATTGTGTTTTAATGAGCACAAATAGGTATCTGCACTCCAACTTGATATAAACTATTATGAAGTAACTTCTATAAGAAACGTGTAGAATATTTAAAACAGGTTATCAATTTTCAAGCCACATTTTCTGAATCTAATGCAGAGCATTATTTATTAAATATAATCCCATTCCCAGCAATGGAGAAAACAGTTTCTGCTCCAACCAAGCTGCCTGCGATGCTCAAATAGTGCCATGCTAGCTGGGAACAATAGGGATACTTAGGCTGCTGTGGGTGGGTAGTAGGTACTAGTGGGGTCTCGTTTCTTGTTGTAGAACATAAGCATAACAATTGCCGTACAATTTCCTGCAGTGTACGCACATTAAATATTTAGCAAAAATTTTGATTCACTCAAAATATATTTAAGCAATAAGCCACGAGAGGTCTCAGGTTACCGGGTATTTTACACTGGCTGGGGGCGTAGGCAGACCCGAGGTGCACAATTAATCACACGTGATGCATTTGTTTTCGTATGCAGGTGGGCCAGGATGAGGACAATATTTGCTAGTGTCGTCACTCAACACATTTATGAATATAAATAAATAACTTGGTAAATACAGATTCAAAGGGCAATTTGAGCATTCAAAATTATGATTAGTTTTTCCTATGGCTCTTGTCTCTGTGTGTGCCTTCCAGATGGTGAGCCTGGGCATAAAGGTGCTGATGCTGTTCTATGGACGTAATCTGCTGGCCTCTGGTCAACTCAGCATTGGGAGCCTGCTGACCTTTTTCCTCTACCAGAAACCTATGACAGCCAATATGAGGGTGAGTTCTGTTGTCTGTGCAGAATATGGACACTCACAGGAGAGAGTGGTGTGTGTGTGTGTGTGTGTGTGTGTGTGTGTGTGGAATGAATGAATGCAGTATTCACAGATGTTTTACATTGCACAATGACGTATTGATGGCACAGACATGGCATTGTGGTATCAGTGGACAATGCTTTAGTTTAAGTCTAAATATTGTTTGTCTTCTGATCTTCCAGGAGATTTTATATGGCATTGGAGAAACAATGAGCACAGTAGGCGTCATAAGCAAGGTGCTAAACTATCTGGACAGAAAACCACAGTGTAAGGAAGCAGGAGAGCTGGCTCCGGAGAAGCTGGAGGGACGAGTTACTTTTCAGAACGTCAGCTTCGCCTACCCCTCAACGCCCGATAAACCAGCACTCAAGGTTAGAGACTGTTCACTCACTGTATCTGCCCCATTAGAAACGGCTTTTAGTTCATATATAATGTCCATGCATACGTATTCTAATTTCAGTTGTTGTTGTAGGTTGTGTTTGTTTTTTCTGTTTATTTGTAAAAAAAATCCAAATAAAGTCAATCAATCAATAAAAAAAAGAAAAAACGGCTTTTAGGTTAGTGGTTGAAGACTGACATCCAAGCAAAATAACAGAACATTTATGATTATTTAGAAATGTAATTATTAGGCAACTAGGCATTCACTTTTGTATGGCCTATGGCTATGCAGTTATTGCAGTATTATCATAGTGTTAAAGTTCTCAGTCGCCACGAATGATTTCAGTCTTTTGGATTACATGGAGCATGTTGCGCAGCAAAAATAGCTTATTCTATGAGCTCTCAATGTACTTACAGCTTGTAGATGTGCTATTTTTGGGTATTATTTTAGAGCATTTTAAGTGATAAAACTAGCAATACGTTTAGAAGCATCTTCCATCCAATCTTAACCGTCTTGGATATGTCGTATAAAACCAAAAGTTAAAGCCTCAGTCTGTGATTTCTTCACCTGGTTGGCAGTATGTAGAACAGCAGGAACAACGCTACTAAAACTTGATCATTTTACACATTGTGTTAACAGTTTAGGAAACGGTGTTAGTGTGGCGGGCTCCTTTACAAATCACACATTAGGACTTGGTCATATAAACATTTTCAGTCGTGATATTTCTATTTTGCTTTAATTCATGCACTTGTACTAAGCAACTCACCTAGAACGTTACATGTCAAGTTAACGGCATTACGAATCTCAGTCCTCCTTATAATGCTTAGGTCATTCAAAGATATGCACAAAATCCACATGAACCTGTTTTCTACCAGTCTGTGTCGATGGAGCTGTGTCCAGGGAAGATCACAGCTCTTGTGGGCCCCTCTGGTGGTGGGAAGACATCCTGTGTCAGCCTGCTGAGCAGACTGTATGACCCTCAGGAGGGGGAGATCCTGTTGGATGGACGGCCCCTTCACCACTACAAGCACAAATACCTACATCAAAAGGTATAGTTGTATGGCTGGCTGTATGGAAAAGGGATGATCACCAATGCCTCTGACAACATGGTAAAAACATAATAAAGAACTTGCACCTGTGACCATACCTCCCCTTCCAGAATCAACACAATTCTCTTGTAAATGAATAAACGTGCTTGTGATGAATCACTGCTTCTGCTGCTGTTTTCCAACAATCTCTTTCACCTCTCGGATGGCAGGTGGCCCTGGTCTCCCAGGACCCTGAGCTGTTCTCTGGCTCAGTGAGCTACAACATAAAGTACGGCTTGAGGGACTGTACAGAGGAGAAGGTGAAAGAGGCTGCGAGGAGGGCAAAGGTTGAGGCCTTCATCTCTCAACTGGATGCAGGTAACAGAGTTTCCCATGATCATGTGCGAACGTTTCCAGTGCTCCCATAACCCACAGTTTATCCTTGGAAATTATTTCACTTCTGAGTTCCAAGAAAATGATTAATTCCTGGCTACACACACACACGACATAATCTCGGCATTGATTTATTTAGGTTGTTAACGCCCTTTTAACACATTCCGTGTGTTATAGCCTAATATAACATGCCACAGATTATTGTTTACCGGTAATTACCTTTGGAGCATACGCCGAAGTATTTGCGCCTTTGATCCATGAAAATCCCCCTGAAAATAGTCCCATTGTTTGTTGCCTAGCCGAAAAATAATCCACCGTCGTGATATGGAAGAACAACAAACAGTAATGGCGAATGGATCCAAGTGTAAAACCCTGTTCACTTGCATTGAACTAATTTACCCAGAAGCCCTTGCAAGCCAGTGGATAGGTCGATTTCCGGTTACGTCATAACGCGTTGGCCTCGTCATGTTGTCCACGACAAAGCTATTTTTTCGTTAAAGTCATTACAAAACGGCGAATTAAACATACCGTAATACAAATAGCGGGTTTAGTGTATTCCGCAGGGAAAGACAATGGAATGCGTGTGTGTATAGTGGATTACGCAGGGAAGCTGTTAATACATGAATAAAGAGCATTCACATAATTACTGTAACCTCAAATTAAATGTACAGTACTACACATATATTTGGCTGTACCTCTAGTTTGAGGGGTGGTAAACTGGTAGCCTGGCTAAAGCCAGACGCGAATCAGCCGTTGGCAAAACAATTTTATGACAGTGTGATATTAGTCTGGTTTATCAGCCAGGCTAGTAAACTGGTGCACTTAGCCGATAAATACCCAGTATTGCCGTGGATATAATGTTCCTGATGTGAGTGTGTGTCACGTTTATTCTGCAAGTTAATGGCCATGACAGCCATAACTGGCTAACAAATACACCCCTCTTCCCGTTTATTTAAAGAACCATATAGACTGCTCATATCATAGACGAAAAATAAATGGCTAAATAAAATTAGTCAAAATACAGACTTTGTTGATGGGTTTCCCCTTTTCATTAGGCTAGCTGTACCGCTGGGTGTCAACTTTGCAAACCCATCAGTGCCATTCACTACCAGTACCCATTCACTGCCAATGAACATTACTAGTTGAGGACCACCGCACAGGAGGAGAGCTGTTGTAGTCTTATGAGGATTTGGTGATTGATGACTGCAGATTTTTAGAATAAGAAACAATTTATAGTCCTGTACGGGGCATATACGTACATACAAGGAATGTTTGAAAGGGTGACAACTGTTCACAGGGGTTGACATTAAGGTCTCAGACAGAGGCAAGTACAGGTCATGTTCTACTTGCCCACAGGCCATGCCCACTTGCCCGAAAAGTAAACCTTTATTTAAAGTTTTATTTATCTACCAGGGGCAGGTGGGCAACCCTTATTGCCTGGTTCACTTCAGATGGAATAAACAGAATTTATGTTTTATGATGATGGCAACTGGCAAGTGACATTTCTGTTCCAAATGTTTGCTGGGTGTAAGGACAAACAACTGTAAGACAAAGAGCTACATCCCATGTGTTTGTGTGTAGATGTAGGGGAACGTGGTGGCAGCCTTGCTGCTGGACAGAAGCAGTGTATAGCCTTCGCCAGAGCTCTGGTCCGACAACCTCAAGTCATCATCCTGGATGAGGCTACTAGCAACCTGGACGTTGACATACAGAATTCCGTATGTAGAAAAGTCTCAGAGTGTAGTGAAAGCATATGAGAGAAAATATATTGTGTTATATTTGTGAAAATGTGTTTTAACACCAAACCATATTTTGGAATCTCATTTTTTGAGGTGCGCTAGCCCCTCCTATATTTAGCTATAGTGTAGATTTTCGTCTTACACAAACATTAAATTCACATTGACAATGAATGGAGAATTCACGTCATACAGTATGTGGACGAGCAAATCGCCTATTTTTGTCATACACAAAAATGTATTCCCATTGACAATTAATTGATGATGTATGATGATAAGAGCACCCCTTTTTATTGTGAATTAGAATTAAAAAATACTTTTTTATTATTATTATTATGGGATATGACAGTAAAAGGTACCAATTAGGTTGGAGCCAATTACTTCAGACTGGCTGAAAGTACACTTGCAATGTTAATAATTATAACATAAGACATGGGCTTCTTTCGTTAAAGATACTAGTTTACAGTATTGACAAAAGACCACTCTTGTGTTTTAGGTGGTACAGGAGATTATGGCTTGTGGCCAAACAGTGTTGGTGGTTGCCCATCAGCTGAAGACTGTGGAGCACTGGGCACATCACATCATCTTCATGGAGAATGGAAGAATTGCGGAGCAGGGCACGCATCAAGAGCTAATGGCCAACAAAGATCGCTACTATCGTTTGAAAGAGGGACTATTCAGTTAAGGACATACTGTGTAATATTCAATTTAGTAATCTGTTTTAGCGACACCCCTTGTCATTACTGCGTTCGTCTATAGAGCGCCGAAGTCCTGACGTCACTCGCTCATCCCCTGGTTCTGCCTGGTTCACAGAAGTAATTTCTCTATGGAGAATAACATGGGGTCATCTTAAAATCGTTTCATATAAGCGTTGTGGTCCAAAAATAAACAAGCTGTCTCTGCGTTATTGTCAGGAAGGTGTCTCTGTATCGTTTATGACAGTCAGTCAGTCAGTCATATTTGATACAGTCTGTTTCTAGCGAAAATGTAACTAATTCAGCAGCAGTAACATTAGCGATCTAAAATACCCCTATGGGGATTACAATGCAAATAAAAAGTACATGAACCCGTGGATTTGCGCCCTCTACCAATATTGACGTCAGACTTCGGTGTATACCAGGCTCATGAGGAAGTGACAAATTCCCTGCAGTTCACTGGCTGTTCACTGGATTACCACTAGTAATCATCGTCATAAATACTTTATGCTTTCAATTTCTACTTTTTTTACTGTGTAACCTTTTCAATAAAACAAAAGTTCAATTTGATATAATTATTGACTGGCGAAAGTTTCACAACACCCACTCCATGAATTTCACCCCAAAAGCCTAAACATATGTTCTATTGAAACTAAGTGCATAGGGATTCTCCCCTCAGAGGGGGGAGAACCAAGGAAAATCGGGGTCTACCTTCCCCATCGGGTGTCCAGAGAAGAGGGCTCTCCTTCGGGCTCGAGTGGCCGCACCTCAGCCTCTCGGAGCACCTGGAAGTCCCGTCCCAGCCCAGGAGGTTGGGAACTCCTTTCCTGCCCCCGTCCTGTTTAATTCTCTCCACTGCCAATGTCCAACTTTTCCCAGCCCGTATTTAGGAACCAGAGCAGTCGGGCAGGCCGGCTGGGGAGTTGAGACCCGAGGAGGTGGCCTGGCGTCGGGCTGCCGGACTAGAGGTAATAGAATTTTTTTATTTACATTGAACTCATTGATGATTTTTTACATTTTTCATTTAAAAAAGTTTTTCTGGTGAAAACCGATGAAATAATCCAGAGGTATTGTATGTGGTCCCTGACCATGCATTTAGTAATGTAGGAAATTTAAGTTAGACAAGTTGAGAAACAGTGAAAATGATGTATGATGAGTGACACGTTAATGTTGTAATTTACTGGAAAATCGGATGTGAAGAACTTGTACGCAGTTGTATGGAAAGTGTACACCCCATACACTGACTACAGGATTGACTGGTTGAGTCACCATTATTAGAAAATAGTGTACTTAGCCCAGCCCATAGAGCCCCATTGTGAACCCGGTTTTGTGAACCCGTTTTTTTAAAACCAAGGTTTTATGATAGAAATGTTGAGTATGGGTGGTGCAACCTCTCCTATAGCTATTGAGTGGTGCAACCACTCCTATAGATAGCTACTGTATGTGTGTCCCTGGGTCCCATGGGTCTGTCCGAGCACGAAAATAGCGAAAGTTTACGTCATCTTGTCCCCAACACAAACATTTAATGCCATTAACAATAAAGATATTTTTTAGAGTTTGTTTTGACACCGTTTGTTTTATATCACCATTACATCACCTAATCAACATACACTTTAATATATTAGCGCCCCTCACTTCACACCGGTGTGATTTCATAGTTCATAGATACTAATAAGTCATTAGTTTGATTAGTTTTGATTGAGTGTTTGATTATAATAAATGACTTAATAATAATCACCGACACAGGTGTAATAGGAATGACAGGGCACACCACAAGGGTGAATACATGCAGGCATACAGCTTTCTCTTGAGCCTGCATGTCTCTCTCAGTCCAAGCATGAACTGACTTGTTTATACATGTCAGTGTTTATATACACACTAGAATTTCGTGCGCGCTTCGCGCGCACTCATCCCAGAGCTACTTCGCCACGCACTATGGGAAGAAAGAAATGGCGGGAGTTGACTCCACATGTAGTAACGGATGGGTTATTGGAAATGTACCATTGTTTTGTCGTGAATATTTCCACAGCCTAATTACTAAAGGATTGTGACTGTGGGACAGACATACAGTCTGACATACAATAGGCTACACGTGTGCACAGTGAAGAAACAATGACCTATATGCCCAGATTTCTTAAATTAACATAGTTGGATTTGAACAGAAAGACAATGCCATAAATCAGTCAAAGTAAGTGACAGACTCAACAGTAGCACACAGCATGCAAGGCAGCGATGCATGCATGCAAACATGTTTGTCCAGCTGAGATTTAGTGTCTCCATCTCTCTGTGGAAGAGGTTGCACATGACCTGTACGGCCACACTGAGGCGCTCCAACACAAACACAGACACAAAACAACACCACGCTGTTTGTCCAGTTGACCCAAATCAACACCAATACCTAGTCTGTTTGTCCAAAACACAGTATCTGCTGGCCACGTTTCTACTTCGCCACAACCTAATGTTAGTAACAAATGTAGGGGAGAGCCGCCAAGGTTGTAACGCTTCACGGTTGTAACATGGACGTTATATCTTGATTGGTCAACGCCACCATGACGCCATGGCGTCAGTATGTGTACAGCAACGTACTCTACGTGCCCAGGAAGTTTGAAGTGTTTACCTTCAAAATGCGTATAATTTTACACCTGGAGTATATGTGTGCTACAATTTTTGTCTTTGGTGTTGGTGAATAAAAATCCACATGGATGTGTTCATGCTTATGTTCTTCATTAGTTTGCATGGTGTTTAGACGGAATTCACGTTCATTCTGGTCTGTAAGCAACTGCAAAGAAAACTTGCAAAAGCGGGTCATTTGTAACATGTGTTACAAATGGTCCGCTTCCATTCAATGGGATATGTAATATTTACATATTTGACATATTGGCCAATATTATATGTTCTGAAATTGTATTGTATTGTGTAGTGTATTCGAAAAGTAGTTTAGGGTTGTATAACATTGTACAACTCAATCAATCAAACGTTTGTTTAATCAATGTATTGCCCCATTGAGGCCAAACTGGTACACCCGATACTATTTAATATTTCACTTATGTTTGATATTTTCTTATCACATCCATGGTATGAAAACAATGCTAAGGAGTTGCTTCAATGAAATATAATTGCTTTAAGCTGAAAACGGGTTATTAGTTATTATGTGTAGTGTAGTGTAGTCAACATGTTAAGGCTCATACACACTGCCCGGTATTTGCTGCGATTATGCTTTCGGGGAGCATTGTTGGCGCTGGCCGACAAAAACCCCTGATCTGACGTTAAGTGGTGCCCAAATGGTAGATCACGATCTACAAAGGCTTTGCAGGTAGACCACATGACATGGCAGTAAAAATATATATAATTTTAATAAAAAAAAAGATTTTTGCATCTTCCGCTTTAGATGAACTGAAATGACTTGAGTGATTGACATCAAAAAGGGCCTGTCAGCTCAAACACACAATGCAATACTTGTTGTTGCTTACAATCATCAGTAGCAAAGTCAAATACCAACAAAAATAAAAGCCTACGATTTGCATTGTCCCCCCTCTATTTCCCATTCCATGTGCGTTTGTCTTATATGTAGCCTATATGAAAGGCCCCTCAATTACATTTTGTCACTATTTGCAGCAATGGGATGATAGTTTTATTTGGTGGGTATGTTGAGCTGGTCGTTTTGAAAGTAGCTCTCAAGTCCATAAAACAAACTAACATAGGCTACTTCTCTATAAGCAGAATCATGAATAAGCCTATTTAATTTATACAAAAGGAGAAGAGAGAGAGAGAGAGAGCAATGTGTTTGTGTCTCAAACTTTGTCTAATATTGTTTTAGAGCAGTGGTTCTCAAACATTGTCATGGCAAGAGCAAAGGACCCCCAATATTTTTTCAATGTACAAAAATAATCCCAAAATTGCGCATCTATAAATTCTAAGCATGTGAGCCGGGACTGTGTGTGTGTGTGTGTGTGTGTATATACATTCCGTCTGTAATTCCCTGTAGGCTTCACGTGAATAATGTTGTGTGCGCGCGTGCGGAGAAATAGTTATTTAATGAATCGCATGTTGGTGTGTGTGTGTGTGGGGGGGGGGCCTTACAGGCGTGCATGTGCGTGTGTGTGCGTGCAGGCGTATGTATACATTAGGGCTGTCACGATTCGCCTAGTCCACGATTCAATTCAATTTTGGATTTGCAGCTCACGATTCGATTCGATGTTCGATTCGCTATCACGATTCGCCTAGTCCACGATTCAATTCAATGTTCGATTTGAAGCTCACGATTTGCTTCGATGTTTGATTAAATTTTTTCAATCTATTTTTTTAAAACCTTCTTTTTCAGCATTGAGGGCTATATTCATTATAATTTAGGCCAATATCTTGGTTTGTAAAGAAAAACACTTGTTTCCCAATAAGTCACATTTATTTTCTATAAATAACAAATCAGAATGAGAATAAGAAAAGGTTTAACAACTTTGGGTTTTATGCCCTAACATTTATTAAATGTTTCTTTAAGATGAGATGACTTGTAACATTCTTGTTAAGCTCTAAGTAAGTAAATGAAAGAAAAAAGAAGAAAAGACAAATAGTATATAGACCCATCTGTTGTTAGTTCAAGTATTAAATACTAATTTAAGTGTGTAATTTGACTTATACACTACCTGGTTATAAATAGCTGCAGTAGGCTACACCATTTTATGCAGTATTTTATACTATTTCTATTTAGTGTACATTTAGTGGATGTGGCTTACATCCGGTCTAAAGCCCACCCACTGTATGCGCTGATTTCCATACACAATCCGTATCCTCCCCTCACCGGATGTTGAATTAACAGTACTAACGGCCATATATTTGACGATCTTTTACACAAAACGATTTTAACGGGCAACGTTTCACATGTATTATTAGTTTTATACATTTTAGGAGTGAAAACATGTGTGACCTGCATGGCATTTTGTAACGTGGTTCTGCTGTTCTGCAACTGTCATTAAATATTGAAAGCCAGCGTTTGCCACCACTGATAGTGGTCGCATGTCTGCAGCTATGCAGACCGCAACTCCGTGCGTTAATTGTTTTGCACGGGGCGAATTAGCTGAGAGCTTTTCTCTATAAGAATATAGTTGGCTGTGTTGTTGTCTTTGTAGTTTGTACCATCGTCGTTGGACAGATCGATTTCTTTGTGATGTCTGCTAAGATGCTGGCCCATATTTGACGTGTTGCCTTTGGGATACGGGCACGGCACTCGTTTTCTTTTCCACACTTATTTCCGTGTATCATCGTCGTCGCTGTCTACAACAGCACTGGCCATGGTGAAACGCAACAGCCGTCTCGTTCTCTCACTTGTCAACTCCTCTCTGTGTGTGTGTGTGTGTGTGTGTGTGTGTGTGTGTGTGTGTGTGTGTGACTGAGTGTGTGTGTGTGTGTGGCACTGCTCCGATACAGTTGGATTTTCGTCTCTTTTTTTTCTCCATGCATTCGCATGGGCGGAATGGCCCGGCCGCTCGCGGAAGTAAATTGGCTGTGTGGCGAAAATAGGCAAAGTGATCGGTGTAAGGGTGATATTTTGGCCCAATCCGATTATTGACAAAGAACAATGTTGATGTAACTAAGGGAATCGTCGAGTCATTTTTTTTGTAAATAAAGAGATTTAGATGGAATAAGCGAAATAGCGATCGTATAATCTCTCCTGTTCCTTCTGTCTCTCATCAATGTCCTGCGCGAGATCAGATTCTGTGCTGCGCGAGATGACATTGTCAAGCTAGTGTGGGGGCGGGGCTGGTAAGAGAGGGCAGTGTTGCCAGGTTTGCGAATTGTAAGCGAGTTGCAGTGTATGCAAGTAGCGTGGTTAAATTCCTTGTGTTGTGGCAACAGCGTAGGGCGCAGCAAATACGACATTGAGGGGTAGAAACCATCCCGGGCGCGTGGTTCATGTAACATGTGTGTCACTGTGAAAGACTGGCCCCATTAAGTGAACGTAGTTGGCGTAGTAGACGCCAACATGACGATTTTGGTAGACGCCAACATGACGATTGTGACGTAGGCTGTTGACGTTGAGCAATAACAGCGTGTTTCATAAAAGTAATATTTTCAGAGCAAATGAGACACTTGAACGGCTAAAAAATAGCCTATGTCAGTTCGGGGAGCGTGGCGAATTTATTTTGCATATAGAGATGTGTGGTAAAAGTGTGGTTCGGTCGGAGATAGAGCACAAAGAATGAGTATGGGTACCACTTCTCACTTGTATAAATAGATACAATGTTGTAGTACCAAACAAGAACATAAAATACAGTCACTAACAATAACAATTATGTAACCAAGTAACCGATTAACACAAATACAATACATACAATTCACTTGTACATTTTGAACGAGTTTAACATACCTGTAGCAAAGACACAAGGGTGAATACATGCAGGCATACAGCTTTCTCTTGAGCCTACATCCATTCTTCCATCCTGCTACCCTAATAGACAGGGGTACATGAGCACCTGGCCGTTCATTCGTGCTCTATCTCCGACCAAGCCACACTTCCACCACACATCTCTCTATGCTAAATAAAACCTGCACACTCCCACAAAAGACATAGACTACATTGCATTCGCCAAAAATGTCTTCTTTACTGTTTAAATATTACTTTTCTGAAACACGCTATTCTTGCTCAACCTCAACAGCCTACGTCAGAATCGTCATGTTGGCGTCTACTACGCCAACTACGTTCACTTAATGGGGCCAGTCCTTCACAGTGACACACGCGTTAGATCAACCACGCGACCGGGATGGTTTCTACCCCTCAATGTCGTGCCTACTCTACACTGCCATCCGAAGGCCCCTCCCCCTTTCACTGCTCCTGTGTGTGACCTGTGAACTACTCTCTGACTGCACTGTGGCTTGATTTATATGTGCGAGGTTGAAATGTAATGCACATAAATTAATTATAGGTCCAGCAAGCAAATCATGATTGTCTGTTTGTGCTCAATAGGTCACCATCACATTCCGATTTTAGGTGTTGTGTTTTCTATGACATTTATTTGGGCCAGTAGTTTCATATCTATCCTTTTTCCGACCAACACAGAACATGCTAACGGTGTTAGCGCGTTAGCATCCATCTTGCTTTTGATTTATATGTGCGAGGTGGAAATGTAATGCACATAAATTAATTATAGGTCCAGCAAGCAAATCATGATTGTCTGTTTGTGCTCAATAGGTCACCATCACATTCCGATTTTAGGTGTTGTGTTTTGTATGACACTTTGGCCAGTAGTTTCATATCTATCCTTTTTCCTTTGACCAACACAGACCATGCTAACGGTGTTAGCGCGTTAGCATCACACAGCTTACAGCGTCAGTGTTGCATGAATACTTTCAACCATGACAATGCCGACTACTTTTGCTACACACACTTCCCAAGGAAAGGTTGAGAAATGACATAATTATGGTCGTTTCTAATCTCAGCATTTCACAAGAGAAAGACGTGGATGCCTTTCGCTGCGCTGTTGGCGTTGCCATGTCTCATAGAAACAAGTAAATAGGTCTTTATAAATAATCCCAAAACAAGCGCATATAACAGGGGTCTGTAACCTATTTTAAATGAAGTGCCATGTTTTTATTTTCTAGATAGTGAGTCAGCCACAATCTCACATCACAACAATAATCCATGTAATAATCACAATAACAATACTAATAATAATAATCATAATAATCCTGCTACCCTAATAGACAGGGGTACATAAGCACATGGCCGTTTATCCAACAGCTTTCTCCGACCCAACCACACTTTCACCACACATCTCTATATGCAAAATAAATTCGGCACACTCCCAGAATACATATAGGCTACATTTCATTGAAAGAAATGTCTTAATTACTGAATAAATATTACTTTTGTCAACCACGCCATTGTTGCTCAACATCACCAGCCTACGTCAGAATCGTCATGTTGGCGTCTACTACGCCAACTACGTTCACTTATTGGGGCCAGTCCTTCACAGTGACACACGCGTTAGATGAACCACGCGACCGGGATGGTTTCTACCCCTCAATGTCGTGCATTTGCTGCGCCCTTCTAATGCTGCGCCACGCCTACTCTATACTGCTCCATGCGACTCGAACAGCGTCAGCAGCAGCAGCTCCGAGCCTCCGTCAGAAAGGCTGCCCACAGCACTGCACAGCCCCACACCCAAATGAATCGAATGAATGAATAAGGCGCTTATATCGCTATTGCTCAGTGGATGGGACATTTACATTAAAAGCAATCGGATGGACGCGTGGATAACGGCATGGTTGTGTGCAATCGGAGGGAAAGCTTCCATAATCCATATAGCTTCCATGCTAGCTGCTTCAGACACAGGGGAGGGGAGGGAGAAATAGTGCGAAATAGCGCTTATGCAACAATTACCCTAAAACACAAACACCTCAACTCGATGTCATTGTGAATAAGAATTTCGAGCGAAATAATAATTTTTGGAAGGACACTTTCACCCAGTATGAAGCTAAATGTGGAAGCCGTGTGTGTCACACCAAAACGGCTGACCTATAGAATCCTGTAACCAGCCTCTCGCACTGCCTGCGAGTTGGCTCCGTCTAAGGCTCCGTCTTATGAGCAAATTTAGAACTTCCGGTCTGACAGCTAGCAGATTTAACACATCCGGTTGCTTTCAGAATAAAATAAGATTATTTAATTCGTTAATTAAATAATTTTTACATTACATTATTAGTATTATTATTACATTACAGTTATTGTAAAGACACACATTATGTTTCTGTGTAAAAATAAGTAATTAAATAACATCAAACAGTTATCTAAATGGATAAATGCTATTCACTGGAGTGCATGGACTTTATAAAGTGGACACTGGACAAAAGACGGCTCCGCCAGGCAACTATCTGGACATACCCACGCGTTTGGGAAGATGTCCTCTACCACCCCACAGTCTCCGCTAAGCGGGAGAGGTGTAAAATTCACAGCAGCAGAGCTTCTACTGGGGTCAATGCAAAAAAATGTACCGTTTCCGGACCCAGAATGGACACTGGACAAAGAGGCCTCCGCGAGGCAACTATCTGGACATACCCACGCGTCCGGGGAGATGTCCTCTACCACCCCACAGTCTCCGCTAAGCGGGAGAGGTGTAAAATTCAGAGCAGCAGACCTTCTATTGGGGTCAACACTCAAAAAAGTGCCGTTTCCAGACCCAGAATGGACACTGGACAAAGAGGCCTCCGCGAGGCAACTATCTGGACATACCCACGCGTCCGGGGAGATGTCCTCTACCACCCCACAGTCTCCGCTAAGCGAGAGAGGTGTAAAATTCAGAGCAGCAGAGCTTCTACTGGGGTCAATGCAAAATAAATTACCGTTTCCGGACCCAGACTGGACACTGGACAAAAGACGGCTCCGCGAGGCAACTATCTGGACATACCCACGCGTCCGGGGAGATGTCCTCTACCACCCCACAGTCTCCGCTAAGCGGGAGAGGTGTAAAATTCAGACCAGCAGACCTTCTATTGGGGTCAACACTCAAAAAAGTGCCGTTTCCAGACCCAGAATGGACACTGGACAAAGAGGCCTCCGCGAGGCAACTATCTGGACATACCCACGCGTCCGGGGAGATGTCCTCTACCACCCCACAGTCTCCGCTAAGCGAGTAAATGGGTGCTTATATTTCTATGTGAAATGTGGTGATGCTGGCATCACAATAGATGCCAGCATCACGCTGCCTCCGTCTAATAAGCACATTTACAACTTCCTGTTTGGAAACCGAAACAGATGCTTCTGACATTTGCCTGTGCGTGCTTAATCGTTGTACTTCTGAACACATTTCCCAAATCTCAGTGATTTATCCACACATCGCTCTGTGTGTGTGTGTGTGTGTGTGTGTGTGTGTGTCGCGTCGTCCTCCAGCTGCAATTGCGAGTGTGCGCTGTGTGCAGGGCACACTACTGAGTTTAAAACCACAGCTGAAACATGAAGTGGAGTCTGTCAATTCCCGCAATTTCCTTCTTCCCATATTGCGCTGCAACGACACTAGGATTGAGCCCCCCGAAGGGGGGCGAAATTCTAGTCTGAGGAATGGATTCGAGTTCAAGAGAGGCGTAGCGTCGCCATCTACAGGAAACTGCTCTGTACTGAAAAGTGAGCCAAAGTAATTTAATAACACTTGAAAGCCGCCTCCTCCTCCCTCGGTTCTTAAGTTCTGCTTCTGCTACAACTTGCATTCCCAGACGCTCGCGGTTGCAGTGGGCACTTGGCTAAAATTAAAACAATGATTTCGAGAATTGCATTTCGCTCGCAATCTCTGCGAACAAATAATATTTTTTCCAGGAGAGCACAAGCTCTGCTGCACCGACCATTGAAACATCCCGGCTTACTTAGCCAAGGAAGTTGGTGAGTTGCATGATCGATTATTGTTGTTGTTTAACTTATTTAGCTGTATCAGTTGTCCACTGAATCAGTTGTCCACTGATTCATTCATGATATTCAGAACAGATAATGTAGTGGCGTAGGAACTTTCGCGAGGAAAGGAAGCCAAATAACTAAAGGCATTTAAAACCCACACTGTACTTTCGGTTATCTTTACAATTTGTTTACTAGCAAATAAATATTCTGATGTTTTCCATTGTAGCCTATAACAAAACCAGGACGCATTAAATTACAAAATGCAAGACGCCACATGACAACTTTCACTGTCAACATTCACATCATCAAATGACGCATACCAGACATGACATTTGATTTGTTATGTTTGACCTAGATATTATATAATATGTAATGTCTGGTATTAAACCAATACTCACTAATTAGGCTACTCATTATAACGGCAGTTACACGGCACGTATATAGCCTACAGCCCAAATGCAAAGAAAGAGTGGAAAAACATAGCAGCCCTGTATATTTCATGGCATATAGTAAAACAATTAAATCTCTGTCCATTTGTTGTGACCTCCTTTCGCCGACATTGATGGCCATTGTTTGAATAATTCCCGGTGGCTTGCGCAGCGCAGTTTGTTCAAAAGTGGAAACATGCTTTTACTTTTATTTGATGCCCTGTTTTATTGAACTGTATAACTGAAGGTTATGCAATAACCATGGTTATATAAACGATATGAGTGAATCAATTCACCGTGTGGGCCAGCCTGCCAGGCATCAGCCATGTGTTGACAATGTTCTGGCATGGAGCAATGGAGGGAATGTGACGTGGAAATCCTTGTTGCCAATAATGTATGGGCCTGCCCTAGTCCAATATATTCTTGCAGAAATTGAAACCACACCAAAGCGTCAGGTTGGGACAAAACTGTTTTTAAGGTAGACCACACCAATGCAACTCATTGCAACTCAATGAGTTTGCTATACAGTTTGCTTTATTTTATAGCCTTTGTTATGTTTTTGTTTTTTTTTAACATCTGTTTATTATGATTTTTGGCATAAAAGCATTTCAGTAGTGATTAACCAGAAAATTACAGATCGGACAAAAAACATACAAACAAGAGACTTACAATAAAAGGAGACAAAACATAACTCAAAGAAAAAGACAAAAACAATAAAATAATAACTGACAAGGCTGATGACTACACGACACTCCGAGGACAGAAACAACATCACTATCAATTCTAAAAAACATTTCTGATATGAAAAATAAGACATATGCATACATGTGTACCCTCATAGACAATACAAACATACATATATATACACATATCAAACATTCATAGGTACATTAATCAGATGACATTACGGGGCAGAACGACATTGAATTCCACCACTTCAGTCCAACAAGCATCTCAATAATGGGCGACCAGGTTTTTAGATAAAGGTGTTCCCTTTTCGACAAGGTAAATCTAATTTTCTCCATATGCAGCACTCCTCCCAGCTCCCTTAGCCACATGTCAACTGTCGGAGGTTTATCCGATTTCCAGGCTTGTAGTATTAACTTTCTAGCTAGCAGTGTAGCGAGCGAGATGGCCTGTGCTTCGTATTTGTTTTGGACTTGATCTGGTTCCACCACACCGAAGAGTGCAACTAGAGGTGCCGGGGGGAAGTCTCTTTTATAAGCTTTAGCCAAGAAATCAAATTTTTAATTCCAGAAACGTTGCAATTTATGACATTGAAGGAACTGATGAGACAAAGTCCCTTGTTCCGTTAAACACTTTCCACACATGGGAGAAGAATCTTTAAAGATTTTGTTTAATTTAGTTGGGGAATAGTGCAGCCTATGAACAATCTTAAATTGAATCAGAGAGTGCCTAACATTGATAGAGCTATGGTGAATGTTGGTGATACAATCCTCCCATACTCCATCTGAAATCTCTATGCCCAATTCTCTTTGCCAATTGTCCTTAAACAAGCTTGAGGATGGGTTAACCACGGCCAGTAAGGTGTCATAGAATTGAGAGACTGCACCTTTTTCAAAGGGCTCATTGTTGAAGAAACTGTCCAAGACTGGATGACTGGGTTGTTGTTCATATTGTGGGACATGCGTTCTAAGAAAATGTCTCAATTGCAAGTAACGGAAGAAATGCGATGATGGGAGCTGGAAGGATTCTCGTAACTGTTGAAAAGAGGCAAGATAACCTTTACCACGACCTTGATTAAAGTATACATTTCGTAGGTTCACAATACCTTTCCCCTTCCATGACATGAAAAGCCGGATTGGAACATATAGGAGAATCCAAATATATTTTTGGAGCCTTTGTCAATGCTAAGATCTGAGACCATATTTTCAGAGAATTTTGAATTATGGGGTTATGTCCATAAGCACTTTTCTTGATCTTAATAGGGCTATTAAGTAATGCAGGAAGACACGACCCAGAACAGGATGAATGCTCGATACTAAGCCACGCAGGCACATTTTCCAGGTTACATCCAGGATAGCAGTCATACCATAGATGGATAAATAAAGTTTAAGTGAGCCGCCATATAGTATAACGTGAATTGAGGAAGTCCAAACCCTCCTTCGTTCTTACTTTTGCATAGATGTGGCCTGGCTTTTCTAGGTGTTTTACAAAACCAGATGAAGGATGAAATGATAGAGCCTTTGTTATGTTTGACCTAGATATTATATAATATGTAATGTCTGGCCTTAAACCAATACTCACTAATTAGGCTACTCATTATAACGGCAGTTACACGGCACGTATAGCCTACAGCCCAAATGCAAAGAAAGAGTGGAAAAACATCTAGCAGCTATACATACTTCATGGCATAGTATAGTAAAACAATTAAATCTCTGTCCATTTGTTGTGACCTCCTTTCGCCGACATTGATGGCCATTGTTTGAATAATTCCAGGTGGCTTGCGCAGCGCAGTTTGTTCAAAAGTGGAAACATGGTTTTACTTTTATTTGATACCCTGTTTTATTGAACTGTATAACTCCCAGCATCTTTCTCTGTGTGTGCCAGCCTGCCAGGCATCAGCCATGTGTTGACAATGTTCTGGCATGGAGCAATGGAGGGAATGTGACGTGGAAATCCTTGTTGCCAATAATGTATGGGCCTGCCCTAGTCCAATATATTCTTGCAGAAATTGAAACCACACCAAAGCGTCAGGTTGGGACAAAACTGTTTTTAAGGTAGACCACACCAATGCAACTCATTGCAACTCAATGAGTTTGCTATACAGTTTGCTTTATTTTATAGCCTTTTTTTTGGCTGATTGGGGACTCTTCTTCTTTTCCTTCTTATTCAAAACAATTGGATTCGGTTCTAAAAGAAGCTGACAAAACTGATTGTGTTGGGGGGGAATCATTCTCATGATTCTCTTGTTTCTTCTGGAGATTGTATGCATCATCTTCTCTAATTGGCCAACCCAAACTGTTCGGCTTCATGGACTGGTTTGCGCGGTTAGGCCAGTACTATCTGCAAGTCCCTGATTGGCTTATCTGATTGGCCGGGCTTCGCTCAACATTTGTGCCGCATAGCAATGTAAATGGAATGACTTGATCAAGTCATTATGCCCCCAAGTAGGCTACTTGGGGGCATAATAATAGTAGTAATTTATCCTTTATTAATTACCCCAGGTAGATTCTGTTATCATTCAGTTCAGAGTGAAAACAGGGCCTGCACACATTGGGACAATAGACAGGCAAATATGGAACAGTTGCACGTAATGGCACCCAGGACTTGTTTCAGGGTTCAGTGCTTTGCTCAAGGGCATCTCAGTAGTGGAGGTTAACTGGCACCGCTCCTCCTACCAGTCCTTGACCTGAACCACCAACCCTTTGGTTCACTGACACTCAAAATTGTCCATTCATTGTCAATGGCATATAATGTTTGTGTTAGGAAGTTTGTTTGCACACACACTAAGGTGCAATGGTTGCACTTGGAACTCTCACATTGCTTAAATTAGTGCACAAATGCATGTCACTGTAAGACTAGTCTCTCGAGACCAATCTGAGAACCCATCGGCAAAACTTGAATTTAATGCGAGTCAACAGTCTGACTCGAGACAGACTGTTGACTCGCGTCCATAAAAGGAAAATAGGTAGCTGTGTTTCCTTTGTTTTGCCGATGCGTTCTAATACCAACAGCATTGCTTCCAGGTTTTACTTGGATTTCATTGCTAATGACCTCTCTCCCATCTCCCTGGTTCCTTTCAGTGCCATTCATGTGGACAGTCCACCTGTCATACCAACTCTGACCACCAGCTACGCCCATGGCACGTCCTCCAAGTCTTTGCTTCACAGCACAATAGGAGAGATGCTGCTGTCCACTGTTGAGCGTTTTCCTGACAGAGAAGCCATGGCCTTTCTACAGGATGGAGTCCGAAAAACCTTCTCACAGTTTCAGCAGGACGTGAGTAGCACAGCTTACGATTTTTAAAAGAGAAAAAGACTGTTGTTCCCTTAAGTGCAATTTATTAGTCCCTCCAATCATAGCATTTATTGATTGATTGAATACTTTATTAACAGTTTGCATGGACAAGCACAGGGAAGTACAGTACACTACAAGGTCTGCAAAAAGGATTTATCCAAGAAAGGCTTGTTTCGATTGGGGTCATTTTGTACTCAAGATCGGCCGCTTCGAGCCCAAGCTCAGTTTGAAGAAGTGCATGGGCTCAAAATGTCACTGCTATTAGACGTATTATTACATTGCACTTAAGGGAGGTAAAGTATGCAGACCGTCTATTTATATTTTCTGATTGTCTTCCTTTGGTCCAGCACTTGCCTAAATGGTTTGTGAGTGGGCGTGACTAGTACTAGCACTTAAATTAAATATTACAGGTACTAGAGTGAAGATTGTTCCAATGATATTCCCAACGATTTTATATTCATGTATTCCATGTATTCACTTAAGACTTGTTGTAATGTGAAAGGTCACAGAAAGAATTGAGTGTTCTCCCCCCTGTCTGGGTAATCAGAGCACATGTGAAGGCTCATAAGGAAGGAGACACTGGTGTGCCAGAGTGGGAGTGAACAAGTTTTGTCATAGATGGTTGTAGTGTACTATTTCTAGTTTTTCTCCCAGTGTTAATGTTACACAGCTCTGTATGTTGCAATTTTTTACCAGCTGCTGTGTAAGCACAGCTGGTCAATGTTCTCTCTGTGGTGCTTTTACGCCCACTTGCTGTAGTTGAGACTAGGGTTTCATATTCTTCCCGAATTTGGCTCATTTGAAATCCCGGGAATGTGCCGACCTTTTCCCGGGCTACCCAGGAATTCCTGTCGAAAAAAAAAGAAAAGCTAAATATGTAGATACTTCATATTTTCAATCGAATAGTGATATTTTATTGTTTAAAATGTTTTATTTGAACGAAATATGAACATATAAAATTAAATTATTAAATAAAAATCCTAATGTACAGTATATAGGCCTACGCTATTCAGAAAAAAAGTTTGCACACACGTTTTTCGGGACGAATATCGGAGCGAATGTCGGAGCAAAGTGAGGTGATCACCGTTGTCTAGTACTTCTCATTATGAAAGCACTACCGCAAAGAGGGGGAGATCCATTCCTAACACTAGATTAACTGTCATTTGAGGCATCTGAGGCATCTGAGGCATCTGAGGCATGAAGATTGAATGCTCCTTCAATCTTATGAACGGAAAGATATTGAACAACTTTGTGATGAATTGTCTGACCAAGTAAGAAGAGATACCAATATAATATTGGCAATATTGCATATAACCTCACACAAAAGATATCTACACAGATGCTGTGTTTTTAAGCAAGCTTTCAGTGGTTCTTTTCATATCCGGGTCCATTCACCGTGATCACCTCGTTTTGTACTTTATGAAAAGTCCGATTGGTTGTGAAAATAGGCAGCAGGGCCAGGGCACGCAACACACTGATTATATTGTATCAAGGCTGCTCTTTGAGAGAGAGAGAGAGACTGTGCTTCGTCTCACCGCCCGGTACATTGTGTCAGAGCTCAGGCTGACAATGCGTCTCATATGGTCTTGTAGGCTACATCGCATAATGTTATCTGGCAATATCTTCACGGCACCATCGTGTTAATATATAAAGGAGCATTCAGTGAAACCCTGGTCTGCCCCAGTAACAAGATGTGCACATGCACGCACTACATCTCCACCAGGTCAGGTTGTGGCCTCCTGGTGGCACTATAATAGGCCAATGTGAAAAGGGTGCCATTTCTTCTTATGCCTTCGATGGCAAGTGGATGATTTGAGGCATTTTGTTCCAAAAATGGGGTTGCAAAAATCCACCTGTTGGTGGCGCTATAACAGGCCAATGTGAAAAGGGTGGGATATATTCCTCAGCCTAGTAGGAAAGTCTGTGAAAGATTTCACGTAAATTGCACGCTGCGTCCATTCTGATGATGGCTAATAATTCCATCAAGACATTAGCAGCATGTGAGACATTGTTGGGTATCCACACATTTCATTGAGGGCAATTAGAACCAGTCACTTTGTTCTCCCCTCCATAACAATAATGAGTTAATACAAGTCTTCTGAACAACATTATACAGAAAGAGGCAATCACAGCTTATTTTACAATGTCTTATAGTCATTTATACTCTCATATGTGGTCGGTAAATCATAAGGTGAGCTGTCCATGTCTCGATGAGCTGTCCTTACCAACTCACCCCACGGGTGAGCTGACCAGCGAGCTGTCCACAGAACCAGTTCTCTCCACTTTTTGCTGCGGCGAGTTGGTAAGGGTGCAACTCAAAAGTTTCGCCAGCACCATAGAATACAGCTCCCATTGCCTTAGTAACATTGCCACAAAATGTTTGTTAGGTTGCAGCTTTAGAAATGTAAACTATTGCTGAGACATTGCCTATATCCATTTTTTCTTTGCAATATTTAGTAGTTTATTCATTATGAATTTATCCCCACCACCACCTTCTCCACATGTATAATGATTTCCCCTTGTTTTAAACAACTGTGTCCACCACATTTTACACATGTACGTACATGTGTTAAACAACAGTGTCCAGCCAGGCCTCGAGGGAACATTCCAATCCTGCACCCCTATCCCACCTAACCAAACAGCCCCTGA
The DNA here is from genome assembly GCF_963924005.1 of Protomyctophum bolini. Taxonomy (NCBI): domain Eukaryota; kingdom Metazoa; phylum Chordata; class Actinopteri; order Myctophiformes; family Myctophidae; genus Protomyctophum; species Protomyctophum bolini. The sequence goes on along the minus strand of NC_137879.1, from coordinate 29,526,614 downwards.
CTTCACATGTTGCACTCATTCATTTAGCAAATTGTTTACTGACCATTTACATTGTCATTTGAAAAATAAATAAATAAAAATAATAATGTTAAAGTTTGCTCAATAATTTGAATACATTTAATAATTCACTCCTTCCTTCGGGCTTATCAATATAATGGACGGACAGTGGAGGTGGACAATGATGATTGTATAGTCTTTTTCCTTTCTTGGCACATACTGGAAACTAGGTTAAAAGTGAATGTCATGTCATGTCATGTGATGATATGATAATTACCCCAGTGCAACCTGAGTGTGACAGCAGGCAGTTTAAAGTGCATCAGATAAAACCTTCACGAGATGCAGTGATCCTCGAGGGTAAATTCCTTCTCTATTATTTCAACCATCCTATGTACTGTAAGTAAGTAAGTAAAGTTTATTTATAGAGCACCTTTCACAGACAATTACTGTCACAAAGTGCTTTAACAACATTAAAATTAAAACAAGTCAATAGTCAATAAAACAAGTCAAGAACTAAATCACTAATAAAGTAAGACAAAATAGCAAAAGTAGAGTAAAAATAAAGCAATCAACCAGGCCGCCTATAGAAAGGCCTGTTTAAAAAGGTGAGTTTTCAACAGTCCTTTGAAAATTGAGCTCATTCCATAGCCTAGTGGCAAAACCTGCAAAGGCTCGATCGCCTTTGGTTATTCGTTTTGTCTGAGGAGTAGTGCAGTGCAGTTCAGTGCGCTGCTCCAAGTGAGTGCACAGGAACTAGTTGGGGATTCAGTGTCTTGCTCAAGGACACCTTTGACAACAGGCTCTGAATGATAACAGGTGCCTATGGTCAGAACTCAGAACTGAGGTGGACAAGATGTGCCCATGATCATGGAATGATTTGCAAAACTCAACCTTGAGCACATTATCTCCTTGCCGAACTTTAAAATAAACTGAACTTCGTCCTGGGCGATCGGTTTGTTAACTTTACAGGTAGTACAGTCAAAGGTTATGTGTTATTGTGGTGATTTGTACGCAATTCATCAGTAATGCATATAAAACAATACAATACAAAACATACTACAAAATAAAACAATGTAATAAAGTAGAAGCATAAATATAGATATATTACAGAGAAAGCAGGGGGCAGAGGTCAGGGGATACTCTACCATTCACAGATAGGTTAAAATAATGGTTTATTTACGGTATGTTTTGGTAACTCATATGTAACCTGTGAATGACATGGAGACTGTAACTTCATAATACAGTTGTTGTTAAAAGAGTGATATTATAAATCGGTCGACCTTGTTGAGGTGTACATTCTTTGAACTTGTGTTTGCAGATTCCAAAAGCAAACATTAAAAGTACATTGTGATGTATAGAGCATTGTATTGCTGTAATAATCATCCTGTAACGCAACCATGTTAAATTAAGAGATGTTCATCTAGGTGGACCAGGCTGCTGCAGGCCTGTTGGGGATCGGGCTGAAGAGAGGGGACAGATTAGGCATGTGGGGACCCAATAAATATGAATGGATCCTGTTCCAGTTTGCCACAGCCAAAGCTGGCATTATTCTGGTAAGTGCAGTTATTACATCATCTAGCACTGTAACCTTGAATCACATTTTAAACTGCTGGTGTCTTGTAGCATAATGGGTGTGGAATATTGCCCTTGTGCAAGAAATGAGGAAGAAATGAAGAGTGCAAGTCAGGGGAAAACATGCCAGTATTTAGTGTGTGTGTGTGTGTGTGTGTGTGTGTGTGTGTGTGTGTGTGTGTGTGTGTGTGTGTGTGTGTGTGTGTGTGTTCTGTCTTTTTGTTGAGTAGTAGAACTAGTACGGGGTGGGGTGATTCCAGGCCCCTCTGTGTGCATACATATATATATTATATACGTAAATACACCGGATATAGCACAGTTGCTAATTTTCATCCGCAGTCCTCACAGGAAACAGACAGTCAAACAGTGGAATACATTTACATGACATTACATAGGGAACACAGCATAAAAAAAAGAAATACACCTAAAGTATGTTTTTGCGATATGGGGGCATGTGAGATACTACAGGCTTGACCACAAACCTCTTATTTCATTGCTTTACCACGTCCACTAAATAGGTTTCTGTGAATCCAGCTTACCAGTTGCAGGAGGTGGAGTTCGCATTGCGAAAGGTGAGTTGGTTTAATGTGACCTAAATGGTCAGACCAGTCTGATCATTGTCATTTGATCACTATGTCATTTAACCCATTCTGACCGGGCACCCATTTTGGTGTTAGCATCATGTTATGCTTTACCTATTGAAAAATAGCAGATCTACAAGCTCATATCGCGCCACCGAGTGGCGCGATACGAGCTTGTAGGTCTGCTATTTTTGAAAAATTCGAAGAACGACTGACATTTTTAGAATCTGATCTCAGGTCAGAATGGGTTCATCAGACCAGTGTGTGTCCAGTGGAAACCTCGTATGAATCTGATCTCAGGTCAGAATGGGTTAACCACTTTCAACCTGGTGTTCTTATTATGGGCATGTCATTATACTGTAGATGAAAATGTTCAAAAATAGAGAAAAACAAAATGACGCGATGTGAGCTTATAAATAATCATTTTTTTAATTCATTTATTTTAAGTAACTGTGGACTTTGTTCCTTTTCTTGCAGGTGGGATGTAACGCAATAGTGTGCCCAACACAATTTAAGACCCAAAAATACTGTGACATGCTGCGACATATATGCCCAGAGATTGAGACTTCCAGCCCAGGAGCAATCAAGAGCGCCAGGTACAGTAGTATAGTCCCAAGTGGTTTATTTTTAGTTCACCATAATCATATTGTGGGCCTCACTTACCAACATTATACGTTAAAACAGTTTGAAAGGGGTGTCGGGTGGTCCTAGCCGGTTGCTGACTGTAATTATTCTTTATGCTTTTTAAGAGTTGTGAGGATCCGAGTTTGACTCTGTCTAAATGAAGCATAAAAGGCCAAAAGAAACACATTTATATTTCCAAAAGTTATTTTAACATTTGTAATTTTGTATTAAGTTGACACAATTATCCTACATGGTACATACTGTACATACCGGCCACCATACAGTGGCAATTAAATAACACTAATCTGGCATAAAGGAGAGAGTATTTTACAGAGCGATAAAACAAGTCTTGACAGCACATGACTTTGCTTAGTACCTCACTTGCACTGAACTTATTTACACTGTTTCCTTTAGGCTGCCAGAGCTTCGAACTGTGATCGTCACTGATAGCAGACAGCCAGGAATGTACCACTTGGAGGATGTAATGCAGGCAGCAAGCAGCCAGTATGTGCAGCAGCTTCACCTTCTGCAGAAGAAGCTGTCCTTTGATGACCCCATAAACATTCAGTTTACTTCGGTAACGTTTAAGTTCCATGACCACCTCTGTTACCAAGTGGGATTGTATATAGGCTGTTCGTCAGTAAGAAAACCCCTTAAAATGACATACTGGACAGGAGGCAGACTTGTAGGTGAAAAAATGTAGTGTTCCAGGCCTGGATAACATAGGTGAAAACTGAAGAAAAAAACAACTCAAACAACATCACTTAACAGAGAGTTGCCGAACCATTTTCCCTTTACATAGACTACTGACCCGGGTGACCTGACCCCACCCCTGGCCAAGTAATCACATTACTCTAGCAATCCACCCAAGATGCTCCCCATAATGAAATCCATCAGCTCTTCAGGCAATCAAGACGGCTTCCCCAATAACAGCATCTGCATAGATAAACACAAGCATTTTAGATTCATATGTCACAGCATAAATACCATAAATGTGTATTGTTGATCATGAATACAATGAACGTATGTCGTTGAACATCATCATAAATTACTCGAGTCTGACAGTCTGCTCTGTCACACCACCACTCGCAGAACAAAAGTTTAAATGTAATGGAGTGCCACACAATGGTCTCTATGCACACACGCTATTTTGGGAAGAACTTGGGTCCCTTCCCTACTTCCTTCATAGGTGTTACCGATAATACTCTGGCTCTGTTCCATTCTGGTCAAACAGAGATGCTATTGTGCATGTTGGCTCACTGGAAACACTTTGCCACACCAGTGGGTCTCAAAGTGTCCTTGAGTGGGTTCCAAATGGCCCCATATGGGTCTGTAACTGTGAGAGTGTACACATTTGTACACTCTCAGAGTTATGGGGGTCCTTGAAATTAAATTGAAAAGCACTGCACACTAAATGGAACAGAGTCTTAATTAGTATGATAGTATCATCGGTAACACCTGTGAAAGAAGTAGGGAAGCGACCCGGAAGTAGGAAGAGTTCTAATCTGTGTGCATTGAGTCATTTGGCGTTGGCATCTACAGACGCTATCACTCTCTATAATAGTGTCTGATAAATGTGTGGTACAGGTTTTCCCTGTGGTACAAGTCGTGTCACATATTTCCTTATTGCTGTTGAAACATTAAGAAACATTTTACATTGTTGCCTGCTGCACCTGGCATTATATCTGCCCAACAGTGTTTATTTTATTCTGCTGTGTGTGCAACACTGAACCATGACACAGGTTCCGCCACCTGTTAACATTAGAATAACGATCATATACATATTCTCATTCTCCACAATAATCATTTTAACTGTATTGCTCTGATCCGGGTGAAATAAGGGACGTACCAAAACGCACACATGCACACATACAAGTACACACACAAGCACGCATGCACACACAATGGGAGTGTACCTCCGTCGTTCTATTCACTCTCTTCTCTTTCTCTCTGGCTCTCTGTTATTTCTGCAATCCCTTCCTTCTGACAATCAGCAAAGCGCTCTTGAAATTTAATTTAGGTAGGCTGCCTAAACGTCATTCTCATCTATATTTTTGCCGTATAAATCAATGGTCAAACTTTACACACTGTCAAGTTTGAATTAATCAATTCCTTGTTGAAATATACATCAAGTTTTGGTAGTCTGTGCCGTGCATCAATGTCCCAAGATAGACCAAATTCGTCTTTCAGAACAAAAGACGTATCGATTTTTGATATGTCCACTTGACACCTCCAGTGTGGCTAGAGCAGTTGTAAACGATAATACGAGCGCCTCATGATTTCAGTCTGTCAGGGTCTTAATTGTTTATTGGGGTTCTCCAAGTACTGGCCGCCATGAAAAAATCCATTGTGAGCCAAATAATGTGGTTGTAAGAGCAAGGTTATTAAAACATAAATTCTGTCAACAGGGCACTACCGGGGCCCCAAAAGGTGCCACTCTGTCGCATCATAACATTGTCAACAATGCCTACTTTGTTGGCCTGCGAGTGGGCTATAACTGGAGGGTGAGTATAAATGTACTGTAAAGATTAGTCTGAACTTTTCTGTTTTATTGGCAGCTATAAAAAAATATCCTTAAGGTGGAGGTAGATTCTTTATTTTGACATAGAAGAATGGAACCAAGTGGTTCCATTTGTACGCTATGCTGAACCAATCTGAAAACATCGTACACATCGTAAAAAAAAAGAAGGAAAAACAGCGCCGACAGACTGTTGACGCCACGTCAACAGTCTGTATTGAGAGACTAGTTCCAAACTACAATTTAGCTGGGGTGTCCTCCTAGGTGTCCGTGAACCCCACATTGAGATTGAATCACCTGCCCTTCATTATTATCTAAATGTACCACACTACCCCTTTATCCTCCATTCAAATATACGGGTAGAAAAAAGGCACTGAGCTACATAGCATTTAGCCTCGGAAACCCAGACGTTTTTATTTCCACAGAATTTGGATCATAGGACATGCTTCCATTGAAGGCCAGAATTAGTGAGGGTGGCCTGTTGCACTTTCACTGCTGGGGCACAAAGCCGTGTTCGACTCATCAACTGTAGTACATGTGCGGTATTGTAAGCTAGGCATTACAATCCACTCTGTATGTCCCTCTTATGATACGATCTGTTTCTCTTCCAGCCCCATACTCGTGCCTGTCTCCCTGTGCCCATGTACCACTGTTTTGGCTCCGTGGGAGGTGGTATGTGTATGGCCGTTCACGGGATCTCCCTGATCTTCCCCTCGGCTGGCTACGATGGGCGGAGCAACCTGGCAGCTCTAGAGAGTGAAAGGTAATCAATCTATTTATTTTTAACCTCCTGAACCCAAGCTAAAATCAGTGTCCCGCACATTCCGTGTTGACACAGCTGTGAGGATTCTCTGACCAATCGGTACTCTCAAGCTTTACCATCTAGTCCTAGTACAGCACCAAAAGAGTGGGGCCAGATTTGTACCTCACTCGGCTCTCAAAAGACCGGGTCCTTGTATATGGAAACGACTGCAAATGCAGGCAGTGCGGTACACGTCCTGGTATATGGAAACTCAACTGGAGTTGAGCAAAGGAGAGTTACAGTAAGTGTATGTTCGAAAAGACAGCGAAGGAAGGAGGTCAAATGACACTACTGTGAGAAGGTGAGGAATTGCGTTCAGCAAATGACTCTTCATCTGTCTAGAAGGGGCTTCAATAAGTCGCCAAGCGAGAGTTTGTTGCCAACTACAAGACCAAAACCTTCCATGCTATGGATGACGTCAGACTGGCAAATTACCTCAATATTAGTATATGGATATATGTCAGAACCTGTTTTGACAATCCATATGTTGATCCTTCCCCATCCATCCTTCCTCTTCAATGTCTCCCTTTTGACTGATACCTGTCCATTTAGTTAGTTAGTTAGTTTATTTTTATTTTGGTCATTTGTTAAAAACAATACAGTTGATATAGGCATATATTAGCCTGCAACTTAGTCAACAAGGTGACTATTTGGCCGAAAAGGTTAGGGCTGAAGCCGAAGCTTATATTGCCCACCTTATCACAAAAAAAAATATATATGAAATAGGATAGAAGTACACAGTTTATGAATATACAAAGAAAATGAGCTTCAAATATTACATTTCAGAGCTAAACCAAACAAACAAACAAAAAAACGGAGAAGAAAAAGAAAATCTAAAAAGAAAAGGAAAACTTGTTTGCATTAATTGCTACATTCAACAGATTTTAGAAATTATTATACTAGTTATTTATAATGATGGTAGTACCAACATTAATAATAATAATAACATACTATATTATATAATATACAATATATAATTTACATTACCATTCATTTATTGCTATATACCTATCAATGACCTTTTAAAACTAGACGGGCTTGCCCCAAAGTTATTTGTGCAGCCACGCCCGGCAGCCGGCGAAAACTAGATTTCTCAACAGGCCCGAAAATGAAGGCTCGGCCCTACCTGTGCTCTCATCAAACCCTGTACACTCAAGACACTGCCACCGCTGTCACCCTTAGATCTCCATATGGAGCCGACCTGTTCTGACATTCCATATGTTCCATACCTCATCAAACCCTGTACACACAAGACACGCTCAATATATGGCTAATGCACGGCTGCACGCGACCTCACCCTTATTTTTCGCCCCCAGGCGTTTTAACGTGTTTGTGTGGCTAATGTGTACCGTAACAATTGGTACATGGTGGTATTGAAAGAATATTTTTAAACATGTTTGTTCGTTTCCAAATGTAGCTTTTTTTATGACCCCATCGTACCTGCTCTATGGTACTTGTATCATCATTTGAAAAGCACCATCTAGACATAGGGCTGGATTTTGAAGGTGCGTTTTACCATGTGGTAATACATAAATTGGCCTCGCTCTGCGCACAATCGTATTATGAAAGCCTTATCGTCCCGTGTTGAACGCACACACATATGGAATACGACGTTGCTGAATATTTTAGCATTGTGGGAGTGTCCATATGTTAATTATTTTCGCTTTGCGCAATTTGCTATTAAGCCCCTTGACCTGCGCATAACGATTAGACGTGGGTCTAGGCACCTCATAAACGCAAAAAGAATTTAAAGCACTGTTTGATTTTACACTTGAGCGGCTCTGGGACGCTGCTGGAGTGTTGCCAAGTCTGTTTATTATAAGCGGCTTCTTTTTCTGTAAAGTTGCTTGTAAATATTGGTAGTTGTGGTTGCTTTTCTTGTTTCTAAAGGTTTCTCCTAATGTTGTTTAAACCAGTGATCCTCACACAGCACATTCCCATGTCAAGGATCCCCAGATTAATGCATTTGCCCAACTTAAGGACGGCTAATACAAAAATGTAATTAAAATGTTACTTTTGAAAATAGCAGATCTACCAGCTCACAATGAATCACATTCATTCATTAAAACTATGAACTCTGACTGCAGGCGGATATATAATGATCATTATAACAATGTGCAAGAAAATATTTAAAAATATGGAAGGACTTTATATTTGTGGACAATCAAAATATGTTTTTTATTTTAATGTGGTGTCATTAAAATTAATCTGGATATAGCAGACTCACTATCTAGAAAATAAAAACATGGCACTTCATTTAAAATAGGTTACAGACCCCTGTTATATGCGCTTATTTTGGGATTATTTTTATAGACCTATTTACTTGTTTCTATGAGACATGGCAACAGCCAGCAAAAGACGCATCCATTCTTTTTGAAAGGTTGAGATTAGAAACGACCATAATTATTTCATTTCTCAACCTTAAAAATAAATAAAAACATCTCCATAATCCTTGAGAGGTTTGCTTTCATACGCTGTATCACACTCGATCCAAGTCTTCTTCAATAAAATGCTACGAGCGAAGACCATACCATCACGGGCATACGCACCACGCATTCAACTCATTACTCATTTCAAATATAATATAATTATAATTTAAATTAAAATATAATTTTACTGGTGTTTCTCAATAGAAACAACTTATTTTGAGGCATAAAGGTGACAGCATGCAGTGCAATAGGAATAATTAACCCAAATGTGACAAAGTCATATGTCATGTCTTCTATGGTGCCAGCCTGAAGAAATGTAATAATAACGATCCCCAAAGTGCGCATTCCGTATGTGACATCAGCTGACTGGTAAAGAAAATAGTACGGACATGTTGATTGGGTAACTCTCAAACACGCCTTAAACACTCCCATGACTAATTCAAGGCCGTTTTGCGCACTCCACGGGGTGTCGAAAGCGCTTCTTAACATGCTTAAAATTGCAATATGACATACCTCACGCCCCCAGCTCATATTACTGTAATAGGTAAAACGCACCTTCAAAATCTAGCCCATAATGTCTAAATGCTATCTGGATCAACCGCCTTGAAAGTATGCCAAACAAAAACCAGCTTGACCTGTTAAAGCTGTTAAAAGGTTTTACCTAAAAGATATACATCTTTCAGGTGAAAGATGTACGGTATGTCTTGTTTTGTTTCTTGATGACAAAGTCATATGATTTGTCACACACGTCAACGCAGTGAAATTTGCATTTGACCCATCTCTTGGATTATTTTCAGTTTCTTCTACCACCAACATAACACAGCATATTTATGAGATTGAGAGTTAGCCTACTCTTACTGCAGATGGATTCTGTTCATGTGTCCTCTCTTAACGTCACAGGTGCACCTTCCTCTATGGTACTCCTACCATGTTTGTCGACATGATTAATCAGCCAGACCTCAAGAAGTTTGACTTGTCATCAGTAAGTGCCGGTGAGTGTGACAGCTGTAAACTGCTTTCTTTCATGGAACCTGGAACGACAGGGCTTTCCCTGTGGCTGCCCCTTCCCTCTGGAATGCACTCCCCAAACCCCCCAAACCTGCCCTGAAAGTTAAATCGGAAAAGCAATTGACCTATAGCAAAACCCCTCCCCAAACTGCTATGGTCCAATCACAGCTAAGCATAACATGGGTTAGAGTGACAAACCTCTCCAATAGTTTTCCTATATGATAAAAAAAAGAAATGTCACGAGTGTTCGAGTGAATATGGCAGGCCTTGTTGACGAATTTGGAAGAGATTTTGAAGGTCTGGTTCCAAAAATGAACCAGTGGGAGAGGCCGGGGCTTAGCTATAGGTGAATTCTGATCTTATTTGCTTATCGGAGTTGTTTTTTCCCCCCCTGGCCGCACGCACACACAGCAACTTTGAGTACTATTATTATTCAAGCAGTTCCAGTTTTCAAATGAAAATCTGTTATCTTCTATGACACCACCATGGTGGTACAACAGATTCTCTGGCTTCTCTGAATGTGAAAATAATTCCATTGTTCTGCTCATTGTTTGTGTGATCTAGCTATCATGGCCGGTGCCCCCTGCCCTCCTGAAGTCGTGGGGAACGTAATCACTCACATGGGCATCCCAGGCATCACAGTGAGTACAGCACTCACTTTGGAAAATGTTGACAGTAGCTTGCAGTTCTCGGTAATGCAATGAAGCCGTTTGTACAGCAGAGGGAGACATACACTTAGAGGATTAAACCCAAAAGTCAATCTTTATATGAACCAAACAAGGCTCAGTTTTGTAGAGATTTATTGGATATGAGCAATTATCACTTCCATCCAAAAGTCAGAGAAATGTTCAATATACATGATATACTTATGTGTGCGAGTCAACACTTGATGTGTGTTGCCACAGAAGGAAAATTGCACATACAAACCACCTTGCTGTTTTCACCTTTCATTGTTTCAAGGTTTCAAGGTTTAAAGACATGGCATATTTCCCTCCTCTTCTCAACCTAACTCTTGTCTACTGTATAAACAATAACGGCAATAAACAACAATTGGCTTAAATACAAGGAAACAGGTCAGTGGGAAGGTGAAATATAGTACTGGAAAAGAAAAAACTTAGCAATTTGGGACTTTGACCATTTTTCATTGCTACTTGGTAACTTTGATCCACCCCACATCTCTATCGCCCCGGTGTCTCATTAGCTTCTCTTGGAAAGGGTCCTCGGCTGCATTGTCACATCACTTGGTTTTCTTTGAGGGGGTTCCAGGCGACCCCAGTGAAATGAGCCCTGTTCTATTTGTCGGCTATTTCTTAAAATGTGGACAAAATCCTTTGAGTCTGTGACCATATACATATCAATTTGGGGGTCCTTGAGATGAAAATGAGAAATGCAAGACAGAGAACAGAGAGGTAACATAATGTTTTGCTTCATTGTACGGCTGTGTCAAGCAGCGTGGAAGTACAGATTAACCGTTACAAATTACAACAATAAATACAAATGACAGTGTGAGGAGTTGTATTATGTAGGATTATGACGTTGCTGTCGGGAAGAAACAACCCAACTCCATTTGAGGTTTTTGATTTTTTCCCCCCATAAATCAATGTTATTGAACACCCTTTACGTCTGTGTGATTGGTTAAACAAATATTAAACCAATGAAAATATTAAACGGCGCTTTGGAAAACCTCTTAATTCCATTGGACCCTCAAACTGTCTGTTAAAGCAGCTAACTCCACCACCTCTTCCCCTCTCATGCAAGTAATATTGGCAATATATAAAGTCACAATACTACCTCAATCTTGGTATTCAATACCAACTTTGAAGAGGCAGTATTGCAAAATACAAGGTTTTCATTTCCTGAAAAATGTCTATTTTTCATTTCCTGAAAAATGAATATTTTGGAGTTACGTGGTTTGTTCCCGACAGCAGAGATACAGAAAGTATCTTGGTATATGCAAGGGCATCGGAGAGTTTACAAATGTAACCAAATGGACCTGTAAAACACTCTCAGGGGCAGTGCATTACCACGGTACCATCCGGAGGGTCCTCCCGCTGTAAAGTCGCTGTCAAAAGGTGCAGAGAACAAACACATGGGCAACTACCCGCTCAACGGCTGTGGGATGCTTGTCAAATTCCTCATCGGTTTAGAGAAGGGGTTGAAAGGGGAGTGTGTGCGCGTATGTGTGTGAACTTGCTCCTACTTAGACAAGTTGTGTCTAGGCTAAAGGCACCTCAATGAGTGCCATGGAGGAATGACTGGGTGCGGTGCAGGTTTTACTTCCAATCACACACTTTTGGGCCTTAAACTCACTATTCACTCATTAACACAACTTTGAGCAGAGAGGGAAGATCTACCTGTGAAGTCTGATGGATTGAAAATGTGGGCACATTGATTCAGCCCGCCATGATGGCACATGCAGGGGGACCTCTGGTTTAGGCATTGCCATTGAGAAGAATAAATGAAACGTCAATATAAAGTAGCTAAATACGGTGTATAGCCACCATGAGTTCACGGGCGCAACTTAATACTGAAACATTTGACATGTTATTCAGGGGACACCATTCATCCACTTTAATATTCCATTGTTTGTTTTGGCATTTTCCTGTATTGAGAGATGGAAAAATGCATCCTCGGGCACTGCTCCAGTATCTTTCTGGTGTGTTCAAAAACAGTCCATCTGGTTTAAATCGTTTTCATACTTATTAGAAATTCTGTAACGACCCGTGCCCTGCAGGTGGGTACATTGTTAGCCTGGAAGCATACTCCCCCAGCATAAGAAATGCTTAGCCAAAGGAAGAAGGGTTGTGCTTTCAATAACCTTCTGTATATTTCCCAGCATACAATTCCCCTCATTCATACAGGTGCATTATTTATTTGTGTTTTAGTCTGAAGGTTCTTTCTTCATCTTGTTTACAAGTTTCTCTCAAGTCTTTTCGTCATTTATTTAGGTCATGCATGAGCATTTGTGTGTGTGGGTATGTGTTTGGGTTCATTTGCACTCGTGACGATATGTGGCAGATGAATAGACGGAGCTTAGAAGTAGTGTTGGTTTATAGCGTCGCCTTCTTTGCACATGTTGACGACGGGGACCCGGACTACAGGCCTCTCCTCGGCATCTCCTGCGGAAACACACAAAGTCAGCAGCCAAGTCAAACAGTCTGCCCTCCAGCTGGAAGACCCTGTGACCTGGACCCAGCTCACTGGACCCCAGGGCCGGCACGGAAAAGTTCAGACGGGGACAGAGTGAGGCAGGAACACAGAGTTCTGCGGGTAGGATGAGGGGAAGGGAGAGGAATGGAAAATGATGGCAAGGCCGGTCGGTTATGAAGCCTCTCCAAAACCACCTTCTTCCTCAAAGTGGTGATGGTCTGAATCCAGCGTCCTATTGTGAAAGGGTCCGGCCTAAAAACCCGTAGCAATTATCATGGGAGTTCATCTGGAGCAAAATGAAATTGGCTGTGATAAAGGCCACAGGTCCCGCGACATATACTCAAAGATAGTCATTACTGAGGGCTGCCCCAGGAGATGCGGTCAACATAATCATCAAGCAATTTAGCAAAGGTTGATGTCAAGCTTCTTGCAGGATCTGAAAGGTTTTCATTCCAAAATCTAAAACTATTGCTTGAGTCAGTATCTTAATTGTGTAAATTATCAAATTCACACAAATGCATGTTAATGCATTTGTGTGAATTTGTGCAGTTATGCCAGTGTCTAGCAAAGAGTCATTCGTTGGAGAAGGTTGAATGTTTGGGAAATATACCTGTTCAATGGCGTGTACCCTTCTTGGATCGCTTAGTTTTGACTTTGCAGCCACTGAAGGCAGTGCTGTCTCGGACCTGTTTGCCTCTGTGTTGAGATGGCGAGGCACACAGTGCATCAGGGCGATGGCGGCTGGTGTCCATCCACCTGTGGATGGGGGAAATAAAATGTCTTAAAGAATAAAAAAGTCTGATAATAAAAACAAACCTAAATCAGCTCTCGTAAAATAAAGCCTTGAAATGCTGGCTCCATATTGATGGATCACACTACATAGATTGGCTACTGCCCTATGGGCCACATACTTACTTACTACATGGATGAGACGCCTACCTTCGTAGAGGGGCAAGTTGGCATGTGCAGCTCCAAAGGTTGTTGGAGAGGGTGAGATTGGTGATGGTACCAAACTCTAGGCTTTTCGGAAGCGACCTCAGCTTGTTGTTGTCCAGGTGCAACGACTTGACTGCTGTCACACCAGTGAATGCACCATCAGAGAACTGGAGCAGGCAATATGATAGTTATTTCCACCTCAAAGCCTTCATTTATTCAACTATAAAACTATTTGTTTTACAACCACTCAGAAAGCATAGTACATAATCAAATTCCCAGAAAGTGTACCCATTTTATAAACCATATTGTGGCTTGCGATTAGATCGATGTCTTTTTGACCGTGCAGGCGTGCATAGCTCTAAGGATGGCGGTTGTCTGTTGGTTGGTTGAACTATCTGTCTGTTCATGACTTTGGTCCAGTCCCAATTTAAACAACATATTATTGTTGTCATGCAGAAGCCTTGTATTTATTTATTTACCATTTTTCCCCCCTTTGGTAGATGAATGCCCTACTTTGTTGTCTCGCAAAAAAATTGCTGATATACCTGTACAAGCGTCACAGTTGCAGGAAATACTATAACCTTATTTATGTAGTATACTCTAACCAGGTAAGCCCCCGGGCGTTTTTTTCCTTTTATTTTTGTCTTCTACGTTTGTCTTTTGAAGTTCAGCACCTGCCTTCAAATGATATGTGGATGTGTGTGACCTTCCTTCATCCTCAAGCCACCGGTGCACCCCAGCTTTTATGACACTTTAGTCTTGCTCCGGCACTGCATTTTGTTTAGTTGAAAAGTCATTGCTTTCACGTTTCCCGGGGAATCTCTTCTGGACTTAAAAGCATCCTCTCATGCCCGTTTATGCAATGTAAACTTGGCGCCTGTCCCACCCCTTTTCTCTTGCCTGAACTTCATAGGTGTCTGTGAGGCTGCTAAAAACGTCACAATGGTGCTAGATTAGCTGATGTTCATCGTTCGTTCAACTTTGGCCTCTTCAGGAGGAAGAGGAAGGGGGGATTCTGCTGACATAGGCCTGGCATGAGAAAGAGGCCAGGCTTTGACCGACTGTCTTATGTAAGCTTATAGGAGAGATGAGGCTGTTGAAGTGACTTTTTTGGAAATTTCCACTGCAGAGCAATGAGAACACAGAAGTGGAGGGTCTGGTAATTTGAAGCAATGGAAGATGGATGACGCCCAGCATGGCCAGGTTGTTTTTGCCCTCTCTCTCCTCCTCTATTTCTCTCTCGTCAAGCCGCTTCACTGCCAGGAAGGCTTGCAAAGGGCCCATTTGTCTATTCACTTGGGGAGATGGCAAGCTAAAAATACTCCTCTTCATAGGCCATGGAACACCCTGCCTCTTGTTTACCTGTCTCCTAACCCTTCCTGACCTGTTTACAGGACCCTCCTACCGAGAGGAGAAAACACACCAAGCTGAAAATAACACTTGTGTAATAATTAGGCTGGGACATGCTTGGCCAAGAGCCAGCAAACAAAAACACCCTAAAAATACCCACATTTGCCTGGAAAAAGGGACTTAATCTCTCCTTTTAGACGCATGCTTTACACAGTCACAGCGTGAGAAGTTTGTTATTTTACAATTTTATCCTCTGGGATACCTCCATACCGTGCCATGGGTACACTCAAATATTGGATGAACCTCAAGTATGAAGTAAATGTAGAGTCTGGAATGTCTGAAGAGCAGCCTCCTTGGTGCAGCACGTGGCATGCACTCACTGTATACTGTCATTATAAAGCTGTGCAAGGCCTGGATAGACAGAAGGACTCCTACTCTTACTGTGCAAACAAAACGTCTGTCTCATGTCCAAGACTAAGTATCACTTTAGATGCTTGAAATTCTTAGGCTTCATTTATGCTTTGGCAAAAAAAAGTATTGTGTGATGCATCGCTGGAATAAGTAGACACTATTTTAGGAATATTTCAGTATTTTTGTTGTGACACTTTTTTTCACTGAAGCGTAGATCAGGCTTCAATCTACACAGCTTTTCATTGTTAGAAATTTCAACCTGTCCCTATTTTGGGCATGTCATTATTGGTGAATTTTTGTTTAGATATTGAGCTTTTAGATGAGCTAATTTTGCCACATGACACCATCAGATGATGAAGTATAAAATAGGCTGTTTTGTTTTGTTTTAACGGCATGTTGTGCATAGCAAGTCACATTGCCTGGAGAAGTATGTTTCTCACAGTGATGGATTATATAGTCACTGGGCATTGTTCACATTTTAATTAATATAGGTACTGTAGTGCTCTCTACAAACGTTATGGGAATGAATTCCATGTGTGGTTTGCCAGCTACCGCACAAAGATCCTGCACCGTGAAGACTAGCACTAAACACATGAGACCTGCTTTGGTTGCCATATGCACCTAGTGTTTGGATGCATGCATTATTGGGGTGCAGTGAGACGGATGGAGTGGCAGGACCAGTGCACTGACCGTCCACTCAGTAAATATACTTTCAGTCTTCAGCACCACATCAACTTCACAGGTTATGTAATCCATAATCCTGGCTGGTTCCTAATATATTATGTTGTCGTTTAACACCTGGCTCCAGGCATATACATAAAACCGTGGCCCTGGGGTTAGAAACTTTTCTTTTGGCTGCCAATAAGGCGGAGTTGACCATTAGTGAGCCAAGCCAATATGTGTAAACTATGCTGAAGAAATATGGTAAATAGAGGCAAGTCAAATGCAAACCAAACAAATACCAAGGCAACGATACAAAGACCTTTTCACAAGATGAATTGATAATAGTGGCTTTGATATAATTATTTATGAAAATATAGACGTATAGAGGAGACAAAATATACCACTATGTTTTACTTACCTTGGTATAGTCTTGCTGACTGCGTATAACATTTATATCTCACTGCTTGTTAAATATATTTTGAATATATGAGAGGAGTACTTATTTTAGCGTAGCTTGCAAGTAATATCACTACTTATTTAGATTTTCATACCCCAACAACACCTTGCTATAACAATCTGAGGCCCCATATCTAGTGACTTCCATGGGACCAAATATATTCTATCTAAAATCAATATTTTCACACTGTCCATTTGCACAGAGAGTCGGACACCAACCTTCTCCAGCCCCATGTTGTCCAGGTGTAGTTTCTCCATGTAGCGTCCAAAGCTCTGGAAGGCGATATCTGGGATGGTCCTCATGGGGTTCCTGCCCAGTGTGAGCTCCTCCACCACCCTGAGCTTGCTCATAGCAGTGATGGGATAGGTGGACAGCTTGTTCCTGTCCAGGTGCAGTATGGCCAGGTTCTCCACGTCGTCCGTAGAGCCCGGGTGCAGGGTGCTCAGCTCATTGCCACTCATGTGCAGCCAGCGCAGGTTTTTGGCTCCGGTGAAGGTGCCCGGTCGCAGCTCGTGGAGCTTGTTGTCGTTGAGCTGCAGAATGAAGAGGTTGCTCATGGGCGAGAAGATGCCCTTGGGCAGGTCGCTGATGTGGTTCCCGTCCAGGTAGAGATAGGTGAGGTCGGCCAAGTCCTCGAAGGCGCCGGGCTTGATGCTGCTGATCTCGTTGTTGGACAGGTAGAGGTAGACGAGCTTCTTCAGTCCCTTGAAGGCCTGGGCGCCGATCTCGCGGATCTGGCAGTGCTGGAGGTGCAGCGAGATGAGCCCCTTGCTCTCGCTGAAGGAGCCCGTGCGCAGGTTGCCCAGGTTGTTCCGCTGCAGGTTCAGCAGACGGGTGACTTCTGACACCGGCGGTATCTTTTTCAGCCCCACGTTGTCACAGATGACGTGCTGGAGGTCACCGTGGCAGTGGCACAGACTGGGGCACTGGCCCGGGGCTCCCCATACTGCGGCGGGGCCCAGAACCGAGAGGCACGTCCCCAGCATCAGCAGACTCGCACACCGCATGCTGACTGTTAGTACACCTGCTAGGTTCTAGT
>NC_137879.1:29249077-29506577 GCF_963924005.1 Protomyctophum bolini | reverse complement strand
TTTTGCTGAGGTGTAGCAGTATAGACGGTCACGGGCTCACCAAAATCAGTAGGGTTCATCCTGCAATCTTCCTTTTACTATAGGTGGCAGTAGTAGAGGAATGAATGGCAATTTGGGGTTGCTCAAATTGTTATGGTTCCTCCTTCATGGAGAAAGAATTCTCCCCAGCAAGGTTTCATCACAATGTACCCTTTCAATTTGGAGATATCTTGTGTGCAAGTTAAGAATGGTAAAGCCCCAAAGTTCCTTGCAGATTACGCAGTTGAAGTGAGGTACATGGACAGAGAGAGAGAGAGAGAGAGAGAGAGACGGAACTGTGTAATTTTGGATCCATCAAACAAAGGGGAATTTAGGGATTGAAAATGAAAACAGGTCATGCTTTTCAGGGACGGTTAACCCCCAGAGGGGGGGGGGGGGGGCAGGCATAACACGAATGCACATAAAAATAGTTTTTTGTCATCTTTTTGACCCAAATTTAACACAATCAACGGTCAATGAAGGGCCTTGTCAGCACCTCAAACCAATACAGTGCTGTCCAGTTTCTCCGAAGGGCCCCTGAGAGCCATACGCAACTTTATGGTAATTTTTTTAATACAGTCAAGTTGGGCCCAAATACCTGGGCCTCTATGGAGCTATGGGTTTTTTTGGGCCCAATGACAGCGCCACAACAGGCCATTATATGAACTTTCATGAAGTCCCGATTTCCTTAGTGGCTTCACGAAATATCTGTCTGACTCCCCCCCTGGTTAAAACGTGCCTTTTTCTGACTGACAGATTGGCTATGGGACCACCGAGAACAGCCCTGTGACATTCTGTGCCAACCCCAGTGACAACATGGAGAGAAAGTCTGAGACATCTGGCTATATCATCAACCACATAGAGGTACAGTATGTGTGTCTCTCATCCCAATTATGCCTCACTATAAGCCTACTTTCCACAATCCTTTCACTGTTTAGACTTTACATCCAGTATTGAACATGAAAACCTGCTGAAAATCATGAAAATCGCATGAAAATCTGCTGCTATATAACTGTAAAACATATTTTTAAGCCTCACTGTTACCTTTTTAATTAATAAAATGTAATTTTGTTCAATCTGTAATACAATATAACTTGGGGTGGTTGTTGGGGATGTCCCGATCACGTATTTTTGCTCCCGATCTGATTCCAATCATTTGATTTTGAGATCTGCCGAAACCGATTTTACCGATCCGATCTCTATATTTTCATAGAACAGTCTCTAATATCATGATATGGGCGTCTGCAGACACAGACTTAGAAGCGGAGCTGCATGTGGATGTACTGTAAATATCCATGCATAGCCAAATAAAACTTTAATCAGTTCAGACCTAATTCTATGGTTCTGCTCAGCTGAAAGAAATATCACAATCATAATTTGTTTTAATAATAATCCGATAATGTCCTCCTGATTCCGATCTTTTGAAAATCATGTGATTGGCCTCGCTTTTCGATCACGTGATCGGATCGGGACAACTCTAGTGGTTGTATTTTGTGGCCCTGCTCGTGTAAAAGGTCTCACCTAGACAGTAAAAAAGAAAGCAGGGGCTCGCAACTCACTTTAAGATGCTCCAAACTTTATTTAGCGACAGGCAGGCAAAAAATACGACGTTTTGTATACTATAGACTCGATAACAGGACATGACATCTTATATAGATTGTGTGAACAAAAGGCTATTAGCCCCATCTGGGGTGACACCAATACATGCATGTGATAGAACATGATTAACATCTCAATTCTGATTGTATACACATGATTCACATGATTAGAGGCAATGCCAAAACATTTTTACAACCTGATTTGACGATTATATAAAAATAGAGAAAAGTAGAAAAAGTTTAAAAAACATTTTGACAATATTGAGAGCAGCAAGTACAGTAGAACTCAAATAGCCCTAAGGGCTACCTAGACAGTAGACACAGGATCTGACACGAATTTTGACCTGATGATCAAGATTCGATTCATAGAGGTGATGGACTGCATGCGCATGAGTCTGCAACACTGGTTAATAATAATACTCGACTCCACTAGTTTATTGCTTGAGCATTTTGATCTGGTTGGAGCTTCTTTGCATTGCAAAAAGAATAATACTCTTTACTAATTGATTGCTCCCTAGGCTAAAATAGTCAATCAAAGTGGAGAGATTGTTCCTCTGGGGATGTCGGGGGAGATGATGATCAGAGGACATTGTGTCATGCTGGGCTACTGGAATGATGAAGCCAAGACCAAAGAATGCATGACTGAAGAACGCTGGTACAAGACTGGGTACGTTGAATTCATAGAGTGTGTGTGTGTGTGTGTGTGTGTGTGTGTGTGGGTGTGTAAAGAACGCTGGTACAAGACTAGGTATGTTGAATTCAAATGACACTGCTGTATGTGACTCTGGTACAAGACTGGGTATGTGGAATTCAAATGACACTTGACTCTGGGACCATTGTGAATGTTTCTTGTACCCTGAATACAGCTGCATGTGAATTGTAAATTACTCGCCATTTTGGAATGAACTTGGGCCCCTTCCCTACTTCTTTCACAGGTGTCACCGCTGATACTGAATGAAGGCTCTGTTCCATTTTGGTCAAACAGAGTCAGGGTGCTGCTATTGTGCATGTTTGCTCACTGGAAACACAAGTTTGAGAACCACTCCGGACACTAAATGGAACAGAGCCTTAATTAGTTTAAGAAAGTAGGGAAGCGGCCCGGAAGCAAGAAAGCTGTCTGCTGTGTTGCTTTTTGATGTGTACACTGTGTAAATTCATAGAGGTATGGTATCTAAAGAGCACAAAGTACCTTTCTGAACGTACCAAGTATCGCAAGACTTCCCACCGTTTCCTGTCTGGCAGCCAAATCTCGCAATACCTCCGAGCCAGGTAAAATTATGTTCTGTGCACATCGAAAAGCAAGTGATTAGAAAACAACCTGTGATGTCTTCTTTCATATTCCTGAACCGATTATATGACAAAGGTCTCAATTGTTCAGAAATAATGTTTATTATGAGCTGGTCCAGCCAGCTCCCTTCACTGCCATGTATTCAGGAACTTCCGGTGTGAGTTTTGGCTCCCATGACAGTGTCCAAAGTGTCATGGCGCAGCCCAGTCACGTGACCATTTCCTTTCCTTCTCTAAGCTTCCTTGCCCGGAAGTAGGAAGAGTTATTCTGTGTGCATATAGCCCACTGCCCATAATGTTACGGAACCCTACCTCCAGCTCTTACAAACTAATTGAAACAAATTATAAAAACTATTTTTACACTACCATTGACCTCGTGTTTCTGTGGTTACCGTCTTTCTAAAATGTGTTGTGGTTGTCATAGGGATATTGCCACCATGGATGAGTACAGCTACTGTCGTATTGTGGGCCGGATCAAGGACATGATCATCAGAGGAGGAGAGAACATTTACCCAGCTGAGATAGAACAGTTCCTACACACTCACCCCAAAATCAAAGAGGCACAGGTAAACCAGCTGAGATAGATGGATAAATCCTTACACACACATGCACAAGTCACTTCAAAGACTGTCGACAACTACACATCATGATCAAGAAAGGCAAGCTATTTGCTTTGATAGGGGAATTAAAGGTCGTGGTTGGCTAAAACACGTACCATAAGATACAACTTTTCACAAAATATTATATAGAGGGTATGCGCATGCTTAAAGTGAATGGCACATTGAGTGACGAATCAACATGCAAAGTGAGTTTAACATTGTTTAACGTTGTTTAATGCAATCAGACAGGACTTCTCTGTTTGGATGTATGGGCTATCAAGGCCAGAAAGTTGTTTTTTGCCACTCCGTAGGCATTCCTGCATAACTTCCGGGTTTGATGATGTCACGCACATACCCTCTATTCTGTATACTATAGCCTATAGGGAGATACCATGTTGTTCTATCGATGCCATCTCTGTTCCTCAGGTGGTTGGAGTGAAGGACCAGCGAATGGGAGAAGAGGTGTGTGCCTGTATCAAGCTTGTAGAGGGAGAGAAATGCACAGCAGAAGAACTCGTAGCTTACTGCAAGGGCCAGGTAAGACGAAAGTAGTTCTCACAATCCCCTGGTTAATCCTGTAAATCAAGGAACACAGAACTGCACTCTGATTCAGATTGTATGTGAATTTGTATGCTAATGGTGAGAAGGATATGGCGTTCTCTTATTTAATTACGTGTAAGGTAAGAATAAAATATTTCTTGGAATGCAGTTCAGTATTTAGGTTTGGGGTTAGGACTTAGAGGATTGGATGATTCAGTATTCTCTTTGAGTAGAAACAAAATAGTTTAGGCATATCTATGCTTATTGATATATTTTCTCAGCATAACCCTCTTAATATCTTCATATAGCTACCAACATTTTGCTACTTTTACCTGT
This sequence comes from Protomyctophum bolini, assembly GCF_963924005.1. NCBI lineage: Eukaryota > Metazoa > Chordata > Actinopteri > Myctophiformes > Myctophidae > Protomyctophum > Protomyctophum bolini. The sequence goes on along the minus strand of NC_137879.1, from coordinate 29,502,199 downwards.
ATGAGTGAGTGACAAGTAACATTGTTTTGATTCTTTCTTCCCGGCAGATAACCTATTACAAGATTCCTCGCTACATATTGTTTGTGGACAGCTACCCGCTAACAGTTACTGGAAAGGTAACCTCCCAAATAATTAAAATAATATGAGTAATGGATTGAATTTATGTAGTGCCTTTCATGAACCCAAGGATGCTTTACGTCAAAAACAATGAATAAACAACCAACAAAAACTAACTATTTGCCATATTAAGCCTGAGAGAATAGGTGTATTTTCAAGGTAGGAGTTGTAGCATGGCAAATCTCCATTGGGAGTTCCACAGGGTGGGGGCTGCCTGTCACACTGAAGGCTCTGTCCCCAAAGGTTTGCTTGGCGCTTGCTTGTTTTGTGGGATAGAGAGGAGGACCAAGCCTGTGGCATTCAGTCCTTGTCTAAAATAAACTAAAATTATACAAAAAAAAGAATTACGTGCTACTGCTAGCAATGTGGTTTCAACCAGTTTTAATTAGCAGCTGTCTCTGTGATGAATTAGGCTGAGGAGAGGTCCAGGACATAAACCTTTACCTCCTCTGTGGTCCTTGTTCTCTCTCTCCTGCGACGCTGTTTAAAATCACTCAGACGTGGTGCTGGACTTGAACCAGCCCACCCTGAATACTCTAAATGCTGTTGACCAGTCTGTACTGTAACTAGATGGAATCAGAGGGTAGCAGGGGTCACAAAACACTGCCATCATGTGGTTAATCAGAGAAACCAGCTTGTTTCTCACTCATTGAATTAAACCTACTTTTAGTTGTGCATGTACAATATAACAGCACTATTATTGACTTTTTGTGGTTTAGCATATTATTCATAACAATATTTGAATGCATTTTTATTTATTTATATATTACTATTACGAAGCAAATTCAGAGATTTCAGTGTTAATGAGAACATTGTGATAAATGGCAGCGCCGCAATCAGTTAATCTTAACCCATATGCAAGCTGAGGGACAAATATTTTCATATTTTTTAATGTTTCAAGTTGTTAAGTTTGCTTGTTTATTGTATTCTTCTTTCCACTTCTCCCCAGATTCAAAAGCACATACTAAGTGAACAGGCTCAGAAGTTGCTTGGAATTTGAAGGCGGTCAACTGCCTTTACTTATTTTCTGTCGTAAAGTTAAGTTACAAATTACAATGTCATGATGTTGGTCGTTCATTGCCCACATTGCTTCTACATGGTTCTCATCCACCCAAAATAATTGAGTGCCTTTTTTTGTGCCACCTGCCAAGTGGAAAAGGTACAACCATTTGCACTCCTGTATTTTTGTATACTTTTATGCATTTTATGCCTTGTGTGAAAATTCGGAATTGCTTTTGTCTTTTATATGAAATGTGACAAACACACAATAAACCTTGCCCTGAGATTTTTTTTATTGACCATAGCCACACACAGACACAGCAGTCCTTCAGCTGTGGGCAGTATATAGTATGTGGCAAAATATACAACCCCAGTACAAAGTAAAACATTACTCGACAACAAACTGTTGCTTAGTCTGTGTATATAGTCTGTGTATATGTAAAGTACTTGAGTTACTTTATTGGAGTACTTGCTTTAAATTGTACTTAAGTATTCAAAAGTACATGCTTTAAAAACACTTGAATAAAGCACATTTTCTATTCAATAGGCTATATTGCTGTATTGGAATTCTGAAAATGTTCAATGAAAAACGTGTACAAAAACAACCTCACAAGTTGCATCGTGATGCACTGAGCTTGTAGATTGGCTATTATTTTCATATTTACATTAAACTCTGTTGTTAATGGCATTAAATGTTTTAGTTGGTGACAAAACAAATATTAAACTCTGTCCAATGGCATTTTTAATGTTTGTCTAGACAAGACAAACATTAAACCTGTATATAGGAGGGGCTGCCTAGAGCCCCTCACAAATAGGGCTTACGTGATAAATTCATAATGCATTTTGTCGGTTTGGTTATGGTTATGCTGATAACTCCTTCATGCACGTGATTCTATAACTTTGTGCCAATTAAAGACTGTAGGCATATTAGTTGATGACTGGTATGTATAGCCAAATGCTGCCTCAAATGTTGTCTCATGTGACCAGCCAATCCAATATCGCTCCATAAGCCTGTGGTCCGAGGTTAATATTACTGTAACCTGCTGTTTTTACATTTTTGTAGAGGAATGAGCCACTGTTTTAATGTGTTTAACAGAATGTTTAGCAAAATACTATTTTGTACAAGACCTGGATAACCTCTATACTGACTACTTTTAATTCAATTCGTATGTCTGTCAAGAATATTTTCATCTAGTCCAACAGGAATGAATGAAAACCATTTCATGGCTAAAACAAATAAATGAAATAAATCATGTACCACATTATTAAAGCCAGGCATGTCCGATTCTGTTTTTATTGGAATACCGAGGTAGTTCAACTTCATTCTGCCGTTGATCTGGGTGGCGGGTGGACCTCTGGTACGCCATGCAGACAAAGCTGTTAAGAATTTCGCCTTGGGTCTGAACAGGATAAATGTGCTGGGCCCCTGACCATGTAAACGTAGCCTATCGGATATCATCCACAGTCTAGACCTCAAGGACTCTGCCCAAAAATAGTTTGTATGAGGAGCCCAGAACAATAAAAACAGTGCTCTTAGACCATGGTTTCTTCTTCTCAATCGAGGTATTTGGGATTCCTGTGTGATTAGGAATTCATTTTAGGCATTTGACACTTAACAAACGACTTACAGTTACAAGTGTGAGATCAGAATAAGCAGAGTAAGCATAAACTCTAGTCAATAAACAAGGTAAATATTCACATTCATGCCTTTTAAAAGAGCACCACTACTCGGGTCACTCGGGTGCTATTGTTTTAACGCATTAACAGTACGGAAATGTTGCTTCTGTTTGTAGAGGAGACTGAAGATGTGTGAACGAGGTGCGAGGGCTGTAAACAAGGAGAACAAGCAAGGGGTTTGGGGCCCCCCTTGTGGGTGCCAAAGAACCCGGTTTGGAGGTTGTGCACACTTTGCCTCAGTGCATGTAGCCTCGGTCCCAGGCTTACTCATCTGCGAAAAGAAAAGGTGCAGGTAGTTTGCCAAAAGGCACAGGTTGAAGCCAGTTGAAAAATAGTCCTTGGATGATGCAGAGATTACGTGTTTTTTTATTCACCTTTTTACATAGACCAATGATCTGATGATCAAACTTCTCCTCGTCTTTCCAGTGTTCTTCTGGATGTTATTCTCCAAAACATGCTGCAGAGTGTAGGAGGAAAGTAGGAGGAACTCAGCTGGATTTGAACTCACAACCTCAGGCTTAAATGGACGTCTTCTTAAAAAGGGTGCCACTGAGCCCTCTGTGAAGTTTTACGTTGTTCTTCTTGGGACCATGTACAGAGCATGTTAATGGTTGCTGTGCATCAAATGTGTCTTTTATTGCTTTTAAGTCTTATCATGGATTTTAATCACATAATACAGAGGAGAAACCATCACAGAACACAGACAGACTGGTAGCTAAGTGGCTGTCCACATGATCCAGATGTTGTGCGTTCAAATCTCACTCTGGTCTGGCGTTTACTCTGAAACTTTACTTTGAAGAAAGAAGAAGATAAAAGCGCCCGGAAATCTCACTTAGTCAGGCTAAGGTATAGTGATGGTGCAGTTGGTAAAGAAAAGGACCCTGAAGTCAGAAAATCACTTTTTATAATTCAGGTGTCATAGTTTTAGAAATATAGTGCTTTCAAATTTGAGACTTTTATAATGGAGCTCAATGGCAGATTCTGGCACGTCAAAAAAGATCACTTTCAACTAGAAACTCCATTCACACTTTTTATTATTATTACTTACTTACTTACATTTCAAAGTAAAAAGTTCCAGCATGTGTCTCCACAGTAAGCTGAATTATTAATTATTACCATTCTGTCTTGGAATCTGTCATCCATCTTGGATCTGTTATCGATTGCAACTGCGCAACAGCGCCCCTGGTGGTCAGGGTTGCGCAGCCGAGACAGAATGGATTGAAACAATTTTAATTGAAAACTACGGACGTACTGGTTATAAACGCATTGCGCACATAAACCGGACAGGTGGGACAGCAGGGTAAGCACCTTAGATTTAGCATTTGTACATGTTCAGAGTAGCTACGGACTCAGAAGCAGCGGGGTTCGGGCTCCTCAGCATGGGGCATGAGACTAACCTTAGACTCTCGTTAGATTGAAAATGTCAGAATCGATAAATACATCGCCGCGTTCCGCGGATCAGGCTAGAACCCAGGCTAAAAATACAAAACTACCCCAAATTGTGAAAATAGCAGAGCTACAAACCAATAACACGTTGGGATCTCGTGTATGAGTTATTTGTGCTGTTTTGCTACTATAGATATGCATGTAGGTAGCGTGGCCGAGCGGTCTAAGGCGCTGGATTAAGGCTCCAGTCTCTTCGGAGGCGTGGGTTCGAATCCCACCGCTGCCATACGTTTTGCGCATTCCGCTCGGAAGTCCTACAACACGCTGATTCATTACCTCACACTCCATTCACAATCTAAACAAATAATAAACCTTTGCAATTGAAGTTTCTAATTTCTAAACGAGTATGCAGGCAAGGCAAGAATAGTGATATAGTTTCGCGGTGCATTGTGGGGCACAGGCAGCTCCTCCCCACGTGTGTGTGTGAGAGTCAACATGGTACAACTATAACATCAGCAGTTACTTTATACTAGCAGAGAAAGAGAGAGACAGTACAATACAGTACTGCAGTACCACAGCAGCCCTGCATCAAATAAACTCCACAACACGAATGAGATAGCAAAAGAAGTCCCGCTGTGAAGTGTGCAGGTGAGAACCACATCAAAACAATGCTGTCGGAGACAGTGCGAACACAAGCTAGCTGAGTAAAAACCCACCACGGCCCTCCTGCTTGAACGACTTCTATTATTATGACTGGCACGTCCAAGCAGCATGCTAATATTTAGCTAGCTTAGCCGCCTGTCTGGCTAGATAGCCTAGCTGCCTCAATGTACACTGCATCTTGGCGTTATTGGCACGAGGAATGGGCCGCTTTGGATCCGTGCAGCCCACGTTGTTGCCAATTGTTCAGGACGTAAAATACAATTTGAGGTTTCATTTGCAGGACAGCTTAGGGCCTGAGAGGGAGCTTCATGGCTAGCGTGGAAGCTAACAAACTGACGTTACCCAGCCTCCAGGCAGTGTCAGCTGTAATGTGCTGTAGATAAACCTAAAGATGTCTGTATCAACCTAAAGAGGTCTGTGTCCATGTATGCTTGAAATGCACCAAATGATCGCAAACGAGTTAAATGCAAGCGTCGTATGCTGCTGGCTGACATGTAATGTTTAATATAACTCTGGTCCAAGCTATTTCCATGTTCTTGCAATCTTGCATCATACCTTTACCTGTCAGATTGTAATCTCTTGCTATAATACACTTGGTGTCTGTAGTTTGTGTACAATTACCTTTACCACATGATTTTGTCTGACTGTAGTGTTGGTCTACTGAACGTTTACCTTCCTTAGTCAGCTAATGTGTCATAAGGATGGGACTTTACTGACCCAGGATTTTAGCTGATCTTTGTTTGGTTCAACCTTGTGTTTGACTTGGGGGGTGTAAGATTCCGGGTCCTTAAGGATTTCCTCTAATTACTTAACAGTTAATTTAATGATTCTTGCTGGCAATAAAGGGAGTTCTCAGTTCCAAATGGTCCCAGACAGGTCTAACTCTTGAGCGTTTACAAATGGAATCATTGGGTCCATTTGGTTCCATTTGTACACTGTCAGAGTTATGGTGGTCCACTGGATATTGTCATTGTACAGCAGCAGATGTGAAGTCCAGCTTAAAACCGGTTCTGGAAACCAAATGTGATGGAACCGATTTGTCTGATCCGTTACCTGCAGTTCCTCGGGTTCTGGATCCCAAACCTATTTGTGGCCCTGAGCCTCTATAAGTGGTTAACCTCCTGACGGGTCCTAAATCCTGTATGTATTCTATGTTTTCTTTTTGTGGGTCTAGGTTGGGTCTCTGCGGCTGATTGCCATCCACATCTCTTCCATCCCCTCACTCTGTGTCCTCCAGTATGGCAAGCGGGGAGGATGATGACCCCATTGTAGAAGAGGTAGCACCATCAGTTTGAAATGTATTTTATGCTTGAATTATACAGTACTTGATTGAGTGGGGTGTGTCACGCAAACTGAGCTTGTAAATCTGATCTTTTTGGTGCATGACATGACCACAAACACAACTATGTTAAAATCAAATCTTATCTAATCAGTTACTGTAGACACGGCTTCATTCTGGCTGTGGTTGTAACGAGTATACTGTAATATAAGTATAATAAAAGCGTATTACTCTCAAAACAACGTTTTGGAAAATGGACATCACATTGCCCTTTAGTTAATTGTAGTTGACATGGAAGTAGTTGGTTTTGACGCTCCGTATTAAGACTGGTCAAGTGTGGTCAATGGTCATCATCATAAACACTTTTTGCTTTGGATGTAAAAAACTAATCTTGAGTCAACTTTGTCTCTGTCTTCAGATTGATGTCTATTTAGCCAAAAGCCTTGCAGAAAAGCTCTATCTCTTCCAGGTATGTTTATATTTTTTGAGGGGTGCTAGCCCCTCCTATATTCAGCTATATTGTAGATTCTTGCCCTAACAAACATTAAATGCCATTGACAATGAATGGAGAATTTACATCATATGTGGACAATGATAAGAGCGCCCCTCACTTCTTTCTTTTTTTTTTACATGTTGACAACATGCCCCAACCCTCTAAAAATCTGAATTGATCCAGAGGGATTTGTTGTGTGATGTTCAACTTCTGTAATAGTCATTAATACTTTATTTGTGTTCTCCACACAGTACCCAGTCAGACCATCAACTATGACCTATGATGATGTCAATCACCTATCTGCCAAGATCAAACCCAAGCAGCAAAAGGTAACGCCACCTACACCACATCACTGTCGATTCAGGTAGGTGGGGTCCTCAAACCCACCTGCCTCCCCTTAATCCAAAAATACACATTATCAATTAATCCCAAAACAGAGGTGTGTGTGTGTGTGTGTGTGTGTGTGTGTGTGTGTGTGTGTGTGTGTGTGTGTGTGTGTGTGTGTGTGTGTGGTGAGACGTGAAAGAGGTACCGCTGGGAGTAGGGGCATACTCGCTTTAAACATGTATGACTGACCAAAATCAAATTGGGAAAAGTCCACTGGCAGATCTTCTTATTGGGAAAAGTCCACTGGCAGATCTTATTTGAATATCACTGAAGCTAGTAATGGACTGATGGTCTTCAAATGTGTGCATTGTTGTTGGTTTTTGGTAGGCCACCTTGGTGTCACACAGTTTGCATTTGACCTTGTTTTCATTCAATTTTGTGTTGGTTCCACACAGAGCTTCTCATACCTGCCAATCTTGAGTACCGCAGTGCATAAAATGTAAAAATAAAATGTAGTACCGGTATATTGATTATGAAGAAAATTATAATGGGCTGGTGTGTTCGACTGAGGGAAGAATACCGGCTGGCAAGTGGCAATGTATAATATTTCAGAAGTACCATACCGAAGTACCCTTGTCATCCATTTCGCAGAAATTGTTCATACATTGTAGTTGAATATTTGCCTATGATGACATGGCCAGAATAGGGATGCTATGGTTCATATGATTAAATCATAGTTTGATGATAATGGAATGTAAGGCAAAAGAGGGTACAACCCATCAGTGAAGTGATGGTGCTCAGATGGAGGGGTTCACTCTCGACCCTTGCCCCTGGTAGCCCTGCTGATGTTGTTTGATGGTTGGTTTGGACTATTTTAGGCTTCACCCCTGACCAGGCCTCCCCTTTCAGACATGTCCATACACACACTATCTGCTGTTGATGTTTTTGAAGCAGAATCAATGACACTGGCTACGTTTACATGGACAGTTAAATCCCCTTTTCATTCAGAATAAAAGTTAAATCCTATTAAAAGTTGTCATGTAAACACCTACAAAAACTTAAATCGGAATGAATTTGATTCGATTTTGATCATCCAAATAGCATAGCACCGTGAAACATGTCTCAAAGTTTCTCTTTTAGCACATAAATGAACGCATTCTGTCGCTAACATCTTGTGTGTACAATTGTGCAGGTTGAATTGGAGATGGCCATCAACACAATGAGCCCCAACTACTGCCGCAGCAAAGGAGAACAGATCTCTCTCAATGTGGACGGCACTACTTACGATGAGTCCAACACCTACTCTGTGTACGTTTGCTGTGAGAGACGTGCTGCACTCGCACTGCTAAGAAATACATCTCCGTGCCACCGTTGAGCTGGCTGCATTTACAATGCAAAGGACTGACTGAACATTTGTTTCCCTGCAGGAAGATGATGGACAAACAGACATTCACCTCCATTCAGGCCACCACCAACACCTCCAGATATGCAGCTGCAGTCTTCCGCAAAGGTACAGTACAGATGTTGTAAACTAGGGCAACTAGTCGACTAGTAAATCCAGTGTTTGTAGGCCTCAAGATCAGCTAGATTATAGTTATAGTACACAGTTTTTTAAAATACAACTATTATAACCCCAGCCCCCCCCCCCCCCTTTCTTTTGTTCCTTTTTCTTTTTACACAAATAGTAGGGAAGCGAACGCAGCTCGTACATATTTGGGTTTTGGACGTATAGCTGCTTTGGGGACTCCTTATAGCTTATATGGTTATGGCTGAGTCATGGTGACGTAACAGCGGGACAGACACTTCTGTCTGTGTGTGTGTGTCTGTACAAATCACTCAGCTCCATATATGGGCACAAAGGGGGGACACACAGACACACAGACGCACACACGGACAGACATGATCTGCTAGGTCTCATAGTAAGTGCTCACTGCGTTTGCAATTAACGCCTGGGCCTTTATTTATAGGGGAAAGGTGTCAGAAATAACGGTGTCAGGCATAAGGGGTTAAAGGGATATAACAAGCTAGTGTCGGATTTTGACGCTTTGCTGTCAACAGGAGAGCTCCACATCACGCCTCTGCAGGGAATCCTTCAGATGAGACCCAGCTTCTCCTACCTGGACAAGGCTGACTGCAAGCACAGGGAGAGGGAGGCCGCCAGCAAAGGTGTGGTTGACATCATCTCAGAGAGAGAGCATCGTAGACGGATTTGTGGAGCATTGATTTCCCAAGCCAGCATTTAAACGTAGACTTGGTTTTTGAGGCCTATTTTAAATGCCATTGACAATGAAATTCATTTTTTCAAATTAATTGAATGAATCGACAATTTTGAGTGTTTGTGTAAACACAAACATTGCGGATTGAGATGAAGTATGATGATGATAAGAGCGCCCCTCACTTCACACGGGTGTAATTTTATTTATTTATATTTATTTGTTTTGACCCCTTCTCTAGGTGGAGACTCGTCTCAGGAGGAGGAGGATGAAGTCAAGGCCATTACTGTAGGATTTTGAACCCATAACATTTACACGCAGTATTTAAGGCTCTATATTTTACTGTACCACGTTGCCCCTGGTCCCTCATCCTTCTCCCTCCGTTCTCTCTCCAGGTGAGGTTTTCTCGTCCCGAGTCGGAGCAGGCCAGACAGAGGAGGACCCAGTCCTACGAATTCCTCCAGAAGAAGCAAGCAGAAGAACCCTGGGCTCACCTGCGCTACCATGGTGTCAGGGTAACTTAAGATTTATTTATGTTCCTGTTCACCACTGATCATATGTATGTAGCCTGGTAAACCATCCTGGCCGTTTGAATTCACATTATCATGCGTCTTCTGCAGACCAGTCTGGCCCCCAAGCGCTGGGTAGGTGCGACCGGGATGGTTTACCAGCCTCGATTGTATGTACAGTGCATTCATAAAGGAGCCGTTAGGGAATGTACTCGCCTCGCTGAATTTCCATACTCGAGCCATAATAGATTAATTATTTGATTGATCAAAATGATCCAATCTCAGCTGTCATAGTTGTTGTGTTTCAGGACGGGCGGTCGGAGCATGAGAGACAGTATCTTTTCTGCCAGGCCATGGACGGGGCAGAGAACTCTGAGCTGGTACAAACTTCAAAGTACGTACAAAGAGTCATTCTGAATGTCACATGTCCGCCTTTAATCACATTCAACCACCTGGTATCCTTATTTTGGGTATGAGGTTGATTAGGGAGCTGGAAAGACAGAGAACCCTGTTACTGAACACTATTGTACTCATTTGCTTCTATCCCTCTCTCCCCCTCCCTCCCCATTTCTGATCCATTTCTCTTGGCTTTCCACAGGGAGTATCTGGCAGTGCTTATGCCTCCGGTGGCAGAGGAGAAAGTGTAAGTATTCCTTATTCCTGTAGGAATTTTTTAAACACTGAGATCTACAAGCTCACAAGGTGATGCATCACAACGTGTTGTGAGCTTGTAGATCAGCTATTTTCACTGTGCAACACAATTGTACGACAAAGTATGAACTAGGGCAAGATACTGTATGACATGAATTGTTATCCCTGATGTTCCTTCTTTACTTGCCATTTCAGGGTGGTCCCTGTTGGACCCAGCAACGTCTTCTCCATGGCTCAGCTCCGAACACTACCTCTGGCAGATCAAGTCAAGAGACTCATGAAGAATGGTATGGTATAGATGTGATAAACTGTAAATTAAATAGAAATGCCAACAGTTAATTTACAAACACTTGTTTGATATTGTAAGTGTAGCATAATGCAGGTTAATTACGTTCTTATTTCAAATATAATTATAGTCCGACATTTATCCTTGATGCTGACCAATTCAGTCTCGCCTAGACTTAATTAGTCTGGCCCCTGACTTTGTTGATAAATGCATGGCAAAAAAAAGCAATTGTAATGGATAGAATAATCACTACGAAAATAATGGATAGTTTGCAGCCCTAGTCGTTTGATAATAAATTACATTCTCATGTTTTCTGGCGTCTAGTCAAAGTGATGCCATTTGCCAACCTCATGGGTCTACTGGCCTCAGGCACTGACTCCACCTCAGTACTGCGCTGCATCCAGCAGGTGGCACTGCTGGTTCAGGGAAACTGGGTGGTGAAGAGGTGAGAACCAAGCAAGCACACATGATGCATTCAAACACACAGAGAGCCTCTTCTCACATTCACAAAAAGAACATGAATGTGACAGTGTGTCTGATGAGACTTTCTTTATTTACACATTATGAATGTGCCGATTATAAAACATTGGAGTTATACCTATTTTCAATGTTATTAACACATTCAGGACGGGAACCTCTTTTGGTGTTCTAAGGATTATTACCGGTATGTTATATTTTAGCTATGGAAAAATAGCAGATCTACAAGCTCATAGCGCGGCACCAAGTGCCACGCTACAAGCTCGTAGATCTACTTTTTTTTTTTTAATCTTGAAAATGTGTCGCAAATCTTTGAATATATATTCTTTCAACGTTTTAAACTCAAATCTTTGCTTCTGGGGGGGGTCCCTGGAAAAACATATTTTCAGATGGGGGTCCGCAGCCAAGTACAGATAATTCGGGGAGTCCTTGACATGAAAAAGGTTGAGCACCATTGACATAGAATGGACCTTATGGGTCTGCAACTCTGAGAGAGTCCATTTGGTTCCATTTGTACACTTAAATTAACATTGATTTTACAATAATTTGGGGTCTCAGAGATGGAAATGCCATTGAATGGTGGTCCGTAGCCTAATGCATATCAAACTGGGGGTCCTTGAAATTAAACGGGTTGAGAATCACTGCTAAAGCCGTACAACTCTTCTCTTATGGGGGTCCCTGGCATATCTTTTCAAATGGGGGTCCGCGGGCTAATTAGTGTCAATTTGGGGGTCCTTGACATGAAAAAGCTGGTTTGTTTTTTCCCTCCAGTGATGTGCTGTATCCTAAAAACACCTGCAGTCCACACAGTGGGGTACCTGCCGAAGTTCTGTGTCGAGGCCGGGATTTTGTGGTGAGCCTGACGAATGGAACCACGGGTGCATTTGATTCCATTTGTACACTCTCAGAGTTAAATTGAACACTCCGGATTAGACTGTGTAGTAGCCAGTACTTCAGTGATTGTGTGTCTTTCCTGTCCATAGATGTGGAGGTTCACTCTGGAACGATCTGTAATGAGGAAGGAGATCGCTGCCGTCATCAAAGTAAGAATGGATTGTAGATTTTCTTTTAAACCTGACGAGCCACTGGTTACGTTTCCAGCCCAAGTGACGACTACTTATTCCTTCCTTCCCTGCGTGTCCCTCTCAGCTTCCTCCCGAGGACGTGAAGGAGTTCCTGGAGCAGATGGCGGTGCCTCGCGTCAACCGGGGATGGGAGTTCCTGTTGCCTAGCGACGCGGAGTTCATCAAGAAGCACCCGGATGTGGCCCACAGGCAGCACATGCTGTGGCTGGGAATCCAGAGCAAGTAGGTCGAGGAGTGCAGTCTTTTCCCCCAAACACTGGGTCGGCAGTCTCTAGGGCAATGGTTTTCAACCGGCGATCCTTGGAAGGGATTCCAGGTTGTCCCCGTCTAAATGATGGAGAGTTGGTAACCAAATGGACCCTTACAGATATTTTAACTCTTGAGAGTGTAAAATGAATTGTTCTCAAGAATTAAATACTTGTTAAACATCTGGATGACTTAATTTACAAGAAGTCTACACAGTTAGAGAATGTAGAAGAATTGATATGTTGATCGTTTGCCTGTCGTCTCTCCCACATCAATAGAATACAGCATGGAATTGTAGACAAAATCTTATCCAACCAGAACAAAATGTTGTTTTGAGACTTTGGGTATGAGAGGCCAAAGCTCATCAAATGGTGGTCCATGGCTCAAATGCTGACTAAATGAAAAGGCCTGAAAACCACTGGTCCACTGGTCATTGGTTCTCAAACCTTTTGATTTCAAGGACCGTGTGAAGTGAGGGGCGCTCTTATCATCGTACATCATGACGTAAAATAGACACTATATTTGCTCAGACACTATGACGTAAAACTTTACTGTTTATTGTTTGTGTAGGACAAAGTTTGTGAACATACACTAAAAGCTGGTAATAGGAGGGGCTAGCGCCCCTCAAAGCATATATTTCAAAAATTCCAACATCTTTCAAAATAATTTTATAAACATTCCAAATATAAAACAAATTCCATAAATATACCTTTAAGACATTGTGAAAACCTTGTAGTTGTAGCTTGTGTATTTTGTGGCTAATGTTTGGGTTCTCGAGCGGTTTGGGAACCCCTGGACTAAACGGTGTAACCTAAGCCCAACACACACCGGGTGCGCAGCAACGCGGCAAATAGGAACAGTGGTGTATCGGAGCGTCAGGCGAGGCGTCAGCGCGCGTCGGACGCCGCCGGTGTGGGATAGGTTCATTGAAAATAACGGAGGCGGCGGCGTTCGCAGACTGTGTGTGTAGAGCTCTAACATGACTCTGGTAGAGACCATGATGTGTGTTTGTTAGGAAGCATCATGGTAGAGAGAGTTATCTGTGGAGAATGGATTTGATTGCTATTCATCTGTTATCCTGGTTTGTTTGCAGCACTAAATAGGTTTCCTTTGCACTCTACTTTAGTTGTAGAGACTATTTACCCTGTCTCTTGTTGACTAGGATCATTCATGCTGTTTCTTGCAAGTTGCTCTGGCGAAGTTGCTCTAGCGACCTTAATCAATCTCTATGAATCTTAAATTGTTTCCCTCTCCTCAGGTTGGAAAAGGTCTTCAATGTCTCTAAAGAGGACTTCATGCCAAAGAATGCATCACAGCCAGGTATAAATTGAGCCATAACTGGTGCTCTGTAAAATTATGCATTTTTAATGAAGGCTGCCAGAGATTCTGTAACCTCTATTGATCGGGGTATCAACAAGTTATTCAGGAACACTGCCATATTCCCACTTTGTATTCTGTAAATCCTTAATCTTTGTGCTCGACTCTCTTAGTCTTATTTCCCTGGCTTCTAGATAAGCTTAGTGCTGTGTTGGCTGCCTGACTATCGTTGATTTAGAATACAATCTCCCATTTCATCAACTATCCCCTCTGCCATGTCTAATCTTTCATATTGTCTGTCTTAAGTTCTTTCTTAATGTTGTCTTCACCATGTGGTTGTGTGCTCGGGCAGTTTCTTTTTTTTATGCCTGGCCTGGAATTATTTTCTAATAAGCCCGTGGTCGTCTTACTGACTGAGCAAGGTTTGGGCTACATTTTACCAAGCTGTGGGGAGCTCAATAATTAAGCTCCATGAATTCAAGGCTTCATGGGGTGTGTAATTGATAGTGTTGGGTGAACTACTCCTTTAATTGATAGTGTTGGGTGAACTACTCCCTTAATTGATAGTGTTGGGTGAACTACTCCTTTTAACAAAAAATGTTGACCTTGCAGGAAGTCTGAAGCCTACGTCTGTTTTGTTTCTGTGTTTCCCCCCCGCAGATCCTCTGTACCTCAGCGGGGAGCAGCGTCTGAAGACTGCCCAGGAGCGCGTGCGGGAAACCCTCCCGTCGCTCCAGAAGGACCTGAACGCCAAAAGACAGGGCGGCGCCGGCGGACCGGTCGGCGAAGTCCGGGTCAAACAGGAACCGGTCAGCGACGGCGAGAGCGAACTAATGGACACCTCCCCCCACTCCTCCTCCTCCCCCTTTCTCAACGGAGAGGCCAACGGTTACCCCAGCTCCGTCTCCCCCGCCTCCTCCTCCGCCTTGGACCACCGCACCACTAACGGGAGCGGCGCGGGGAGCCCCGTCACCTCCCCTCCCCCCGAACTGCTGGACTTTGTGTCCAAGACTTTCAGGAAGCACGTGGTGCTGACGCTGTGCGAGCTGAAGAGGCTGTTCAACCTGCACCTGGCCTCCATGCAGCCCGGAGGGCACATGGCGTTCCACGCCGTCTCCGACCGCCTGCTGCAGGACGCCGTGCTGCTCAGCCAGTGCCGACAGATCCTGGTGCCTGTGAGTATATCTGTCTGTCGCCGTCGTGACGTTTCACTTGGCATTTTACGTTTTTCGTACAAATGGTTGTGATTAATGATTTCAGTGCCGTCGGGCAGAAACCTCTTATTTACGTATTTTTGTGTTGTTCTGTAAATTACTGGCCTACTTCATCACACTACAGCGTCACATAAAAGTATCAAACGTGGCAGATCTGCAAGCTCGCCTCGAAACATCTTGAGCTTGTACTTTTGCTATTTCATTTGAATCCTGAGAAGTAACAGTTTTGGACATATGAGGTTTCCACCCGACGGACTATTTCATTTAGTTTTTGGCATTGAAAAATTGTGAAATGTGTGTGTGTGTGTGTGTGTGTGTACGATGTTTTCGTAAAAAAATATTTTAGGGATGCACAAGGGAAATTCTTTCTGCCTAAAATGCATTTTTAGCCATTTTCTGCCGAATATTTTCTGCGGCCGAATATTCGGTGCATCACTAATTTCTTTATATTACTTGTACATATTTAATCCATACATCACGCACGTATATGGTATACACTATATGGTATACACTAGTATCTCTATAGTCATGCAATCAACACAAATCTGTCCGATTTCCCATATTCCATCCCGATTGGCTAAAATTGCCTTTCAAAGTTTACAGGATTGGCCCTTGAACAAAATGCCTCAAATCCTGAATGCACAGTCAGTGCAATTTGAGGGAAATTTTGCATGCACATTCTTACTAGGCCGAGGAATAAATCCCACCCTTTTCACATTGGCCTGTTATAGCACCAGCAGCAGGTGGACTTTTGCAAAACACATTTTTGGAACAAAATGTCTCAAATCAATCTACATGTCGAATTGCAAGAAATAGCACCCTTTTCACATTTGCCTATTATAGCGCCACCAGGAGGCCACAATAACTTACCTAGCCTGGTGGAGACCTGTGCTCCGAGGTGCACTTTTTCTAGTTGACTACCTATTTAGATGGATGGCAGTTTTTTTTCTTCTTTTTTTTCAGTTCGGTTTTCTTAGTCATGCTGTCGGGTGTAAACCTTGTACTGTATGTCCAGAAGACCAAAACCCATACCTTTCTGATTATTACCTGTACTTCTTATAGTGAATAACTGAATATTATTAAAATGGCCTATCTACAAGCTCGCAAAGTGTTGCACATTGTGATCTTGTAGATTTCACTACTTTAGTGTGACACTCTCGTAAGGGCATTAATTTACAAAACAAAAAAAATCTATCTGCAATGCATTCCCATACATGCTAAGAATTTATTTAGATGGTGTGATATTTGAATGGATGCATGTCGTACACGCACTTGTTTTCTTATCACTCTTGTTTACTGGACCACTTCCTCCGATGTTTGCTGACTCGGGTTCATGCGTCGGTCATTATAAAGCTTCCTCTAAATGTCTAAATTGTAAATGCCTAAATTTGTCCCAAGCTGGGACTTAATTGTCATGTGGTTAGACTTGAGCTGGTAAATTCACCAGCTCTGTTATTTTCTTTGCCAGGGTTCTCTAAACTCAGTTTTCTTTCTTTTGTACATAACGTATTAAGTTGCGGTAGATCCTGTTAGGGCTGTCACGATTATGACATTTTAACTTGACTAAAATATTTCCAATTCATGATTTTAATAGTTTTTCCGTTATTAAATATCTATCTTCTATCTATAAATGCACCAAGTCTCTGTACGTCTGTCTGTCTGTGTGTAATCCACGTAACTCGAGAAGCATTCGCCCCACCGACTTCAAATTCGACACACACATTCCACACCACCGCAGGGGGTCCAGTGGCCGGTGTCGCGTCAGTCGGACCCATGGTTGTCCAGAACTGCCCCAAAAAGGCCTCTGCCTGGGCTTTGGATAGGGCCCCTCCCTGCCCAGGGTCCATATATGGAGCTGGCCTGTTTTTACATCATTCTGACACCTGCATAGACTCCATATTTGGGCATGCCTTTCAAAGAACGCCATTTATGGGCATAAAAGGGAGACGGACAGTCGGACATAATAACTGGGTAGTGGGTGGTGCATCCATTTCCAACTTGCATCGTTCCAAGTAGGCCAGTGCCCAACGGGCACAGCTGTAGAGGCTCCAACGCATAATATCTGGGTGGGGAATGCATTTCCAACTTGCATCGTTCCAAGTAGGCCAGTGGGGGCCCCACGGGCACTAGCTCTATAGTTGAATAAATAATTAAAAGATTCTGAATAAAAATTACATTTCTGTTTAGAATCGATTTTAGCCTTTTCTAAACCCAACTTGCACTGGGAAGACGGATTTAACATAATTACTTACTAGTACTAAATAGTACTAATATACTTAATTGTGGAAATGGCTCAAAACCCATCGCATCGTTACATGTTTTGAGCTTGTAGATCTGCTATTATTTCCACTATTTTCTTTTTTAATATTAAATTATGCATTTATTTTTTAATTAAAATGATTGTCTAGAATAACTGATTAATGTCTAATACTCTAATTGTGACAGGCCTAGACGCTATGCTCCTTCCAGTCCTGGTGGCTGACCGTTGTATTGTGTGTGGTGCAAGCCCTTGTCTCTTCTTGTAATGGAAGCACAAGTGTTTTGTGGGGGGAGAAACGCCATTGATTGTGGCGTGGTGTCCTGAGGACTTGTCCCGTTTATGATGGAACATATCACCTGTTGGCGTGTAACACTAGCATTGTGGCACTCGCATAACTTCAGCTGTCATCTGATATCCAGGTTTCATGGTACGATACAGTAGTAACTTTATCCTGGACATTCACACTTAATATAGATTCAGATAAACGGCCTTGTTTTGTTAGAAAAAGAAACATGTATTATGTTATATATGTATTTATGTATACACCATTGTTGTTTCCCTCTCCTGTAATGTCTGTGCTAACCCGGGGTTCTTTTAAAAAAACAAAATTTTAAAGTTGGTCACAAAAAAAGATAAACGGCCTTCTCTACGGGAAACAAATTGAATGGAATGTTCTTCTGTTTCAGTGAATGCGAGTAGTATTGATATCAGTGGCCTTTGTTTGAATTTGACGACCCTGGCTTGTGTCCCGTGCAGCTGAAATTACCTGAGCAAAGGGGAGGGGGGGGGGGGGATGTTATATCTCTTTCCCACTGGCAATCCACCTTGAACCCGACTATCGGCTTTCACAAACAGAATAACGACATTAACGGTCTCTTGACTTGTGATGGCTATACTCAGAGTCCTTGGCAGGCAGTAAAGCCTGTGTTATACTTTGTTGCGTGCGGGTGCACACTGGAAATGGTGAACTGAGGAAGAATTTAGGCCTGATTGTTTTGGTACAGCATGTCTTATCGTTGTAGCAGGCAGGTAACTGGTCTGAATGATCCCTGTGCTCGAACTACAATACCACCGACATGAGTGTTATTGCGTTCTCTGGGTGCCAGTTTTCAAACCTGTGTTTATTTCTCAGGACACATTGAAGGGAGGGCTTTTCTTAACGCTGGTGCTGTGTTAAAGGGTACATGTTGTGTCTAGTCGTACAACCTCACCGCTTTAGTATTGACATTTTACGACGCTGCTGCATCTTCTTAAAAACAGTGATGGGGTCATCAATGATGAGGCCTTCAATGATGGGGTCATCAATGATGGGGTCATCAATGATGGGGTCATCAATGATGAGGCCTTCAATGATGAGGCCTTCAAGCATGACGCGGCTCTTTGGAAAACAGCTGGTGTATTTCTGAAAATAAAGTAAAACCAGTGGTGTACTACACTAGGGACAGTGGTGTATACTGTAGTGTAGTACAGTGGTTCACAAACATTTTGGCTCGTGACCCAAAAGAGAAATTAGACGTTTGCCCGGCCGGGGACCCAAACCAGTGAACATAGCAGATCTACAAGCTGCCCGAGACCCAAACTAGTGAACATAGCCGATCTACAAGCTTCCCATGTGTCGCTTCACGCTGCATTGCAAGCTTGCAGATTGGCTCTTTTCGCTACTTAACATTTGTTTTCTAATTTCATAGATTTCTCTTTCATTTCTTCATGTTTTATTTTTATTTTTTTAATGTTTCTTGAAAAAGTTTAGAAATTATAATAAATAAAAATAAAAGTATGCCGGAAACAAACAAAAAATAAGGACCCATAAAAATGTGTCTGCGACGCACAAATGGGTCCCAGTGACCCAGTGTCTGGGAACCAGTGCTGTAGACTGTACATAACGGTAGTGCGTGTTGTTGGCCCGGGGACAATGCTCTGTGTGACACACCCTCCTGTTTTCCTAAGTAGGCAGGGCTGCTGCAGTGCGGAGCTTCAAGTCATAGGTCTTCGCTCTTACCTCCGTCTGTCTGTGTCCTGGAAGCTAGAGGATGTTAAAAGGGGAGGGGGGAGGGGAGTTGACCTGATGCCAGGTCTATTACGCAGCATCTTATTGGCAGACAGAAGTAGGTTACGCTTGAGGAGGCTTATAAACAGCTTAGGTACCCAGCCAGTAGTACTACGACTTAACCCATTCTGGGCGGGAACCCCTTTTGGTGTTTTAAGCATTGTGTTGTACTTTAGCTATTGTAAAATTGCAGATCTACAAGCTTGTAGGTCTGCTATTTTTGAAAAATTGTGAAAATGTGGCACAAATCTTTGAATATATTCTTTCAGAGCGAGCGTTTTTAACTCTCATACTTTCAGATGGGGGTCGACAGCCAATTACATATATTTTTGGTGGTCCTTGACATGAAAATGTCTGCCAAACGACTGACATAGTAACTAGGTTTTTCAGAAAACTGTCATGATTTAGAAGACATTTTTGTAGAATCGTCCTCGGGTCTAAATGGGTTAAGCTTAACACTTGCTATCTAATTGTGAGGGTGATGCCCATCTGTCCATAGAACCGTTTCTATCCACTGTTTATGTCTCTTAACGTGTAGGCTGGTAGAGTGAAAAAAGAGCAATCCAAGTACAGAGCCATACTGTATATATAAGTATAGAGGGTTTATGTCGTTAAATATCTGAAAATACACTTAAACGTGAATCTATCCTAATAGAAAGGATAATGTCTGAGAGTGTAATCTGCAACATAATTCTATACAATCTTTACTGGGGGTCCCTGCTCAGCTAAGGGGTCCTTGGCTTGAAAAACATTGAAGACACCTGGTGTTGAGTGTTTGGTCTTCCTGGTTAGGTCTGTTTTGACTGGGTCTGTCTGTACTCTGTACTAGCCCGACACGAGATTAGATTGACTAATAATGGTTTGCTGTAGTTGCTTCCCAGAATAGCCAGTCTATTATGCTTTAATTTGATTCAAAGATGTGTTTTTAGCCTTGTGAGAATGAAAGCCTTCTCTTTTATACTTTCCCCCTGTTTTATATTAATGTATTAGTCAATCACTGGTCCAGTGCAACCAGTTTCTAATGTGGACAATTGCCATAAGCTCCCTGTTAGGGTTTGCTAGAACAAAACAAGTCATTCACTTTTCCCTAGGGATGGGATCCTTTGGAATTTGGTCTGTTACTCTGAAAGTGTCCTTTTGGTTCCTTTGGTCCACTGGTATTGCAATTGTATAGCAGACGCGTCGTTAAGTCCACATACCAGCTCTGACGGTGTGATAAACCGGTTCCGGAAAACGTTTTCCAAATGTGATGGTTCCTCATGTCGGATCCAGTTCCGAATCCCAATCCTACTCGTCCCATGTGGATTGACCACAGGTGGCCAAGGGATTAAATGTTCCAACTGTCAAGTTCTTATGTTCTAACCTTGGTTTTATTTTTGGTTTTATCCATTTCTCCTTCCAGTTTCCTGCTCAGACATCTCTCGCCCACGATGAGCAGAAAGTGTTTGCTCTGTGGGAGAGTGGCGAGACCTTCGATAAGGTAAGCAGCATGGAATAATAACACTTGAAAAGGGAGGTAGACGATTTATTAACTATACCAAAATCATCATCGTACTACGATTGGTTCCATTGATCCAACAACAGTAAATATGCTCTGATAATGCATGTGGCCCAAACCAGTGATTATGGCATTATGAGACACAAAAAAATGAACTATATCT
Organism: Protomyctophum bolini; assembly: GCF_963924005.1. Lineage (NCBI taxonomy): Eukaryota > Metazoa > Chordata > Actinopteri > Myctophiformes > Myctophidae > Protomyctophum > Protomyctophum bolini. The sequence continues at coordinate 29,481,292 of NC_137879.1, read as the reverse complement.
GTTCTGTCGTCTTTGCTTGCTATGCGTTTCCTCCTTCAGCACCGACGGCTGCTGTACGAACTGTTCTCCAAAAACTACCGGGTCAGGAGGAACGTGGTCCAGAACAGACTGGCCCAGGAGTTCGGAGAAGACGCCACGAAGGCAGACACAGACCGATTGCTCAAGGTGAGACCAGCACAGGGCAGTCACCATTATGACATTTTACTCGACAATTCATTGTCACTCAAATAATTGTGCATATTTAATTGTTTGTTTCACTATTCTAACCATGCCGTGCTGTCCAGTTTTGACTGAAACTATTGACGAAAAATGTCTGTCGACTACATTTTTTCACTGATGAAAGCTAAATAAAAACTAGGCTGTATTGACAATTACGTCAACAAATAGAAACTAGACTAAAATGTTATGTTGGTTTGGTTTTTGTTTGGTTGCGCTTTGATGTTGCTCTCGGGTCAACTTGGGTGTTGTGCTCTGAAAATAGCAGATCTACAAGCTCACAATGTGCTGGTAGATTGGCTATTCTCGGCATGTAACCAAGTATAAAATCAGGCATTACGACGTTGGAAATCAGGGCCGATCACGTCATTTTCAAATGATCGGATCTGGAGCAAAAAAATGTGACCGGGACATCCCTAGTATCAATATTATATCCATATCATGAGATTAGACTGGATATTGTCTGTGATTTGGGTTAAAAATAAAACCAAATTATAGGAATTGGGAATCGGATCGGGAGGCAAAAAAAAAAAAGAGTCATCGGGGCATCTCTAATCCTAACCCACGCCACGCTGTCCTGTTTTCCTGCCAGGAGTGCTGCACTGTTACTGGAGGAATGTGGTACCTGAAAGGAACGATGCAGTCCTGACACTGAGAGAACCACACTCCTCCCACCCTGAACCTACCCCACATCTCTGCGGGTCGCACATAGGCGACCCGATCCAAAACACTTTTCCTTCCAGTCGAAGCGCGAGAGGGCTCTGCGAGGTAGGGACACTGCAGCCCGAGACGAGCCAATCACAGCTTCTCCCTCCCCGGCGCTCTCTGGAGAACGGACTGGAGGACAAAGATGTCGGACATCTGCTGTGCACAGAAGACGCGCGCTGTGACGTGAGCATGGTGGATGGGGATGAAACCTTTTTTTTTTTTTTTTCCCTTTCTCAATTTATTTAATTTCAAGGACCTCCATGACTCTTGAGAGTGTACAAATGGAACCAAATGGACCCTTAGGGAACGGTCACACCAATCTTTGATTCTTCCTATGCGGTGGTTTCTCTCGATGCTTTTCAATGGGAATGGATCTTTTTTTTTTTCTTTTTTTTTTTGCGGAAATCCACTAAATGGCAACAAACCGCTCCGTTCCCAAAGCATTGGCAGAATCCACCACAAAGGCAGAATCAAGTTCGGTGTGACTGCACCCTTTACGGGTCCATTTGGTTCCATTTGTACACTCAAGAGTTAATTGTGCACTCTCAGAGTTGGAGACCTGTAAGGGTCCATTTGGAACCTTCTGAACCCAGAGGGTCCCTGGACCCCACTTTGAGAACCACTTATGTAAATGATTTGCGTTTTGAATCTGTGACCTCAAATACCGTGTTTTTTTATTGCAAAATTTCGTTAAACTGAAGCTAGCTATTCAAGATTCAAATTAATTAGATTTTTTTTTGCCTAATGTGTGGCCTTTTGAACGAATAAAGCATACATTTCATTTGAATGCATCCTGTCATCCATAACTATGTCACATCGATCGAGGCCTTACGGATAAAGCACGTTACAAAAGAAGCTAACTTAATTTCCTTTTTTTGGGGGGGGAGGGGTGGTAAATCTTTTAAGTAAGGTTGCGATATTGTATGTCGACACCACCCCTCGTCACCATGCAAAGACATTGCAGGTTCTGAGGTTGAATGCATTTACACAATGGCCATATATTTGAGGTATATAAAAGGCTTAACAAGCCTGTTAAGTTGTATTTGAACAAAAAGATATGTAGAAAAGACAGATATTGTTTAAATGTCTGATTATGCTGCTGCAGTATGAGCAAAGGGTTATTCAGTGATGTGCCACAGAGCTCAGGTTTAAGGTTCTCTTTAGAGATGCAACAATTGAACAAATTAATACATTCAACGGATTATATTTTTGCACCACACCACACTGTACCACGAATTATAAAATGAGGCTTAAGTGGTTCCTCAGACTAATTGTCTATTATTTAAAATATATATATTTTTCAAGTCAATTCAATGATGTATAACAAATTTAAAAATAAATAATTGAGGCTTCTCGATTATTTAATTGTAATCGATAGAATAATCACTAAGATTATAATCCATAGTTGCATCCCTAGTTTCCATTCCAACACATTGCTACACCGGATTTGGAATTAAAACCTGAAAACACGGAGCTTCACGGCACATAACTGAACTTGATGGAAACCCACTTGGTTATAATGTTATGATGCCAATTTTCTAAGACAATTCTCTGACAATTTATGGAAATGCAGTTAATGTATTTTAATAGCTGAGTGAACTAAAAGTTGATGGCAATCATGCAATTTCCCCTCTGTCGCTGCTGACTCCAAAGTCCAAACACCACCGTAACCGTTAACCAGATGGAGGATCACATTCAGTTGGATGTGTCACGTTTGATAATACCTGGGTGAAACATGACAATGTGAATTATATTGAAGTAATCTTTGTAGGATTGCTTGCTGTGTCCGAATGTCTTTTGACAGATGCATTTGACGGTCAATAAAAACCTATTTGAAAAACAAAACAAACAATTGTGTCTAATTTAATATTTTATGCTGAACCATAAAATTTGAGGATGCAGGACTCTGTAGACTAGAGCATTGTTGGGGGTCTAAGTTCATGCCCCGCAATATGAACCTTCATTGAGGCCCCAGCCCCACTGTATCCTTAATATGAATTAAGGATACAGTGGGGTCGCTAACTTCGCTTAGCAAATTGCTGATTATGGTCTGGATTTTGAACAAAACGGTGCATGCATGAAGCCTACAGTGTGACTGTATGTGTGCAAATGACTGGATATGGTCTTTAGACTGGGTCACTCACACTGGTAAATTCTGAATAGAAAGCAGGCTTTCACAGATACTGAGGAAAGCCTGGTCAGACGAGGTTACATGTATATTAAACCTTAAAAGCTGGTCTTTCCGTGGTTCAGTAAACGGGGAAGTGGGAGCAATTTTTAAAACTTTTTAGTTGGAATAGGAACCTTTTAAATTCCCATGAAAATATGAATGAAGGCCTATTGTTGTTTAGATGTAATCATGTTGGTTTCATGTAATTTGAAAAGACCTTTACACCATTTTTTAGGGCCCTTTTGGAGGTGTGACCCGTCAGGCCGTCACTGTCATTAACTTTGCCGTTTTTGTTAGGCAAGTATAAATTGGCCTGCCTGCCCAATTGTCTATGAGTAGCTGTCTGTCTGTCTATGAGTAGCTGTCTGCCTTCCTGCCTGTCCAATTGTCCATGAGTAGCTGTCTGTCTGTCTATGAGTAGCTGTCTGCCTTCCTGCCTGTCCAATTGTCCATGAGTAGCTGTCTGCCTGCCTGTCCAATTCTCCATGAGTAGCTGTCTGTCTGCCTGTCTATGAGTAGCTGTCTGACTGCCTGCCTGTCCAATTCTCCGTGAGTAGCTGTCTGTCTGTCTGCCTGTCTATGAGTAGCTGTCTGCCTGCCTGCCAGCCAGCAAGTTGGTTAACAGAAAATAAATTGTTATGGCTGAGTTAAATAAAATACAATAAACACAATTTGCCTGAAAATAGATTACCCAGCTATGACCTTTTTCATGAAACAAAATGAGTAGTGATATGGCTGACTGAGTAAAATAAAACAATCTACCTGAAAATAGATAGCTATAACTGAAGAGCAATTTCCGCAATTACAATTTCCGCAATTTCCGCAATTTCCTCAATTTCAATTTCCGCAATTTCCACAATTTCCATTTCCACCATTTCCGCAAATTCCGCAATTTCCATTTCCCAATTTCCTCAATTTCAATTTCCGCAATTTCCACAATTTCCATTTCCACCATTTCCGCAATTTCCGCAATTACCATTTCCACAATTTCCGCAATTTCCATTTCCGCAATTTCCGCAATTTCCATTTCCACCATTTCCACAATTACAATTTCCGCAATTTCCATTTCCGCAATTTCCATTTCCATTTCCAACTATTAATGGCAGCTGGGTTTCATCATTCAAATAAAATAGAATTCTGTCCGTTTAGCTATAAAATTATGTCAGGGAATAGGGATACACAGTATATGTCTTTCATTTGCATTGCATCTCCCCCCCCCCCCCCCAAGCTTTTATTTTCGTTCGAGTAATAGTACAACTCTAATAGTATTACTTATAATAATGTAATTAAAGATAACTTCATTCAGATTTATTTATTTTTATTTCATTTTCCAGATTTTTTTTCCTTTTTTTTTAATTTTCATTGGTGGGCCAGTCATAATGGTCCCGCGGGCCTGAGGTTGAGTATCACTGCAGTACAGTACAGTAGAGGGAACCACACGTGGTAACTGTCATTTCTCAACCGTTATGGACACGGGGAGAACATGCAAACATGCACACAGAAAGGCCCTTTCACCAACCCCACCTAGGGTATAGGCACTGATGACGCGGAGGAGAGAACACACTTTTTCAATTTCTTACTTATTTCATAATGTGTTACTGGTACTGTCATTATTTCACTTGGGACAAGTATCACCCTGATTGGGAACCAATAATTTGATTTCTAAATACATTTAAAAAAAAAGGCAACGGACACATTTTGCTGATAAGCTTGCCTCAGACAGATTTTATGCGTCAACAACAGATATAAATGAACGTGAACAAAAAAACATTTAAAACACATTCACATGTCTGCATTAAACAGAGTATACGGGTAATAAACATACTGTACATACATACACATACTGCACACACGTGGCCATTTTGGTCTAGAAAACAACTAGCATGTCACAGCCCAAACGCCCGATTTATACTTTGTTGCACGCAGGCGTCACGTGCCAAAAATAGCCGATCTACAAGGTTACGTGTCGCAGTGCGACGCGTTGTGAGCTTGATCTGTAGGGCTTATAGATCTTTGAAGTATAAGGCCGTAGAACTGTACATAGAACCGCAACATAAAGTGTCACCAAAGCATCGATAATCCCTGTGCAACTTCTAAAGTGCATCTCAAAGTGATTTTACAGCAATATCTACAAACTATGTACGCAATATTATCAAGCAAAAACCAGGGAGCATGTATAAGATAGGCAGCGTTGCAACAACTAATTACATATTTGGGTTTAGAGTCCACTAAAATCATGTATTAGTGGGCTGTGGTTAGGCTCCTTTAGGATTTTAATGATTTCCTCTTGGAGGTTCCATTTAACGATTCCTAGATTCCAAATGGACCCTAACACGTCTGTAACTCTGAGTGTGTACAAAATCTACAAATGGAACCAAATGGACCGGTTCCAGAAAGTGTTCCAAATGTGATGGAACAGATTCCGGTTCCTGGATGATGGATCCGGATCCTACAGTTCCTCTGGTACTGGATCCCAACCCTATAGCTGTGGTCAAGTTACATTATTTCAAAGCATACTCAGGTTCACAGTTACATTTTTGGTGAGCCCTAATTTAACCGTAATACAACTTTCAGTCATAATAGCAAACTAATCTGCTCGCAAACTATTCAAGCCATCTTTCTTAAGAAAAAGAAACATGCTTGCCATGTCTATAATACAATAGATTCATTAATTATATTGCTTATATTAATGTATAGTTATACTTACAAGAACTCATACAACTCAACTACACATACACATTTTAATGCATTCTATAAAGACTTGAGGCCTAGTATAAAGGCAAGGCTTATAACACAAAGATTACAAGTAATTACAAGTTCGGTGTCAAGCCTTCTTCATCGTGTAAAATATATACACGCTGAAGAAGGCTTAATGCCGAAACACATCCTCCATGTGTGCCGTGTTTGTCCATGCGCCTTAATATGAATGAAAGGACTTTGGAGTGCTGGCTATGTCTTTCTTACTGTGAATCTTTGTGAGCCGTGCAACTGCCAAACTGCATATACAGACAGAGTGCTTCTATTCTACAGAGATCATAATACATCAGAACATTATTATAAAGGTATTACAACTATGATAATTAACACACTATGATCATTGCAACAACAAAAGTGAGTGTCCAGAAATTAGGTATTATAACACTCAACCTTAAATAAATCATTATAGAAGGCTTTATAATGCGTTATTACTATGAGTATGTATGAGTTCTTAAAACTATAATTATGCAGTGTTATAACTAAGCAGATTATAATGCATTACAAGTATGCTTATATAATGCATTATAGAGACATGGGCTGGGATGCATAGCAAGTGTTACCCAGAAGACTTATTACTCGATTCCTGCAAGGCTACACAATGTCGTTTATGGAAACATCGAGCAGGTTCTGCCAGCCCAGAGCACCACAAATAACAAGGTTCTGGTGATGAGAAAAAAAGAAAACAATCTTCCATTGTGAATGAGTCGGATTGTTTAACCACTTAAACCCTATGTGGTTGAGCGGAGTCCCTCAGGGCTCTATACTAGTGTATTTTCTGTTTTGTGTTATCGTGGGGAAAGCTTTAGCTGTCGATTGGCTATTTCTTTTGCGAAAGCTACTCCACAAATCACCCCATGAAGCCTCGAATTCATGGAGATTCTTTGTCGCATTCCTGAGCCAATAATAATGGGTCAAATTTAATCGGTCAGTAGCAGACTTTGAGTCCCCTACTGACTCCGCCGGTTATCAAATTATTGGCCCAGGAATGCTCAAAAACAAAAACATCGCCATGAATTCAAAGCTTCATTTGGTGTGTAAATGATAGACAATAAGTTACTTTTTGGGTGAAATACAAGTGGTTAAAGCTACCAGTAAGCTACTGGTCATTCTTGAAACTGGTTTGATCATAAACAATATTCAGGTGAGACAATCACATGGCTACTTTTTTTTGTTCCAGTTAGAAAAATGTTGCATAAACTGCACATTTGATCAAATGAGCCAAGTAAAAAACAAGACAAGACAAAAACAAAGCATCTTATAAATTACTAAGATGTAAAAGTGCTATTCCATGGAAAGTATTTAAATAGGTTTGGCAGGGCGTTGGTTGTTGTGAGTGAGGTATAGAGTGATAGTACAGTCAAGAGGGCATCAGGCACTGCTGTTTCTGTGCAAAATGAGCTATATTGGACATAATATGAGCTGCTGGTGTTTGCCTTCTTATTGTTCCTGTGTCACTCTAATTCGATTGGAAGCCCTTGTGGGGATGACACCGTTTCTAGGCAATAAATGTGTGATGTAGACGTGGTAGCGCATCGCGTCGTGCACAGAAACTAGGCACATATGCTCGCAATGCCTCGCACGGGGCTGTGAGCGTGTAGGCTGCCCGTTTTTGATGCGCGACTCCGGCATGCAACTAAGCAGAAATCAGGTCTAACATACAATACAGTAGGCTAACGCTAGGCTCCAGGACACTTGACTTGACTTCTAAAGTCTACATTTCTATTTCACAAGCTTGCTCCTTTGGTGGCAATTTGAGGTCAAAGTTCTGAATGGCTTCAGCTCAGGACCTCTTGCTTCTTTTAATTACAAAACAATGTCTGGCCTTTTTTTTTTTTCTCTTTTTTTTGCTTTTTTTCTTAATTAACACACAAAGGTGTGAGCCTTTGTGCCATCATCGGCTGCGGACTTCCCCCTGTTTTCACTCAGGTCCTCTTTGGTTTTCTGAATGCATGTGAAGATCTCTTTGAAGAGTGTCTTGTACTCGGGCTGGTGGAAGTCGTCCTCCATGATGCCCTCGCCGTCCGTCCCCACGGCCCGGCCGAGGGACAGGGACCCTGGGGGACGGGCGGTCTGGACCGCCTTGTGACTCTGGTTGTCCGGGGGTTCCTGGTCCTGCTCTCCCTGCCGGCATCGCCTCAGGAGCTCGTCGTACTTGGCCTGTAGGGCGCTGTACTGAGCATCCACCTCGTTGAGCAGCGAGATCCCGCGGTACTTTACCACCTCGGAGCGACGCATGCACGTGCGCTCATGGAGCCTGTAGTCGGGGACGTCGCTTTTCTGACGACCGGTGAAACCATCGCCATCGCAATAATGCCGCGGGATTCCCGGGCTTTCGTCGTCGTCCTCCTCGACCTCTGACTCCTCCTCCATCGTGCTCTCGTCCTCGGAGTGGAGGAACACACAGTCGGGGGGCATGGAGTGAGGCCCGGCGCGCCCAGTGCCTTCAGAGCAGGATTCCGCACGCCAGAGTTGGCGCAGCTCGCCAGCTTCGGACTCCAGCTCGACTAATCTAGCCTGGAAAGAAAGAAAGCGATCAAGGTTTAGGAAGTGCAGCGTGTTGGTCATAAGGAACACAGCTATGCCACGTGGACAAGGCCAAGAATGACTCAGGTATCAAACTCTAGCTGGACTGTTTCCATGCAGTGATGATGGGTACGATGTGAAATCACACTGTACTCATCCTTGCTGCTGATAAGGTTATTATATTACATTATAATGAGGAATATCTGGATCAAAAGTCAATGAAACATCTGCGTACCTGTCTAGCCTTTTGGCAGGTACAACAAGTCAAAGTCGTACGATTCGTCACACACGTTACCGCAGTGAAATTTGTTCTCCGCATTTGACCCATCTCTTGGAGCGGTGAGCCACAGCGAAGGAGCAGTGAGCTAATCATTTGATTAGTTGATTTGACCCCCCAATCCAACCCATTGATGCCGAGTGCCAAGCAGGGAGACATTGGGTCCCATATTTAGTGTTTAGTCAGTTTCAGGGCGGACACTCTGACCACAAGGCCACTGACTGGTCAGACAGACAGGCATGATATAACTGAATATAATAATTAAACAAAATGTATTGTTTGTCAGAACAAAAGTCTTATAGAAATGGAGAAATATCTGGAGAGAAATAGGTTCCTTCCCTGACCTTTCATTGAGGAGAATGTGTTAACCCAGTGGTTCTCAAAGTGGGGTCGAGGGACCCTCAGCGTTCCTTGAGGGGGTTCCAAATGAACCCTTACAGAGTCTACGAATGGAACCTAATGGACCCGTGAGAGTCCATTTATACACTCTCAGAGTCTCAGATGTATGGCAGTCCTTGAAATAAAACTGAGAACCACTGGATGTGCAAACTAATTATGGTTTCAGATTAATGGAACTGAATTTCTTTGCACTCACACCCATGGCCAGGGGACATTTTGAACCTACCTGACAGCCCTCCATCATTTGCAGCTGCTGTTCCAGACCTGCGTTCTCGCTGGCCAGCAGGTCCGCCTCGCGCTCCGCCGCCTCCCTCTGAGCGCGCTCACTCGCCAGCTGGGTCTGCAGGGAGCGGAGGGAGCGCCGGAGAGACGCCTGCTCCTCCTCGCGCCACGAGACTTTGGGGGGCCCGCGGGGGTCGTCGGTGGGGTCGTCGCTGTCAAAATCAAGAGTACCCTGAGTTAGCGTTGAGAGAGGACAACCAAACGGCTAATGACACTGCTGAGCGCCGTCTGCCATTAAAACCAGGAAAGAATCTGTGTTTTTATATTTGAAACACATTATTTTATACTTTGGCTATTCCAAAATAGCACCACACTATCAGCTTGGGGGGGGTCCGTGGACCTGACCAAAATATATTGAGATGGGGGTCGGCGGCCAAATACATGTGGTTATTGATCGTCTTGTTTTAATTCACAAACGAGACAAAGACTATTATGCTTTTACAAACCTGGCATAACCAAACGGAACAGAACAAACAGAACCAAACAGAACAGAACAAACAGGAAAACAAAAAAATAGGGGAGGGCGGGGGGGTCCTCCAGTTCATCTTCACCATCATCCAGAGTATTCATTCAAACTACCTGATCCCCAAGCACAACCACATGAGTATTCATTCAAATTTACCAGGGTTTTTTTCTCCCCCATTGAGCTTTTAGAAGGATCCGAGAACCTTTTGTTGGGAAAATAATCTAGCTATGGGGCCCAGACCTTCCGAAAGGAAGCTTTGTTGCCACTATACACTACACATAATCTCTTGTGGGGGAGATTCATGCTTAATCCAATTGATCAAATTGCATTTCCGAGCTGATAGAGGAAGTTTATCACGTAGTTTAAATTGTAGAGGAGTCAAATTCATCTCTTTTGAAGGGTTTCCCAGTAAGAAAGCTCCCGGATTTATTTTCACCTTAAGAATATCGTTTAGCTCACGAGCCACCTGACCCCAAAACCTGGATATCCACTTACATTCACAATAGTGATAGTAACTGCCTAGATCTGTTTGACATTTAGAACATAGGAGATATTGAGCTGTCCATAATGTTATTACAGCAGGTGTAAACCTTTTTAACTGAGTCAATGGCTTCTTGCCAGTCATCCAAATACGGCGGCCAAATATAATTTGGATGGTCCTTGATATGAAATAGTTTGAGCTCCACTGTATAGCAGCATACGTTTTTTCTGAAAAAAAGATATTTGCAGAATCGGCCTCAGGTCTTAAGTAATGGGTTAAGATGAATTATTTGTGTTTACTCATGCCAGTAAGGGAAGTTAATTTGCATTTCATACAGGAAGACAACTCAAAGTCCTTCACATGAGGCAGAAATGGCATTGAACACTTCCTCCAGTCTGTACTTCTGCTTTCCCCCCCTCAAGCTCACACCAACAGGGGGACAAAAAAAAACCCCCACAAACTTGACCTGAATCCATATACTATTAAAATTGTGATAGAAAATATTTCGGTGAGGAGAACCAACGACAATAGAAGGTGTCCTGTGGAGATTAGCATCTAGGTGAAGGTTCAGATCAGAGGCACAGTGAGTGATAGTATCTTGGACTATGACCTTAAGCTTCCAGCCACATCCAGGTCAGTGGCATGGGGCACGGAGGTCATGAGGCCGTTTTGGCCTTTGGGACTTCCGTGCTCTGCCAAGGATAAGAGCACTGCAGCACTAACTGGATTACCCACGGAGACTGAACACAGACTCTCAGGAGAAGAAAGATTCCACCTCCTGCTACTGGCAGGACATTAACTGTGTCTACTCACACTGTAAGTGCGTGGTAAATGGTGCATTTATTTATCCAAAGTGCTTTACAATGTGCATTACAGTCACCCATTCACACACAGATGGCAGAGAAAACCATGCAAGGCACCAACCTGCTCATAAGAAGGTTCAGTGTCTTGCTCAAGGACACTTTGACCTCAGCGCAGGAAGACTAGTCTGGGATTGAACCATTAACCTTCTGATTCCCAGGCAGGCAGACACTTGTACACTATGTGTACATGTTTGTATTTCAACCATTTGCAGTTACACTAATGGAGCAGTGTCAGTCTTTCTTTTTGAGCGTCTTTTGTTCACCAGTCACACAACATGATATATCTTGGCTATAAACACTCAAATGTCCTCGTCCAGTCTTAGAGCTTGTGAGCTCGTAGATCCGGTGTTTTTGAAAAAAAAACTAAGTTGACAAATCTTCTCTAATGGAAGTCCCTGACACAAATGTTTTTCAAACAGGCGTACATGACTGTAGTTACATATAATTTTGGGGGTCCTGACATCAAAATGTTTAAGAACCACTGGAGTAGGTTTGTGGGTGTTGTTAACCTGTTTAACAACACTTCCTCTTTCCACCTACTTCTCCCTAACATGATTTGGCGTAGATTTTCTTCAGAAGAGCCTGTAATCAGCATGATGCCGGTTTGAAAGAATGTCACATTTGAGGTGAATTAACACTGCTAACATAACAAATGTAGAACATTTAGTGCACTACTACTAGAAAGATATTTTTTCAGTAAAACAAAGAAATCCCCCCCCCCCCCCCCCCCCAGGATCCCTTCAGTGTGGAATGTATGAAGCAAACATTTGAAGTAGAAGAAGTTATAAGTGACTTTGCAAACACCACAGCATTGGCCCATTACACTGCACTTTGAACAATATACTGTACTTTGAACAAAGTCATGTTAAAGTCACACTATGCCTTTAACCAATTAAAGTACAAAAGTAACCTGGCGTCCCAATTTTGGTTGTGTAAAAAAAAACAGAGAACGCATACGACAGGCTTCGGTGGTTAAGTTGGCCTGCCAGTGCTGCCACTGTGATGTTTCTGAGAATGATTTACACAATGTGATGTTCCTTTAAATTATAGCATGGGCCACACCGGTATTTTTGGGGTAAGATTTGAGTTTCTCTCCTCACCTGTGTTTTTTCTGCAGCTCTTTCAGGCAGGACACACTGTGGGTGCTGTGGGGTCTCCAGAGCTCTTTGTGTTTCTGTGACTGAGAGGGGCTTGTCTTCAGTTTCTCCATCTGACGCTGCATCTTCCCCACCTGGTTCTGCAGTCCGTCCACCGTCTCCGTCAGCCTGCGTGCACACATGACGTCATCCAGGTTAACCAGACACACAGAACACCGTCCAGGTCAACCAGACACATAGATTTCCTAAAATCAAGACTGAGGAAAGCTGTGCATAAATATTGTGCATATCTGTGTTCCTGCCTATCAAGGCGTTCCTCCACTACAGACTTGTAACTAGTAAAGGCCCTTAATGTACACAGACTCCAGTGCAATGTTCAATCAGTTTTTAACGCATCCAGATAAGAAATGCAGGAATCAAATTCAATTTGATTTTGGAGTAGATGTGCAAGAGGTCATAGAGAAACGTCTGTTTATTTGAAATTTTTGGCATCTCTTTTGTTCATGTGAGAAAGGGTATAAAAGTGTTTTCTGAACTCGGAACATAACTACAACTCGGTTAAAAATGTTTCAGCATTTCTTCAAAATGCTTTTCGATTTGGAATTGAGATTTTGTAAAAAAGAAAAAAAGCAGCACTCAGAGTTAAATGTTGACTATTCCAGTGGCCTGTCATATTGCATTTGCCGAATAGGAAAGTATAGTGTTGGTAGGGCCGGCTTGTGTTTTATTATGGTGGTTCCTTACCCCTGAATCTTCTGCTGGGCGGCCCTGTTGTCTTGACTCAGCTTGCGGTTGCTCTGCTCCAGCTCCCTGGAGGACACGTCCAGCTGCTCGTACACCTTGGCATGCTGGTCATTCACCTGCCTCAGCAAGTCCACCTGCTTAGTGAGATACTAGAGAGACACAGACAGACAGACAGTGGGTAAATGAAACAGGAAGGAGAGGAAGTTTGATAGTTAGCCCAGAGTAATCTAGTAGGACAGTGGCGACACTAGCGTTGACTCCCATTGCAACAATGGAATGCGGAAGTGCTCATTCTATCTCAATGGGATAGTTCCAATGTTTGGAACTATAGCCCATAGCACCCCGCTTTGCGGCGAGATCAAAGCGTGTCTTACCCTGTGTAGACCTAGCTACTTGTCGCTGTTGGGGAAGATGAAAGCTCTGCCAAATTAATGGATTATGTTTTTGGCTCGTTTAGATTCACCTTTTTAGACCGTGAATGCCATGCACTATCTTTCAATTGTCAGTTGCAGCAGTGGCAAATCTTGTGACATCCTTTCACATTGTAAAAGGGGGGGGTCTAATTAGAGGGGAATGTAGGAATGAACTTCATACAGTTGACTCACAGACAAAAAAGAACACCCATCTGTAAGATTTTTATTATAAAATAATTGGCTTGATGCCAATCTTATTTGCCGACCCTTGCTCTGAAGTCTTGACCCAATGTATAACCAGCAGCATATTTATCTATTAACGTTGTCTGTCTGCCACCCTGTCAGAAGCCCTCGCTAGCTACTCTTGCAACCTCTGCATTTGGAAGTGTGACTTCTCAGGAATGTAGAACCTCACCAGGACAACCATAAGGGCAGGTCATTCTCATCAAGAGCTGAATGTCTCAAACAGCTTTCAGCTTTCAAGAGCTGCTTCGAGAGAGTCAGGCGCCTGACACACTATTGAAACGAAATCACTCTCTCTGTTCCGGGGGGAGAAGGGGGGCAGAGCAGCTCGCAGTTCATTTTCAATGGGAGTCACTGGGTTTCACAGAGCAGCTCTGCTCCATGGGGGGCGAGGAGGGCAGAACACAGCCATGGAGCAGAGCTGCTCTGTGAAACCCAGTGACTCCCATTGAAAATGAATTGCGAGCAGCTCTGCCTCCCCTCTCCCCCCGGAACAGAGAGAGCGATTTTGTTTCAATGGTGTGTACGGCGCCTCACACAGACCAACACAATGAACGGTGTCCAGTTCAAATTGCGCAAGCATGCACCTCTGTGTGTTTCTCTCTGCACTGTCTTTATACCTTTCTCCCCTCGGAGAGCACTTAATCTTATCAGCTGAAGCAGCGAGGACACATTGAACCTTCACTTCGTCTTATTTGCCTGTTCGAACAGCCACAGACGGCAGACGCACTGAACAACTTTGCAAAATGATAACAGACCTAGGCCTGTCACAAGTATTACATAATCGAACATTTTGCATAATCATCATAATCATCTCCATGTTCATACGTTTAAAAGAATAGTGGAAATAGCATCTACAAGCTCAAAACATGTCGCAATGTGACATGTAGATCGGCTATTTACGCTATTAATGTAGCATAAAGTAATTAAATATGTATGTAATGTGTCATATCTGCCTTGGGCAACTTGTGTTTACGAAGCCTAAAGGCTAAAAGCCAAACAGAAATTCCAGTGTTCGATGACAGAAACTCAATTAAATTGTAATCGCACGCAATTACGGTATTTGAGTGATGGCTCTAGTCTAAACAGACCTAACATTATTGTTATCATGAAAAAAACATTTTCAGTGTCAAACTAAATGACAGAGAAAGTGCATTTGATGAGTAGATACTGAATTCACTTTCAGTGTTCATATTTCTATGTTTTTTGTATTGAGACTTTTGTTTATATCATATTCCTGCCTTTATTCTGCTGATGCTGGCAGCTATCAACAACTGCATATCCAAAGAAAGGTTTTACAGTATCTTATCTCATACGTTTCTTATCTCATGAGCTCGCTTCAAGCATGCCGTGCTTTAGGCCGCTGATCCACTGTGGTCAGTCCTTTAAGTAATTACTCTGCTCTCTCTCCGCAGAGCTTGGATGACATGAGGGAGGATTTAGCACCAGGCACCCTGCTGTGCTGACCCTACTCACGACACTGAAGTCAGATCGCATCTAGAGATGAGTAGCTCCTGCTAGATGCTGTGCCGATTGTGTTGTTAAGTACAATCAGCAGCACATTGTGTGACAATGGAAAAAGTAGATACAATCTATAATCTTGGTACAAAATATTGCCTTGTACAAAATATGGCCTTGTATTGATGTTTTGGTCAAAGGTTAGATTTGAAAACCTGCCTATAGCTGCCATTTCTTTATCTACTTTATGAAAGTGACATTTGGGGTCACAATTACCTATGAGGAGACTAGGGTGCGTTAGGGAACCTCTTGACATTGGCACACAATCAACAGCTGCGATTAAACAGGCGATAATGGATAAGGTCTTGCAAACAAGCAGACTGCAGAGTCAATAAAGGTCAAGGAAAAACACTTCTTGAAGCTTTAACCCATTAAGACCTGAGGACGATTCAACAAATGCCTTCTAAATCAGTCGTTTGCAAATGTCTTTGTGCCTAAGGACCCCCAAAATGATATGTATTTGGCCGTGAACCCCCGTATGAAAATGTTTTGTGCTAGGAACCCCCAGAAGAGCAGATTTGTGTTAATAAATGTAAAATTATTTCAAGATTTTTCGAAAATATTCACAATTTGGAGATGCGTGGTAGTGCTGCACGATTCTAGCAAAAATGTGAATCTCTGGAGTTGCTGAATATTACTTGGTGCCGTGCTGTAGTGCTGATATACTACTACTACTACTACTACTAGCCCCAATCGGAACCTCTCCCTCGGCTACATATTGTAGCTCCGAGATGAGGTTCTGCTTCGTAGGGTACTACTGCTAGCATAGTGATACCGCTGAATGGTGGCTAAAAAATACAGAGGCATACTGTTAAACTTGTACACCGACTGTGACTAAAAACAGATCCTTCTATGTTGCATTATTGCCATTATGTAATGGCAATAAAAGTACTCATATCTGAAAGTACTCAGAGGGACAAACAACGGGTCTATTTTTGAGCGTGTACCTCGATCTCCTGCAGTTGCTCACGGTTGGTGGAGTACATCTGCTGTAGGCCCTGCTCCAGCTCCCTGTTGCGCTCCAGAAGGGTCTTTCCCAGCTCTGCTGCCAGGTGCAGGTCTGAAGGAGAGAGAGAGAGAGAGGACATGAACCCAATCCACCACCCACAAAAACATTATTTTATTAGCGATTATTCTATTGATAGATTTCTTTTTATTATTCTTTTAGCCTATAGACAAAAGAGAAAAAAACTGACGATCCAGGCACTCAAAGGTAAAGGAGGAATAGCCTTTATTCAATTAAAAGGCAACTGCCAACATGTTTCAACTGATCATTTAAATATTAATTATATTTAATAATTGGTCAATGTTTAATCTCACTGATGGAGATTATTGGGGCGAATAATTGAAGAAGGCTGTAGCCTTCTAAATCCAGGCAGTGAACACACCAGGGCTTTGTTCTGCCTTGGGCAATCATTAGTGTCAACAATGTTTCTGCTATTGTTTGTTTGTTACATTACAGCTTGTTTTCAATAGTAAATAGAGCACCTCTACTCTCTGTTTTATCAAGCTGTTTTATCAAGCTGTTGGAGGCACACTAGCTCTGGTCCATTACTGCTAGAGCTAAGGACCAGAGCTAGAGGCACACACACTCACAGCAAGGAATTTGTTTTAGAATCTGACTGCTGGACAGGGTATGTGAAAATGACACAATTGAGAGATTCAAGTCTGATTTAGAGACAAATTCACTGTTGCTGGCCACACTTGTCAATTCGGCTGAAATTGCCCAAAGGCCTATTGTATCACTATCAATACAAGGCTTACAAGCATAACATAAAATACAATAAAAAGAGCAAAAACAATGACAATTAACCCATGTATGGCTTTTCAATTTTGCCGCATACAGTAGCCTATATGAATGTAATTGCTGACACCTGCCTTTCCAGACCAGGGATTACCTTCATATAGGTGAATAATTCCTTTCATTACAAACGTTTTAAAACATGATTTATTACAGAATCATCATGGTAGTGGATCAAGGTGTGCAGGCCATCCAGTAACCAACCGGGCACAGACAACAAAAGAAACAAATTGAAAATGTAGCTACCATGTTCGAGGTCCTGCTGCTTGCTGTACCACGGTTCCTCTTCCTTCACTTCAAATTCCTCCTCCACGATCATGTCTGCAAGCATCTTCACTCCGTCAAACTGGCCCCTACGCTAACTCATTCAACTGTTTACTGACCTATAGTAGTCTCTTCACGTGACAGCGGTTGTTTATCATTTATGTTCTTGTTATTTATTCAATTTAATTGAGCTGTGCGTGCACCCTTGCTTGTTGTTGCCCCGGGTATAGTGAGTGAGTGTCCAGTCCGTCTCCTTGCAGTGAAGTCTAACCGGCGTTCTGTGTGTGGAGGGAGGTGTTGCAACGAAGGTGGTGACCTGGCGAATACTGTCTCTAGAGGTCGCTATTCTGGCTATTCTAGCCCTAGCCCAGTGGTTTTCAACCAATGGTCCGGGGACCACCAGTAGTCCTTGAGGGGGTTCCAGGTGGTCCAGAGTTAAACTTACATGGAACCCTTGTCCATTTGATTTGATTTTACGCTCTCAAGAGTAAAATTATTGTTAAACATAGATGCATACTACAATAATTAAATCTACACAATTTTGGGTCTGAGAGGCTATGTCATCAAAATGTGTTGTCATCGAATAAGATGTTTCAGTGGTTCTCAAAGTGTTTTCATGTCAAGGTCCCAAAAAGGACAGCCTAGGCCTATGTATTTGGCCACCGGACCCCCATCTAAAAATATTTTTTGTCCCAGGAACCTTCAGAAGCAAATATTTGAGTTAAAAATATTTGCTTTAATAGCCTACACATATTCAAATTTTCACGATATTCTTAAAATAGCAGATCTACAAGCTGCAGGCTATCTATAGGCCTATTTTTGAATTGCCAATCAATGTGCTATATCTAGCAAAAATGTACAATGACAATGACACAGATGCTTTCCTGGATTTAATGGGTTAAATGGGAGAACAACAATAGCACGTATCATGTAAAACAATTTCACATAAACTGACACAAAGTCTGCTATATCATGAGCATTACTAGTAACAGAATACACTAATTAGCCTACTGTTAACCTGCGTTAGACCTGTCATATAGTCCATCTGAAAACAATACAAATAGCCCTTCAGCCTTTTATAACATGACCTCACTGGAATATTTTCACCACAATTATATTTGATTATCTTCTGACTGCATTTTTTGTAGGTCTGTCTGTAAGTGAACCTTGTCCCCACCCGGCCCCAAACACCAACACAGGTGAGTCGGTGACACTGCCACTCTAAAATATAGTGTGTTACATTAGTAGGCTACTAGAAAATTTAGAAATGGAGAAATATCAAGTGCTGAACCAACTATAAAGATTAACCAAACTACACTGATTGAATCGTTGATATTTTTATTGGGGGGAAAAAAGAAAAGACAATAATGCATATAGGCCTACACGTTGACCACATATTTGTATCTGTGAACAGAAAGACATACAGACAAGTGTAATCATTATAGGCCTAGCTGGCCTACATTAATTCATGTTCAAGTGCTGTGCTAGACATTAAACTAAAATGGCAAGGAACAGCATGATTTAGACAGCTGAAGGCAGATGTTTGCCATTTTTCTACAATGTTAATGAATAATGATCTAACCAAATGAATGAACATGCCTGTTGAGACCTGGGCTACTCTGCAGAATCGACCCTGCTGAAATGTAATAAGTGTAAATAATAGAAGAAAAATAAACTAACCTAAGGTCGCAAAACAGCGACCCCTGGCGTCACAGCATTAGATAAGTCGCCGATTTGGATGTAAACGCCAGTCAGGAGCGGACCGGTTACCCTTGTGCTGATGATGAAAGTGTGCAACCTTACCACCGTATGTTCTGTGATTGGTCCTCTCCTTGGTAACATGCTGCAACGTCTTCTTCCGCAGTAGTGGAACTCTGCTGCAGCTCAGCGGTGGAAAGTATTCTCAGTAAGTACATACATTTACTCAATGCATTGCAGTGGCCTCACAGCCCTCTGTTTTGACTGAGGTAGCCTACTTTTACTTTACTGGAGTTGAGTATTTCCAATTTTCAATACTTGTACTGTAGCCTACTCGGAGGCAAATTGTACTACAATTAGGCCTATTTGAAAACGAGTTTAATTAACCATTTAAAAAATATAAAAGCAATTAAAAATAGCTGATAATAAAGAAGAAAGGTTGGAGCTCTGCTGATTGGAAAATAATCACGGGGTTACAACCTTGGCTATACGCCATGATGACAGTATAACCAAGGTAAGGTAAGAAAATCCCACAACAAATACTGTAATTCCTGTGCTAGTACCATACATACCTGGTCATGTTGAGCAGCAGGTTGGCCACAATGTTATTCATGGCATCAAAGGGCTTCTCTGCCCCACTGACTCCACCCTGACCAGAGATGACTGCGCTGTCTCTCTTGATCCCACTCTGAGACATGTGTCTTGTTCACAATGTCAACCAGGGACTGGATCATGTGAGGAATCGTGGACATTTGATGGCGTTAATTATCAACATTAATGAGGTAACAGCATTGACACACAATTATTAGAAGAATAAAATGTAATATGGCTAATCCAGATAATTAAATGATGGGGAGAAAAAATGAAAAACATCATACATTTTCTAGATCAAAAATCCACCTGTTGGTGGCGCTCCTGTTCTCCTGTTGAAGTAGACCACTGGCCTATGAAATAATGCAGCACCAATGTGAACTTCCTTTTGTTTTGTTTATTTTGAAAAAAATGTACAAAGGCAATTTAAATAAATGTAAGCCACTTTAGCATATTTAATATAATGTCAGTGCGGATCGCGCTCTCCGTGGTGCTGAAACCTTTTTTCCTGTTGTATTCCACTATTCCAGGAATTTCCAGAATTGTAATGTGTGAGAGATGGGATCTGTCAGGGGGCAGCCCGTGCAAATAGACCACACAGTTAAGTCAACTTGATCAATTGACAAACAGCTGGACTGGAAGTAACGGTTTTATATTGTTCACATGACATTTTTAGTAATTAACACAATGGTTGAAAGAGTTTTAAATGTTTATTTGTATTTATTGACACTGAAGTTGCATTGGTATGTCTGTCACCTGTCTCCCCTCTGCAGTGCTGGCACTCCTCTCTAGATTGGAGGGTGCCAAGTACTGTAGAGGAGGAGGGGTGTTTGTTCCTGTCTGTATTATGTTTGGTCTTGTTTATGTTAGGTTCTCTAAATGAATTGGACCTGTGAAATAGTTGAGTGTTTCAGTTTGTCTTGTATTACTTTAATGTATATAGTAATGTGGAAGAATTACTCATATAGTTAGCCGTGTGGCGAGTTAACTAATGACCACTTACTTCATTAGAGGATGGTTTGCCCTACCTGTTTAAGAGCAGGATTGCTGCAGGTGGAGGCAGTTCAGTCTCACTTGAGGCTAGGTAAGAGACAACTGCCAGCCAGGGAAAAGCCTGTACCAGTTCCTGCTTGTCTCTTGATTGTATATAGTTTTTCACGTGTTTGTTTTGTTTTATTGGAATGTTGTTTTGGCCAGTATAATTAATTTGTTGTACTTTGTCGCTGACTCGCACTGCACTTTCAAGGTAAATAAAAAGCCTAAAAAGAACTTGTGGACCTGTCTACTCCCGGGAGCCTCCAGCCAACGGCCAGCATTATCACAGGATCATTGGAGAGAGAGAGTGATGGGAGACCCATGACCCAGCTTGGCTTCACAGTAGAAGAGAAGACAAAAGTAATTTGATCATTCTTTATTTTTTATGACCCTCTGTGACTTTAAGGCCTGGCTGGCAGTTCTCCCCTGTTGTCTCTTACCTAGCCTCAAGTGAGACTGAACTGCCTCCACCTGCAGCAATCCTGCTCTTAAACAGGTATAGGGCAAACCATCCTCTAATTAAGTAAGTGGTCATTAGTTAACTCGCCACACGGCTAGTAATTCTTCCACATTACTATATACATTAAAGGAATACAAGATATACAAACACTCAACTATTTCACAGGTCCAATTCATTTAGAGAACCTAACATAAACAAGACCAAACATAATACAGACAGGAACAAACACCCCTCCTCCTCTACAGTACTTGGCACCCTCCAATCTAGAGAGGAGTGCCAGCACTGCAGAGGGGAGACAGGTGACAGACATACCAATGCAACTTCAGTGTCAATAAATACAAATAAACATTTAAAACTCTTTCAACCATTGTGTTAATTACTAAAAATGTCACGTGAACAATATATATAAAACCGTTACTTCCAGTCCAGCTGTTTGTCAATTGATCAAGTTGACTTAACTGTGTGGTCTATTTGCAACTAAGGTCCTTGATATTGTCTATAAGGGCACGGGCTGCCCCGTGACAGATCCCATCTCTCACACATTACAATTCTGCAAATTCCTGTATGAATAGTGGAATACAACAGGAAAAAAGGTTTCAGCACCACGGAGAGCGCTCTCCGCACTGACATTATATTAAATATGCTAAAGTGGCTTACATTTATTTAAATTGCCTTTGTAAAAAAAAAAAAAAAAAAAAAAACTAAAGGAAGTTCACATTGGTGCTGCATTATTTCATAGGCCAGTGGTCTACTTCAACAGGAGAACAGGAGCGCCACCAACAGGTGGATTTTTGAAAATGACTCAAATCATGAAGGCAGTGTGCAATTTACATGGAATCTTTCACAGATTTTCATACTAGGCTGAGGAATATATCCCACCCTTTTCACATTGGCCAGTTACAGTGCCACCAACAGATGGATCTGTTGTTGTTGTAGTAACGACCCAGCACACTCAAACAAAAGAGGCCCCCCTCAACTCTCACTATAACTAGACACACTAGACACAAAAACGAAAAAGAATTGTATTCAAAAGACTATATGACTAAAACTACATACTTATTTGCTGTCAAAATTAACAGTGCGTGAGGGCCACGTAGCGGCCTGACCAGTAACAAAAACGGTAGCAGTAACATTAATTATTTTCCATCATTGCAGCTGTTGGCCACTATTGTATCACCCCTGAGCCAATATCATCAGATGTGGTAAACACACACCTGCCTTTGCCAACACTTGGCAAGCTCATATGTTTAATTGGTACCCACCTGGGACGATCAGAGGTGTCCGCCGGCGCCTACCGTTCTGAGAACACAACGATCCGCCCACTGCCTTTGATTGGTTCGACAATGCAGTTTTATTGTTTTAATCTGTTATTGTTCCCAGTTTTAGCAATGAAAGCTGACAGATTGCATCAGTGTTTTGAGACCCACTGGTAATTTTCCAGGTCCTGGAGCTCACAAACAACCTGTTCCTCTAGTGGCCGTGGTTCTCAAACTGTGGGCCGGGGTCCCCAACTCCCCATATTGCTTGTATAATAGATTGTATATTTTATCTGTCGATCTGAGTGAAACAAATTTGAATGTAACGCCTCAAATCCTACAGTACAATTCAAAGTGCTCGTCAGGGTGGGGGGGGGGGGGGGGGGTTCCTCAGTTCAAATAAGATAATTTTGGAGGGTAGCAGACAGTGTGTCATCACTTTTGCAAAGTAAATTCTTTGGTGCTTTAACTCTGCAAATTCGTCCTGGAAAAGCTAGACAATTCTAAAAAGTGATTACAAAAAACAAAAAACAACAGATAATAATAGCCATAGAAACATATTAGACTGAACTTGCGCCATGCCCCTGTTTCATTAGGACAGTGGTTTCCAAAGTGGGCTCCGGGACCCCTAGGGTTCCTTGAGGGAGTTCCAAGGGGTCCCCAGCTAAATGATATTTTGGAACACATATACTGACATTCTGAATGAATGTTAATGTAACAACCAGGTATAGTCTGGTGACCACCGGAGAGATGGGTGACAACCGGAATATAGACGGCACACCAACAAACCTTGGTGAGGCCTTTAGGAGGGCCATTATAATCCACCACACCTGCATGGAGTGCCTGGTGCTGGGAGTCTGGTGCAACGCACAGGTCCTTGGCCTGGTGAGAGCAGGAGAATTTGGTTCTCCCAGTCCCGGCAGAGTAGTTCCGGAGCAACGGATTGTGTGGCCTTGCTCATTCCCTGATGGACTGATCGAGGGTAGCTACTGGGACGTTAGTCGGGATTTGATCAACCCCGGCTGGGTCGCCTGAGTGAGGGGTATGATGTTCCTGTTGACTTCAGGAAACATCACTGAGGATACGTCCCAGGTGCATCCATGCGATGTCTTTTTTGTTATAACACGTCATACATGCACATAAACATTACTGTTTGTTGGCATCAGTGAAACATTTGGCCCATCACCGGCCATGAATAAGCAATTTGACAAGTCACCATTACCAAATACCAAAGTCACCAAATACCATAAAAACACCAAAATGGCTAACTTCCTGTGCTGAATATATTGTACGTATTACGGTTGTACGAACCATAATGTCAGGTTTTGTATAGGGGGCACGATAGACATCTTTTTTCGAGACCCATATACTTTTACATGTTGAGCATCTATAGGCCCCACAAACTACAATGCAGTTGTGCAAATTTCAGAGACATTTGTATTTTTCTGCTAAATAAAAATCTATAATGCATTTCATGACCTACAGTGGGTGAATCATTGCCACTGTAGCCCATGGGGACACAGCATTATTTTAATTTCATACAGTACTGTACATGCATGTATTGTTAATGTATGCCCTGCCTCCTCCCAGATTGGTGTTGTGACTACGTAATGCCATGTTGGCACATGCAGGGGATGGCACACAGCACTGTGTATAAAACTACACAACTGGACAATAGCTGTGGAGAAGGGGTTAGACAGAGAGAGGAGCACAGTCATGAAGGCTTCTCTAGTCATGCACCTGTTTCCATGCTTGACATTGTTCTTTTCGTTCTCTGCTTTGTCTTCTTCCACATCATCTCCCTCTTCCTCTTGTGATTCACAAGCACTGTTTAACCTCAACAGAATTTACAAGCCCGGGGACTTGATTCTGGGTGGCTTGTTTAATATGCACATCTCCTCTGTATTCCCTGATCTGACTTTCACCTCTGAGCAACCGGACCCCGTTTGCTATGGGTGAGTATCACAAATAGAATAGCAAGCAACAGAACAGCAGGGACTTTCTTGTGACGTATTGGTACTAGAATGAGTTGATGTTGTCATTAGGGATGTTCTCTGCGATTCATTTTACTGTAATCCAAAGTTTCACTCTTTTATTTTCCAGCCGACAGTGTCTGTGTCTGTCTGTAGCTTGAGTTGAGGTCACATCACTGCACTGCCACTGCCAGTCACTCACTGCAGATGAGCACTGCACAGATCAGAGTGACAGGCCCTGCAAATCAGCCTGGCCTTGGTCATACTTAATTGGCATTTCAATTAAATTCACAAATCAATATCAGTGCGCCTGCTTATTTTGCTAGACAGTCATGACAGTAATGTGGAAAAGTATATACCATATCGTTATGTAGAAACACTAAATGTCCTGTATTCTACATTTTACCAAAAGTAATGGAACGTCACTCATTTCTTTCTGTTAGTTTCTTTGTTGATGCATTCAGATGGGCCCAGATCATGGCTTTTGCCACTACAGAGATCAACGGAAACCCCAGCCTGCTACCCAACGTTAGTCTGGGGTACAGTATCTATGATACGTGTTACACGCTGGGAGTCTCATTCCGAGCAGCGTTGGCATTGGTCAGTGGGAAAGAGGAGCAGTTTGGCTTGGATGAGCGCTGTGTCGGCTCTCCTCCGGTGCTCGGAATTGTGGGTCCCGATACCTCAACAAATTCTATTGTCATCTCTAGTGTATTGGGTTTGTACAGAGTCCCCCTGGTAAGTTTACTACTTGAACCTCCTTTCACCATCACCTATAAAACAACATGTTTCTTCCCAGAACTGACGGCATGAAAGGACCTAACCTCTGAAATACACAATACTACATGTACACGCACACACGACGTGACGTGTTGTGAGCATGTTGTAGATCAGCTATTTTCAGCACGTAAACAAGTGTAAAATCAGGCATTACAACGCCATCAAGTAAGCCTTGCCGAGCCATAAGGCCCATAGGGCAGGAGCCTATCTCCTGTTTCTGTAGTGTGAGGCAGCTTGATGTACAGGTACCACCCCCTAGACATGACGCTAGTACGTCGCAGGGATTTACCCCCAATCCAGCCTTTGATGCTGAGTGCCTAGCAGGGAGGCATTTGGTCCCATTTTTAGTCTTTGGTATGACCCAGCCAGGGATCAAACCCCGACCACCCAGTTTCAGGGCGGACAGTATAACCACAAGGCCACTGAGCTGGTCGCCATCAAGGCCTGCCTGCCAAAATTATTTTTTGTTGACAAAATCTACTGTAGATTTAGTGGTCTAAAAATAAAATCTAATGTATTTTTGTCAATATTATTGATTATTATATATTCAGTCGACTAAAACTAGACTACATATAAAACATTTCAGATCACTAAAATATGACTAGGACTAAAAGACTATAGGACTAAAACTGAATCAAAATCTGCTGTCAAAATGAACACTGGTTTTGTGTCTTTTTCAGATAAGCCACTATGCATTGTGCTCCTGTCTGAGTGATCGGGATCAATACCCTTCCTTCTTCAGAACAATCATAAGTAATACCATCCAGGTGAACCTCCAAGTATATATTCCACAAATACCTCCCTCTACTGAGTGTTATTGATATTTCAGCATATCGCCTCTCAAGGGGGAAAATCCCTTGCACACTGGCATACTGTATGTATGTGTGTGTGTGTGTGTGTGTGTGTGTGTGTGTGTGTGTGTGTGTGTGTGTGTGTGACTGAGGACTTTTCGTTTAAAATACAATATTTGTTTAAAATCTTGTCAATTAAATGAAGTCGCCTCACATCTAAATCCTGCACACAATTCTACATTACTTCAAACTCTGTACTGTGCCTGTGGAGGGAGCCTGGGAGATAAGGGTTTATTGCTCCGAGTCTAATGCGCATTACTGATGTGATGTTATGTGATTTTTATTTTATTTTTCAAACAAACAAAATTGGCTGGAAATATTGCATTTTTATGTGGTGTCGTAATTAAACGTAATGTTGACATTACGTCAGCATTAATGTTGGCACACTGATTATCTACAGTAGATCTAGAAAATAAAAACATGGCACTTCAAAAAGGTTGCTGACCCCTGTTCTAGATCAGTGGTTCTCAACCAGTGGTCCTTCAGGGGGTTCCAGGTGGTCCCCAGCTAAATGATGGATCTATAAAGTCTTGGGTCTGAGGGGCTAAATGGTGGTCCATGGCTCAAATGCAGAATAAATAATGGACCTTGATATGAAAAATGTTGAAAACCACTCATCTCTAGATCAAGAACTTATACCTCGATTCTTTTATGCAATCAGGTGCGAGCTATGCTCCAGATCATGAGAAGATTCGGGTGGACCTGGGCAGGATTTCTGTACAGTTACGATGCCTATGGCCGAGACGCGGCCCAGATGTTCCAGTCCGAGCTGGCCCAGTCTGGTTGGGGTTGCCTGGCGTACGCAGAGGTTCTGCCCTGGGACAGTGACCCGGCTCAACTCCAGGGGCTCGTTTCCAGGATGAAGGCATCCACAGCTCGCGTGGTCGTCATATTCGAATACGGGATCCGTACCATTAGGCTCATGGACGAGGTTGGGGGGTTATAATGATCCATGTTCACTCAGGAAGTCATACGTATAAGACATCTGAAAATAGTTATATTGAAGTCAAGACATCCTAAAAACCAATATATAGTTTGCTAGCGTATATTTAATTAATTCGTTAGATTGAATTTACCTTGATGGTTTACAGAAAATTATATTATTATTGTTTTTTTTTTGCTTTTTCTGCCTTTATTCATAGTTTGAAAGTAATTTGACAGGAAATGGGGAGAGAGATCGGGGGTGAAGACACGCGGCAAAGGCCGTCGGGATCGTGAGTCCAACCCGCGGCACGCCGTCAAGCTGGCTCAGCAGCCTATAGGTGCCCAGACGGTTGAGTAAGCCGTCCGGGCCATATTATTATTATTGTTTACTATGGAAGTCGGTCAGTCAGGCCATGCCTCGTGACATCACGCCTCGTGACACCTCATCAAACCCTGTACACTCAAGACACTGCCCCCACTGCCACCCTTAGATCTCCACATATGGAGCTGACCCGTTCTGGCATTCCATATGTTGATCTGACCTCATCAAACCCTGTACACTCAAGACACGCTCCATATATGGCCAGTACAGCATTCATTCCATTGGCCCGTTCGGAAATAGCGCACTGAGTGCAGTGTACAATGCAAACTAATAGTGCGCTCCGGTGCTGTATTTCCACCGCCCCATATAATATGTTATCCCAAAGCGCCAGCACTCGCCCAGCAGTCTGCCTCAGGGCGTATTACTGGTTATTATTATTATTATAGTTGTGATATTGTTGTTTTGATGATCACAATCAACAGGTGGTGAAGCAGAAGCTGAGTGGCGTACAGTGGATAGCGGCTGTGGATTTCATAGAGAACTCAGACGACCTGAGTGCTCGCTATATGCCCTACCTGAGAGGCACCCTGGGTGTCGCACTCCGTCGCGGGGAGATACCGGGCCTCAAGGACTTCATGTTGAAAATAAATCCCGACAATGACCTTGACAGCGGCAACGAAAATACCATAGTGAGTGTTTTGTTTCACTTATCAAAGTGGTCTTTATTGTTGCCTCTGTTGTACAGGTACTGTGTGTGTGCGTGTGCGTGTGCGCGTGCACGTGTGTGTGCGTGGATTATAACAGTGTTAGTTAAGTTACCTTACCTTATATATTAGGTGGACTATGCGTGTGCGCTGGCACTTGCACCTAAATCCCATGTGCTGTTTTTTGTATTATTCTAGCACCTTAACTAACATATTATAGCATTACCATGTATTGTACAGTATATATTTTTGTTTCTTCAGGTGAGGCAGTTTTGGGAGCACACATTTCAGTGTAAATTTGCACCCCTTCCATCAGAGTGGGTGGATGCTGGGGGAAGGGTGTGTACGGGACAAGAGGACCTAGGAACAGCAGAAACTACCCTGTTGGACGTGTCGAACCTCATGGTAGACTATAATGTGTACAAGGCTGTGTATGCTCTGGCCCATGCCCTCCATGACATGGTGCAATGTGTGCCAGGAAGAGGGCCTTTCCCCGGGCACAGCTGTGCCAGTTTGCAGGCAATACAGCTATGGCAGGTGCGATATAATATAACAAACCCATTAAAACCGGGAAAGCATCTGTGTAACCACTTTAACTATTATTTATTTTATACTTTGGCTATTCAAAAATCATGAACAATTGTGCAAATCTATGTTTTTTAAAGCAAACATTTTTAACTCAAATCTTTGCCAGATGGAGGAATCTTTGCTTCTGGGGGTCCCTGGAACAAAGTATTTTGAGATGGGGTTCCGCAGCCAAATACAATTTACCCCATACAATTTATGGGGTCTTTGACATGAAATAGTTTGAGAACGACTGACATATAAACATACGTTTTTAGGCATTTGTTGAATCGATATAGAAGATATTCGTTGAATAGATTTAGAAGCACATTTGTTGAATCGGCTCAGAGTTTCTAGTTGGATTTAACTTGGAATAATAATGGTTATGTATGGTATAAATCATATTGTAAATACTGCAAGGAAACTGTACCTGTTGCTATCACTATGTCAACTACAAAAGTATCTTGGTTCATCTCCGTTTGTAGTTTGTGTATTATCTGGAAAGGATCAATTTCACCACATCATTTGGTGATGAAGTATCATTCGATGGGAATAGTGATGCCTCACCAATCTGTGACATCATGAACTGGTCGTGGCTCACTGGTGAACAAAGCACAAAGGTTCAGATTGTAGGTGTGTACAAGAAGTCAGCCTCCGCAGGTGAAGAACTCATCCTTGATGAAGACAGGATTGTCTGGAACTCAATTGAAACCAACAAGGTCACTTTTGTATTCTAAAATAACTTATGTTGAACTCATGATGTGAACGTAGGCCTAATTGTGTTTGGACTGAAACTGATCATTGTTACTCTCCTCTGTAGCCTCCTCGGTCGGTGTGCAGTGAGAGCTGTCACCCTGGAACCCGTGCGGCCAGAAGGAAAGGAGAACCTGTCTGCTGCTTTGACTGCATTGCTTGTTCTGAGGGAGAGATCAGCAATGAGACTGGTAGGTTTACATTATGTATGTACCGTAGGCTGTCCGTAGGCGTAGGGCGTAGGGCCGATACTTGTACTTGTTTGTCCCTAATATTCTCTTATTTGTCAGACTCTACAGAGTGCACCGTTTGTCCAGAGGACTTCTGGTCCAGTCCCCAGCGTGACCACTGTGTACCAAAGAGCATTGAGTTCCTCTCCTACCACGATGCCCTGGGTATCTCGTTGACAGCCATCTCATTGCTGGGCACACTCACCTGTGCCATTGTCCTGGGAATCTTCATCCATCATCATCACACGCCCATGGTACGTGCCAACAACTCAGAACTCAGCTACCAACTGTTGGTGTCAATCAAACTGTGTTTTCTGTGCTCACTTCTGTTCATTGGCCGTCCCAGACTCTGGACGTGCCAGTTGAGGCATGCAGTGTTTGGGATCAGCTTTGTGCTGTGTGTCTCGTGTATCCTGGTAAAGACTGTGGTGGTTGTGGCTGTGTTCAAGTCCTCTAACCCTGGGGCTGCAGACATTATGAAGTTTTTCGGTGCTATGCAGCAGAGAGGAACAGTACTGGTTCTCACTTCCATCCAGGCAATAATTTGCACTGCTTGGCTTGTGTCTGCCTCACCAACTCCTAATAAAAACACGCAATATCAAAGTGACAAAATCGTCTATGAGTGCGATGTGGGATCAACCGTTGGTTTTGCAGTGTTACTCGGTTATATTGGTGTACTGGCACTCCTCAGCTTCGTCCTAGCATTCATAGCGAGGAATCTTCCAAGCAACTTCAATGAAGCCAAGCTCATCACTTTCAGCATGTTGATCTTCTGTGCCGTGTGGATAGCCTTCATCCCAGCATATATCAGCTCCCCAGGCAAATATGCAGATGTAGTGGAGGTATTTGCTATTTTAGCATCTAGTTTTGGTCTTTTGGGGGCACTATTTGGACCAAAGTGTTACATAATGATTTTGAAACCTGAGCGAAACACTAAGAAGGCCATCATGGATCGCGGAGCCACCAAGTCATAAAACGCAGAAACTCAACAATAATGATGACACAATGCTCTGTGTACGGAGTGTATACGGAGGTCACTATCTGATCACTTTGATAGTAATAGATTCCGACTAAAAAACTCTAACCTCTATTTTCTATCATAAAGAAAAGTTGGTGAAAAGTTCATTGCCCTACCTTAAAGACTACGTTTGGTGATTTTAGAGCAACATTGTATAAGCATGAAATATTCAAAGGTGCTAAATTAGCACTTTTTTTTTTGCAAACCTGGACTGGACACCAGATTCATAGGGTCCAACATCCCTGTGTATGCTACATGCCTGCCTGTCACTTTTGGAGCAACAGAAAGCTCATGTTAAAGGGATTTTGTGTTGTGTATTGTATTGTATTGTATTTTATCTTTCTAAACGTTTTTATTCTTGGATTTTCCAATATTGGACTCAATGTTTTATACAATTGTGTCAATAAAGTAACTAACTAACTAACTAACTAACTGGCTGTCTGACTGACTAACTTGAAAGACATGAAAGTCAGTTGAAATTACATGGACCGTCTTTGACCACAAGGTGGCAGTGTCGTTGTGTGTATTGGTGAGGTTCAACCTGCTCTAAAATCCAGAAAGGACCACTTCACCACTTCTCCATATAATTGGTGCTCACTAATGTTCATATGAAATAGCAGAGTTTTATTTTAATCTTATCTGCCTAACAATGATGTCACTGGTGGCCGGGTTTCTGAACTGATTCTGCTATTTTTATATGAAGATAGGAAAATATTCTGCACAATTTAGTCAGGCGGAACTGATTGATAGTTCAGTTGGTGATACAAACATGACATTTGGCACAGATGACCTTCATATATATGACCCTAATTGACCTCGGGCCACGGAGAATTCCTACATTTTCAAGATGGCCTATGGCCGGCAGTTTTCAAAATGGCTGCAACTGGGCCTACGTTTTCGATTATATCACGTTGCTGGGACTGTAAATCATTGCTTTCCCAGTCATTTTAATATAGCCTAAGACAATATGTTTTGGAGGTATTTCTACCAAGTAAAAATCACACCCGTGCAAATTAAGTGAGGGGCGGGCGCTCTTATCATCGTACATCATCATACATCTTCTCATTCCGGCCAATCAGAATTTGCGTCCTCAACAATTTAGGCATTTAGAAGACGCCCTTCGTTTAGAAGATTTAGAACACTTTCCTGGGGGTCTTTATGTGTGTAATTTGTGGTTTTAGATATTTTTGATTTTAGCAGTGAGCCCAGTGTCTCTGATGTCATGGACACTGGGCTCACTTAATTCCTGGACTACAATTCCCATAATGCTTTGGTGCACTGCTCCACCTTGTGGATAGGGGGAGGGCTGTCTTACTGAGACACACACAAACACAAACACACACACACACACACACACACACACACACACACACACACACACACATGCATGCACATTAAATTATTTGTATGCCCAAACCACTAACCTCAAAAAACTACAGAGGTTCAATATATGATTCAAGGATGCCTTCTAGCACATGCTACCCCACAAGGACCAAGTCTCATTACTGGCACATAATTAACAATTGTGAATACAGTTTATGACTGTCCAAGATGTACAACGCACGCACACGCGCACATGCACGCACGCACGCACCTGTCCCCGCATTATGTTTACCCTCTCCTCCATCTGGCAAAGGCTCAAACACAAACATGCAGCGAACACTTCCCCCCATAATGTGGCTGCTGCTATCTCTGAGCCACATCCGTGCCAGCGGCGCACGCTCGTTCGCACACACACACACACACACACACACACACACACAACTCATGATAAATGATCAGCAAGCTGCTCGCCCAGGGGAGGATGATGGGTATACAGCATTAACCTCTCTCTCTAGCTTTCTTCCCTTCTTGTACTTTCAAAACCAGTGCGACACATGAATTCCTCTGTGTGTTGCTGAGTGGATGAGTGAGGCGGGTGCTGGTGGTCTATTGCTGTACTACTGAGTCAGGTAATGTAATTACCTCTGTGTGTTGCTGAGTGGATGAGTGAGGCGGGTGCTGGTGGTCTATTGCTGTACTACTGAGTCAGGTAATGTAATTTTGTCCAATCTGTACAGTTATAACTTATACAATTTGGGTGGTTGTATTTTGTCTGCTATTGAGACATTTAGATCATGTCAGCCATCTTCCCCGCTGACCGTCTTGGCCCCCAAGAGACAGTGGAGGCGTTAGCATGCCACCTGGACACAGGCCCGGGTCTGATCAGCCATGGTCGGGTCGCTTGGAGGAGGGCGTCTGTTTTGCGAGACCCGAAACACCCAGGGCCAGTGACTCCAGGTAACAACACTGATGACGTGTCCAAGTTTGTGCATCAGTAGATGTTTTATTTACTGTCAAATGTCACGTCTCACCTACCTAGACACAGGATCTGACACACATTTTGACCCGATGGTCAAGATCCATTTTATCCCCTGAGCAAGCAGGCAGGCTTTAGCCCAATGGAGTAGAACAGGAAAGTCACATGTTATTCAAGTCATGTTGGAAAGTGGTCTTTTACAAACGCAGGTGCTATAAAATGGTAAATGGTGCATTTATATAGCGCCTTTATCCAAGGCGCTTTACATAGATTGTGCATTACATTCACCCATTCACACACACATTCATACACCGATGGCAGCGGAAACCATGTAAGGCACCAAACAGCACATCAGGAGCAATTGGGTTCAGTGTCTTGCTCAAGGAAACTTCGACACTAACTCTGGGGGAGCCTAGGTTCAAACTGGCAACCTCCAGCCACTCTACCCCTGAGCCACTGCTGCTATCAATGGAAGAGTTTGGATATATAACTAGCTTGGATTAACTAATTTGAGTTTCTACCTGTGTGAGCATGTTTTTAAGCTTTTTATTTTATTATTTCCTTGCATTGTCATTGTGTGTTTTTTGTTATGCAAAGTGATTTGATTTATTATAACTGCCACGGACGTGGTTTGTCATCTTGTTTATTTGTGAGAGGACCACAGTGGAAATAAGTGCTGGACTTTGTGTTTTTTCTGCGAACCAACATGAATGATGTTGCGATACAGTGAATCAATCAATAATCAATCAATCAAAGCGATGGCATAATCTTTGTTAAAATTGTTTCTTAAAACACAGCTTTTCAGAAATGCTTGTTTTTGGGCTGTTTTGTATTTATTTGGCCTTCTATTTTATCCATCGCTTTTTCCTCTGAACCTATAGATTTTATTGTTCACACAAAGCACTCTGGATAGGCGCCTAACAAACGTTTATTATGACATTTACTTGCTCTCTCTCTCTCTCTCTCTCTCTCTCTCTCTCACACACACACACACACACACACACACACACACACACACACACACACACACACACACACACACACACACACACACACACACACACACACACACACGCCTAACTCAACAGCACATCAGCATTAATCAGTCTGAAGTGAACTTGATTTTCAAGAAGAATTTCAGATCCAGAGCAGCTATATAAGTATAAGCAGGTCATTTAGCTCGCCTCTGCATCCTTCACACTCCCGCAGTTCCTTTCCTTCAATGTGCATTCAATTTCTAACAAGCATGGTGGCTTTTCTCTCTCTCTCTCTCTCTCTCTCTGTTCCTGTAGCCTTGCTCTACACAGTATGTCAGTGACAGTCTGCAAAGTTGACAGACAGCATAACAATTCCTTTTCACAGCAAATATGCATTTATGTATGAAAAGAGATGGGTGCCTGTGATCCTTCTGCTGTCAGCCTGTTGACATGCCTCCTTATCGACAAGATGTTTTGCTTTTATTGCACGGTTTCCACCCCTTGTATCTTCTTTTTTCTTTCTTTTTTCCAACTCTATATGATATTATGAAGTTTCAACCATGGCGTCTACACTCTCAGAGTTACAAACCTTTAAGTACAACAGGTTTATCGGGTAGGGGCATACATTTCCAACTTGTATGGCGCTGGCCTAGCCATAAATTAGGGTTAGATTGAAAGGGGATCCCTTCCCTCTCTCGTTCCCATTGTTTCTCTCTCAATTCCAATTCAAATTGGCTTTATTGCCACGAGAAATATATTTTCATTGTCAAAGCAAAAGTGGAACAATACAATCAAAACTAAATAATGTATGTACAAATAAAAGGGAATAGAAACAATGTGTACACACTGAGCTGTTATACATTGCATCTAACTTAAGAAACCATAAGAATTGTGCATTTGCTGTCAGAAATAGTTAGGCTACATATCCACATAAGAAAGCTTGGGATAATTAAGCTCTCCCTCTCACTCCTTAACTCGATCTGTGATGATTAGGCCTACAAGTGTATCCCAAATGCGGATAGGGGGAATCACATTTTCTCCACTGCAGTGAATGAATCTTCTAAAAGTGCATTGAGTGTGTTGAGAAAGAGAGAAAGGGGGGGGGGGGAGAGAGAGAGAGAGAGGAGGAAGTCAGATAGAGAAATGCAGGAAATTGAAACAGCAAAGGTGAGTGGAGAGACAACAGTGGATGATCACCGCTGTGCTAAACTAACCCATTCACACATCATTGCTGCAGTCGGGGCAGAAACCTCTTATCTCCACATCTCAACTTTTGTAAATGAAAGCCTGACTTCATCATACAAGATTATATGCACCAAAGTAGTAAAAATGGCAGATGTACCGCACGCTGTGAGCTTGTAGATCGGTTATTGTCGCTATTTTAAAATGATAATATAAAAACGAACTGTTTTTCGTACATACAATGTTTCCACCCGGCAGCAGGGACATCTTTCCCTCTCCATGCGACACCCAGTCAGTCATCCAGTCAGCCAGCAGGCAGCCTGTCAGCCTGTCAGCCTGGCAGCCTGGCAGGCAGGCAGGCAGGCAGGCAGGCAGGCAGGCAGGCAGGCAGGCAGGCAGGCAGGCAGGCAGGCAGGCATGGTATCGGTAATGGTGTGTGGTGCTGGCAGGGGAGAGGACAGGCACGGTGACATTCTGGGACGGCAGCAGCCAGTAATGAGTCGTTAAAATGAGGAGAGATTTGGGGCATTACTCATCCGTTACCATACCAACTGTGCTAGCCGTTGGGGGATTGGTTTCTCTTGACAAGGAGGAGAGAGTGTGTGTGTGTGTGTGTGTGTGTGTTGGGCGGGACTGGAAGTACCTCTGTGTAGAACTTTCACATGCACACACACACACGCAGACTTGAACATCACAGCTCAAACCGCACGCACAAACGTTGCACGGTCTAAATCCCATCTTCTGTGCGTGCGTGCATGCGTGCACGTAAGTCCTTGTTTATAAGTTGAATCTTCAAAGCACCTTCAAAGCGTCCTCAGCCATCCATCCTGACAGCAGCACCAGCACGGCCTTCACTACTTCAGATTTATTCACAATTCTTCCATATTATGTATGGTCATTTTTTCACCCAGGTTTGACGGCTCGCTTTGTTTTGTTTATGTTTTGTCCATGTTTGCCCACATCCTTTCTATTCAGGGTTGTTGAACAAAGAGTCAGGGATGGAGATTAAATACTTCTCATCCACTCACATAAAAAAAAAAACTTAGTGTTGCTATGACGACCGGGAGATTGCGAAAATCAGCAATGATGTCGGCCCTCATCATCCGGCATCACTCTCTCACACACACACACACACACACACACACACACACATGCACACGCACAAGCAAGGAAAGGATTTAAAGGATTTACACCAGGGACGCATAGAACAGAAGAATTGTGTTAAAAATCACACCCGTGTGAAGTGAGGTGCTCTCTTGTCGTCGTACATCATCCAATAAAAAAATTATAATACTTCTTCATGAATTCATTTGTCAACTTATATTATCTTTTTTAACCATGATACAATGTTTTTAAAAAACTCATATTTTCACCATGATCATGTAAGATGACAACTGAATTTATGTGATATGTGAAATGTGACAAGAGTTCAGGACAAAAAAGCTGTATATAGGACTTTTCGAGGGGCTCTAGCCACGCTAGCCCCTCCTATGCCCAGCTTTCCGGGTTTGTGTAAACACAAACATTAAAGACAAAAGTGAGGGCAGAGAAGTGAGGACGCAAATTGTGATTGGCCAAAATGAGATGATGTATGATGATGCATGATGATAGGAGCGCCCCTCACTTCACGGGGGTGTGATTTTCTTAAAGATGTTTAAAAAATAGCAGATTTACAAACTCACAACGTGCTGTATCGCAACACTATTTTGGAATAGCCAGAGTATAAAACAACGACCGTATACATATCTTACCCATGAGGTCCCCATGCACTCACTGGGGTGTTTTTGCCACTGTACATTTACCCATGCATGAAATTTGTCCTCTGCATTTACCCATCCTATCACTACTAGCAGTGAGCTGTATGTCACTCGGGGAGCAGTTAGGGTTTAATTGTCAAGTTGCACAGGGACACTTCGCTGGGGCCTATAGCTGCAATCGAACCGGGGACCTTCTGCTTCCCAGGCAGGCTCTCTGACTTGCTTGCTTGTGTGTCCTTGTGATGTATGCATGAGTGGACATGACTATAAAGGCATTCAGTTTATGATATACTTTATGGCACTCAAGGTGAGTCATTTACTCTAAAGACAGAAAAGGAATTCAGGCTCAGAAAAAGAGTAAAATAGAGCCGGAGAGGAGAGGAGAGGAGAGGACAAGAGGTGTTGTATTTGGGTTACGGAGATAGCAAACCACATCAAAGCAATCTGCTGGAAAACAATGAAACTTTTTGGTTGTTAATTTTCAGGACTAATCTCTGGCCCCCCGGGCTTGTCGGTATAACACACTCTGACTGTGAAGTAGATGAGTTTAGCTAATCTCTTTTACACAGCTCCAGGGACCTGCATGGGTATGTAGTATATAGCAGCGCAGGGACAAGCTTTAATATTGAACAGACGCATAGTGTGATTGGGAAATTTAAGAACATCAGACTCATTTCAGAACAGGGAGGCCCATGAAAGGGGCTATTGAAGTTTTTTAATTGTTTCCTTGGGTCTGTGTTTGCAAAGATTAGAACAGTGAGGAAACATAACACATGCATGCACTAAGGCAGCCATGCACACATGCACTCACCCTGCAAAACACACACACACTGTCCGTCCAACAACACACATGCACTCCTAGTCCTAAACAAGATACCTCCAACACTGTGCTGGCTGGACGGACATGGAAATGAGCTGTGTCGTCTAATGTCTAATGTTGGACGTCTGATTTGCGG
Organism: Protomyctophum bolini; assembly: GCF_963924005.1. NCBI lineage: Eukaryota > Metazoa > Chordata > Actinopteri > Myctophiformes > Myctophidae > Protomyctophum > Protomyctophum bolini. The sequence goes on along the minus strand of NC_137879.1, from coordinate 29,443,740 downwards.
TGTTGAATCTCAAAGTCTAATGGGAAGATTGCCATGAAACTAGCTGAGCACGCACATGTGTTGTGCAAGGATGAACCCTGATGATTTCGATCACCCCCATGGCCTTTCCTCTAGCAGCGAAACCCTTATTAGCTAAGCTTTCCACTTTGCAAACAGGATGAACCCTACTGATTTTATTGACCCCATGACCTTTCCCCATCGCGCCACCATTCAGGCACAACTCCCAGTTGGATGTAAGCAGCAGCACAGACTCTAGGGGGCTGCTAGTGAAGCTTTCAGACTCTGTCTTGTTCTGGCATGCAACCTCGGGGGCAATTCTATTTGGACAGGCTTAATTAATTCAGTTGGTTTATGAACAAACACGCAAAATAGCTGAGCTGACCACTTCTCCCTCTACAGCACAGTGTGTCTGTTCTTGAGAACTGCTGAGGCAGTGAAAACAACATGGCAGTTGGATATTTCTTGTATTGATATTGAATACTTGATCTGCAATATAACATTCTCATTCATCCCCCAAGACCCGATACCCATTTTGATGCAATGCATTTGAGCATTTGTGCCAACAAACGGAGCACAGATTTTCATCAAAGCTTTATGTCCTCAGGCATTTTTATTTTTACCATCGCAGTAGTCAGACCCCATTTCTGCCCAGGGCAATATTGACCATTCGTATTTTCTGAAGACGTTGCTCCTGTCTCAGCAACTTTAGGCTATATGAACAGGAGCTGCTACGCTGTAGAAAACGGAGACACACATTTTATCCAGTGTCACATCAATGTACTGCAACACTGCTGACAATGATAACCCAAAATTGATTTTTTTTATATTAGTTTCATTTTTTATAGTTTATAGCTTTCTGTTAATCACTGTCAACCCGGCTGGTATCCCTGGTTTTGGGCATGACATTATTGGTGAAATGTCTCATAACTGCGATCTGAGCTTGTATATTTCTTTCATACAATTTAATATATAAATAAAAATAAGACTGTGACATGCACTGATAAATATCTGGTTGCATCTGACCATAGACTGTAAAATAATATGGACAAAGCGTTCTCCGGGTCTGATATGGACCTAAGATGAAGCCAGTCAGTCCTTGAATTGTAAATCGCCATCTTTCTAGATCCGTTTGGGCCCAGCTGGCCATTGGCTGGCCCAGACAACGAGGCGGGACTTCTTCGTTGGTTTTGGAAGCAGAAAGTATTCATGACCATGTTTATTAAGGTAATACAGTCTAGGTGAAGTTGGGCCCAAATAGATGGACCTCTATGGAGATATGGGGTTTTTTGGGCCCAATGACAGCACCACAACAGGCCATTATATGAACTTTCAGGAAGTCCAGATTTCCTTAGTGGCTTCACAAAATATCTGTCTGACTGCCCCCCTGCAACTGACACTGTGTGTGTGTGTGTGTGTGTGTGTGTGTGTGTGTGTGTGTGTGTGTGTGTGTGTGTGTGTGTGTGTGTGTGTGTGTGTGTGTGTGTGTGTGTGTGTGTGTGTGCGCGTGTGCGTGTGCGTGTGTGTGCTTGTGGAAGTTCTATGGCCCCTTTTCCACCAAAATAACTTTCTCGAACTGGTTCTCGAACTGGTTCCGTTCTAGATTCTTGGAACCTTTGGTGCTTTCACAGAACCGGCGGCCATTTTTTGGTTCCTGTTCCGATATTAGACGGGAAGCGGTTTAACCCCGGTGGAATATACTACGTCCTTTCTGGGAATGGGCCTATAGTTCTCTCTACCAGCCTCAGGACCAGCTGACAGAGGGAACTCCTCTCTACGTTCTCCTCTTGGTAATGAAGGGCTTTGTTTTTTTCTTCTCCCCAATTTAGTTGTTATGCCAATTGATTCAACCACACGCATGCATGCATGCATGCATGCATGCACGCACGCACGCACGCACGCACATATTTTTTGTAGAATGTGATTTCTCTTTTCTGCATTCTAATTTTGAAGTTGAAATTGGCCTAGTTCAGCTCTGCATCCATTGTTGGGCCTGTTCCCGTGGAAACTGAGAATGCCCTTGCAAATCTCAGTGGGCTGGTTTTACAATGGGGTGTTTGTCCCATTTTTCAAAGTCTCGATTTAGAGGATCCCACACTTCATACATACAGTAAGATTGGTTTGATCTATATGAAGCCATGCCGATTCTCAAATTTTAATTGAAATTGAGGTGGTATGTTTGAAGACAAGACTCATCTCATAGAAAAACTCAATGACAATTACAGTTTTTCACGAAAACCTTCACTGCATGTACCTGAAGCTCGACACAATTTTCACTACATCACACCCCCTTATCTGCATTAGACTCTTTCCTTCTTTACACTCTGATGTCAATTACACAATACCTTGTTGTCCAAACACTACACACAATGTTCAGTTGTTGCACACACTTCTCACACAAAATCTCAAAGCATCAACCTACAACACACAAATAGTCAAATCTCCAAACATTCAGATCAATGAGAATGAATGAATGTGAGCAATTTGCAATCAGGACTGCAGCATAAAAGGGACTTGCGAGCCTCTGTTTTGTTGTGCGAACAATGGAGAACCTTGAAGAGATCGACAACCAGAGAAAGAGAGGGGTAAGAGGGAGAGCAGGAGGAGGAGGAGGAGGAGGTAGAGCAGTAGGTAGACAGAGAGAAGAAGGAGGAGGAGGAGGGATAGGAAGAGGTCAAGAGGAGGTGTCATGGATCTAGACAGTCGAACCCAAGTGCAGAGTAACAACAAACACGAATAGATGTTAAGTATTTAATAAAGAATAAGGCAGATCTTACACTGACTAGAAGTACGTAGTAGGCAGGAATCAGGCAATTGCAAAATGACAATGTAGTCAAAACAGAAATCCACAGACAAGAAACCATGACATCAAACTATGAACTGACAATGAGAGTTTGTAAAGAGTCCAGTTTTATAGGAGCACATGATTGGCAAAGTGTTCACACAGGTTGGCGGATGAGAGAGTTGAAGACAGGTGTGTAAATGGGACTGCAGTGTGGTGGAAATGAATGTGGGAGTGGCCATGGTGAAGTCACAGACTGAGGGAGAGGGAGACTGTGACAGGAGGAGGAGGAAGAGGAGAAAGAAGAAGGAGAACGGTCATATCTAATGAGATTCAGGCAACTGTGGTTGACCATGTGCTCAATCATGGTTTGACCATGAGCCAGAGGGTCCAACCCAATACATACCAAATGTACCTAATGGCATCATTAGAACATTTTTCTGTTCTATTCCTTCCACCTTATTCTCCTTTCCTGAATCCTATATTGAGTTATTTTCAGCTTGGAGCCAAGGTATATGAACGGAACCCACAGAGCCGGCTTTGAGCAGGCTGGTTTATAGTTTTTTTTTAAAAGAACAAAAATATTTGCTGCATATGTGTGTGCTGTTTTATGTTTGACTATGAAAAAGTGAGCCTACACAGAGTCAATTTACAAATGAGAAATGGCTCATTCTCCAGAGTCATGTCATTCATGTGTGTTCCATTTCTATGATTGTGTTTGAAACATTTCACTCCATTGTGCTGTAAATACTTGGTAGTGTGCAGCCAATGCTTAGTTGTGTGTACTCAATGAATGGTATGTGTGTGTCATTTGAAAATATGGCTGTGTGTACTGTGTACCAAATGAAAGCACGAGTTCCATTTTGGGAACAGTTAAGAGATTTGATGGCACAGAGTCATCATGGAAAAGGAGAGTCATGTGTTTAGCATTTTGTGTGTGAGGTTTTCAGTTTTGTGTGTGCGTGCGGTTTTGAGAATGCCATTAGTTTGTGAAAAACTGCTGAAAATCATTCATTTTTCACATTAGTTTCACTATATAGTTTCGAGCTTAGCTACCAGAGGCGGGGGCCGGGTTGCCTGGATGGTAACTATAATTAACTGTATTTTATTTAATATTTATTTGCATTTCACTAATGGATTGTAGGCTATTATATTGCTTCGGCAATTTTGTTCTTCTTTTCTGACATCATTATCACTCAGGATTTTACAATGCACAGAGAGAGAGAGAGAGAGAGAGAGAGAGAGAGAATGCTTGCAGCTTAAGTTGCAGCCTAGCGGTTTTGCAGAGCTATTAAACCATTATTCTCATTATATTGGTGTGGGTTTCTTGCGGACCTGCGTTCAGTGCCGCACCCTGCTGCTGTAAAATACACGCGCGTAAAACCTGTCCGAGCCGCGTCTATAGGCTAGGGCATATAGGGTCTAGGACTCTGAGGGTTTGTTTTTGCGCCACAGTAGTCCCACACACAGAGAGAGAGAGAGGAGGACGGTTCCGCGGCTCAACGCAGAGTTTCAGTTTGTGTGACCGAGAGATGGGAGAGGAGAGCGTGGTCTACTCCGGGCTATGCATATGATGACACGGATTCTCCGGGCAGGATGAGTTTGACCGGCCGTGAAATGCTGCGTTTGATCGGGATTGCCTGTCTCTGGGTTCCGGTGTTGACGGAGGTGAGTACAGACAGTGGTTGTAGCATGGTGATGATGATGATGATGATGAACCCCATTTGATTGATGCCAGGGAGGGAACCCAGGGCCATAACAAGAAAAAAAAAGAAAGAAAGAAAGAATAGCCTATATATGATGGAGATTTATTTTTGTCCTTTATCTTGTGGCCTATTTGATGACAATAACTGTACTCACGGCTTCAAAGGTGCGCCTAGAAAAAAGAGGAAGGTCTTCTAATGTGTATTGACATGTAAAAGCTGTGAATCGTTTTGTAAAACATGACATTAATGTGACACGTGCAGCGCGACAACAAGTCAGCCTAATTATATTATTGATGAGAGCCTGCTGCTGGAATTTAGGGCAATGAATTTGGGGCTTTTTTGCCTTAGTGATGCTAATCTGTAGACATTGTTTCTAACAAAGCGTGCATGGTGCAGGTGTGGCGTTTAAAAAGGCGACATAAATTACATTGTGCATTATCTATTATGCTACGAGACTTTCAAAGGATCCATTCATCCACAGTGGGAATTGGATTGGGATCATTCATGTTGCATGTTGCTGCCAGCTCATTGTTTAACTGAGCGTATATGTGTGTGTGTGCGTGTCGCCCCCACCGCACGCACACACACACACACACACACACACACACACACACACACACACACACGCACACACACGCACACACACACACACACACACACACACACACACACACACACACACACACACACACACACACACACACACACACCATTTCGGGGCCGAGGTACCAGTTGTTTCGTTCATTCGCCCCCAGCGGCGTGTGAATGTACAGTGACATGGGCTATTGCCCTTTGTCGCAGCAATCTCATCACACTGGGTGGAAATGAAATCGTAGCCTATTCGCACAATATGCAATAGATTAGCCCATATATGAGCCAGCCAGCACAGATCACACCCTATAGCTGGTAAGATGTTATTCCCTGAGGGCAATTCTACAAAATGTCTACAGTTTTTCTTTTTCATATGAAGGACCCCCACAATTCTATGTATTTGGCCACGGACCAGCACCATCTCAAAATAATTTGTTACACACACACACACACACACACACACACACACACACACACACACACACACACACACACACACACACACACACACACACACCCCATAATACATAGCTAAATGACACTGATGCTTTCCCAGTTTTATCAGGTTAAAAAAGGCTTTTCCTGGACATACATAACTGTACCTTTGTTGCTATTTACCTGCAATTATGCCCATAATAATTTTCCTGGTTATTGCAAAGCTTCTCAAAGGACCCCCAGATTAATATGTAGCCTATATATTAGGCTTGCAGACCCCCATTTGAAAGGACCTGAAAGCTCACAAGGCTTTTCAATGCAACGCATTGTGGGCTTGTACAGTAGATCAGCTATTTTTCTAAATATAAAATACAAAAACGGTTCCTCCTTTTGCTGGGGACCCTCTGGAACCGTGGGGGACCCCTCGTACCACAGGTTCATTATAGTATCAAATGCAATATTATTTCATGAGCCCATTATATCTCTGTTCCTGCACAGACAGATCTAGGCTACATCTGCCAGATCTGGGTTTTTAATGAGCTGAGAGGGAAAGCAATGATAATTTATTTAAACCCAATGGGATCACACAGGTTAAATTCTATAGCCGCGCTGTAATTAATCATCAGAATAGCCTCATTTACACTAAATCAGTTCTCGCTCCGTAAATCTGGGACGATGTGATGTGAGGGACTAACGTTGGACTTCAAGACGCAGAACACGGAGCAGAGTTGAGAAACTGGACAGAAGTCATTATAGTGGAAGACGGTGATTATGTGGGGCTGGGTTTAATTAGACCAGTGGTACAATCAATGTGGTGATCTGGGGACCACTGCAGCGGTCCAACTGGACTGAAGATTTTACAGTGTAATAGAGGCTACAGTATAGTTGAGTGATTCTCAACGCCTTCAAGTTCAAGGACCCAGCTAGTTGATATCTGGATTATTAGACATGTATGTTGTAACCTACTGTCTAAGTTGTTATACCTTTCAATCCGCAACAGCTTCCATGTCACATTAGTTGTATCATTGCTGTCGGGCACCTATTCTAACTTTCTGTGTTGTTTCATATATTAACGCTCCTTGATCATTCTAATCTACAGGGTCACACAAAAGCATCAAAAGTAGAAGATACGTTGGCCCGGGCTGCAGGCGTGGTGGTCCGGGCACCCTAGGCTGCATTGCCAGCCTGATAGCAAGTTGCAAGCGACACATTGCGAAGCGACACATTTCAAGCTTGTAGAGCTGCTACTTTAGCTATTTTAAGTAACAGTTTTGGACATGGTTTCCACCCGACAGTGTGATATTTGAAGTTGTTCAGAAAACGTAAGAAGTTTTTGAATAGGCCTCAAGTCTAAATGTGTTAACTTTTATGGTGTGCAAATGAAACCGGTCAATTTGGGTCAATTTTGTACATTGTCTCGTAGTCACAGATCTGTTAAGCGTCCATTTCTGTCCCCTGGAGGTCCCTGGACCGAACGTTGAGAACCCTAGTGCTCTAGTTGTAGAACTGTTCTACCTCCTTTTAAAATTCAGCTTCCTTTGAACCAGAAAAGGCCTATTTTTTTATCAAGGTAAAACCCTGGGACAAACATGACAAAGCTAGAGGGCGTCTGAAAGTGACTTGAAAGAGGTGTGAATGAATTCAGGTGTGTGGGATAATGATGTGTTTCCCTCCCAACACTTCGTTTGGATGCCTGTTACTATAGCAGCAATTCTTCCTGCAGGATCCACAACCAAAACGTTACATAATATTGATTGTCGACGCTGTCATGTGGAAACCTTCTAAAACCAAAACGTTATTATTTTTAAAATATATATATGTTATTATAAATGCACCAAGTCTCTGTACGTACATCTGTAATCTACGTAACTCCTTTCGTCCCACCGTTTTCAAATTCGACACATCACCCACACCACCACAGGGAGTGCGGTGCCCGGTGTCGAGTCGGTCGGACCCACAGTTGTCCAGAACCACCACAAAAGTCCTCTGCCTGGACAGGGCCCCTGCCCAGGCTCCATATATGGAGCCGGCCTGTTCTGACATCACAACACTCCATATATATGGGTGGAACGGGTACTCTGACAAGGGTACAACGAGTATTGCATAGCCGGGGTGGGGCATGGATCTCCAACTTCCATCGTTACCGACTCGGTGCTCTACAGCCGGGCACCGGTCTAAAAAACAAAACTGAGAAATATTTTGCTACCTTACTTACTTACTTACTTTATTTATACGATACATGATCCAAAAAGCGTTAATATTTTGAACGAGAGGCGGATGAGGAGCAGAAATGAAGCGCTAGTATATCCTTCAGATCAAAACCACGGAGAGCTCCCTGTATTAGGAGAGACGAGGCATTCTTTCTGCCGCGCTAACAGCTAAGTGAACGGGAAGATGATATGCTAGTAGAGTGAAGCGTACGGTGGCCGAAAGTCCGACTGAAAAGAAAAAAAGGAAAAAATATGGAGAAAGATACAAGGTTTCTGTCCAACAGAGACGATATTCAAGTCAACATACCTAAAAGTCTGTGCATTACTAGCCTCGGAAACCCAGACGTTTTTATTTCCAGGGAGAAAAAAAAAGTCTGGGTCTGAGTCCACTTCAATTCGGCATAGAGTAGCGCAAACATTGCTCACTCTCTGCTGATTTCTGATTGTCTGCACCTTTGTAAAATTGACATACACACGCACACATGCACACACACGCTCCTCTCTCTCTCTGTCGCTCTAAGTAATTAGTCTCATGTCACGCAGCTGCGCATATATTCTCCCGGCGGATCCTGCCGGGAGCTGCCTATGCCATAAAAAGCATAGGTGAGTTCCAGGCTAGTGCATTACTGACACGACATAATACAGTACAGTATAGTATAGTATCAATCTGTAATCTGTAATCAATTCCAATTTAGGGTTTCGTGTCATTTGTCAACATTTTTGAAGGGGAAAGAAAATCTAATAATGTAGAATTCATCCAAATTATTTGTATATTTGGGTATACTCTATATATTTTACAGCATTTTGATATGTGAACACAAGAAACATCTACCCCTATAAGGAGCATGAATCGTGGAAATAGTCTATCCATAAGCTTGAATGGATCTGCTATCTTTGCTTAAATGAAAAGGCTTGGGTCTCTCTGGGGAGTAAATGGTTAAAAACACTTCCGCAGTGCTACAGTTTTCCTCTGACCAACCAAATGAAGTGGAAAAGTAATTCTGTTAAGGCTCATTAATGGTTGAGCGCTCAATGCGGTTGTAAGACAAAAAGTTAAAATTAGGCCCTAGTAGTCTCTCTCTCTCTCTCTCATCCTCACTTCTCCATCTCTGTTCTACGTGTGTGTGCGTGTGACCTTGTGTGTGTGTGTGTGTGTGTGTGTGTGTGTGTGTGTGTGTTTGCGCACGCGCGTTCGTACGCGCGCGCAGCTGTGTACTACTGGTCGCAGGTGGGGAGAGCGTCACATCCGATTAGTGTACTAACCAAGCCGTGTGATTTGATGCGAGTGGAGATTTCAACACTCATGTTGGGTACCACAGGTCTCTTGTTCGTGGGTCTAATATCATTAGGCTGGGCAGTGCCTTCTGGGAAGAGCGTGTATTATCACAATACGGTATGTTGATGGATGTCTGAGACTGAGAGTTGCTGACTAGAGAGAGATGGACTATAGAGAGAGGGAGAGAGATACAGAGCAGCGAGAGAGAGAGAGAACAGAGACAAGAGACTGAAGGTGAAAAACATACTGATACAGTACATACTGTACAGCCTTTCAGTCCTCTTTCAATAGGCCTGTTCCATCTGTGTGTGTGTGTGTGTGTGTGTGTGTGTGTGTGTGTGTGTGTGTGTGTGTGTGTGTGTGTGTGTGTGTGTTTGTGTGCATGCGTGCGTGCGAATGTGTCCTCTCCTCCTCCATCAGGTGTCCTGCTGTGTAAAGATATGACCTGATTTTTGGAAAACGTGTGATCCACTGCATTTCTGTCTTCTACTATCATCAGAAGGGCTTCTCATCTCATGTCAGCGTGCATCCATGTTTTGTTTTTTTTCTGTACAAAGCATTCAGTCACATTTCATGTGGAGTCTCTCCTCTCTGTTCCCGCCTTGGTAATTCCCCTGCCTCTGAAGTCTATTATTATTGATCCACACTATTAGCAGATACGTTCACAAATGGGTCCGAAATGGAATACTGCTCATATTTTTACGTTTCGACGATGCTAGCTGCAAAGATCGAGTCTCGGTTATCTCGTTTCTGACTTTGGCGGAGAGTTGGTCGCTTGATGATGTGCCAGGAATAACAGACATTCATTCAAAAATTATTAAGCAGTGTTCCACTTTAATGTGTATAATATAGACTAGTGTAGATTATGTAAGGGGCCAGGGCTGCTCAAAATTTGTCTATTACTGTTACCAGAAACTGCATTCCGGGCATGTCGTAGTAGTCAAACATTTTGGCAAAATTAGAAACATTCGGCAAAAACAGGGACGTATAAAGGGTTTAAGTGGTTAAGGATATGAATTGTGATGCATATATCATTTTACATTACTTCATATACTCTGTCCTTAAACAAAATGTGAGATCAACAGGGACCTGAACGCTCTAATGCAGTTTTCTAAAATGGTGTACTACTTAACACTATGGGTATTTTGGGGTACTCCTAGGGGTCTTTTATGTTTGGTATTTGTTATGAACAATGTATCCCATGTTCGTGAAATTGGTTATATCATGAAATCTTTAATGCACCCTATTGCTGTTATACAAGTTGACAACTTGCTCGCTGTATCCATTTTCGACAAGGCCTGTGTGAGTTTTGAATGGAAGTCGAAAGGAAAAAAAAAAGAATGGATAAGTGGTTTCAACGTACAGCCACTTATGTATGTACAACTGAAAACAAGGACAAAATGGGAGCACCCGTGAAAAGGAAAAAGCTAAACGGGGAAAAAATGTGTCAGTATCAGGAATGCAGAATGTTTTGTGCTGGTGATGGCCATACTCTGCAGTGAGGGTACACTGGTAAAGGAAGTTAGAGAACCCACTGCTCTAATAGATATAGAATCTGCTCGGATGAAGTGAAAGATGTCATCTGACGCAAGACTTTATTTTGGCAGCCTGAGAGTCTGCACAACACTGCAAGGCCGTGTTGAGCAGTATGTCACAAACCGTTCTATCCTTTGTGTAACAGAACTGCAGCCGGCTGCATTTTGTGAAGTCAGTTTTCATATTTTGTTCGATTGACTGTGAACACGTTTCTGACCTCTCTCTCTCTCTCTCTCTCTCTCCACTGTTTCTGCAGGCGGTGGCTGATGATGGCTACTTAAACGAGGTGCAGGGCTCAGGTAGGTGGCAAGACGGTGATGCCATTTCGATAGACCATCAATTACTGATGCTTTGACTGATATTATCTTCTATCTATCTATCTATAAATGCACCAAGTCTCTGTCTGTATGTACGTCTGTGTGTGTGTGTGTGTGTAATCCACGTAACTCGAGAACCGTTACCGTTAGCCCCACCGGCTTAAAATTCGACACGCCACAGCAGGTGGTGCAGTGCCCGGTGTCGAGTCGGTCGGACCCACGGTTGTCCAGAACCGGCCCAAAAAGGTCTCTGCCCCAAAAAGGCCTGACAAAAAACTCCATATATGGGCATAAAAGGGACACATATAATATCTGGGTGGGGCATTTTCAACTTTCATCGTTCCAAGTAGGCCAGTGCCCAACGGGCACCGCTGTAGAGGCTCCAACGCATAATATCTGGGTGGGGCATTCATTTCCAACTTGCATCATTCCAAGTAGGCCAGTGCCCAACGGGCACCGCAGAGACCCCACAGGCACCGATCTAGTTTAAATAAAAAGGCAAATCAATTTGATTGAACCGCTTGAAAAGGTATGGTAAGTGATATCCCTTTGTTAAAATAAGTAGGCATGTACGTAACGATTCACTCAACTCACGATATGATTTGAATCACGATACTGGGTTCACGGTTTTTAAAAACCTGACCATGTTTTTTTTTAGACAAAAACATTTTTAATTATTATTTATCTTACAAAGCCAGTATTTTCTGTCTTTTAGTTTTCTTCTCTTATCTTCTTGTCAATTGTCAATTCTATTACAAAGATCCTGTATTTCCATCTGTTGCATCACGATTCAAATTGTGATTTAATCACGATTTAAACTCATTGCTCTAGTCTAGAGTGTTTGTTCAGCAACCTGTTTCTGCAGCTCTTTAGTAAACGGAAAAGTGCATTTGGTGCATTTGGGATACCAATTTCATCCAATCAGAAGAGAGAACTCATACAGGATACAGGATGAACAAAGGAAATTGAAAGTGATGACACAAAGAAATGAGCGGAGATAGTTTTAACAATTTAAAACTGAAGATGACTCTCCTGATTGGATGAAATTGGCAACCCACCTGGAAATGCACTTTACTGTTTATTAAAGAGCTGGAGAGATAGAGAGATCCATGTTCTGAACAAACACTCTATAGCAATGATTACTATCACAATATAGAGCTAAAACAAAACAAAAAACAAAACGTTTAGCTTGAACTAAAAAAATATCACGTACCCTATACCTTTAAGCCCTATTAACATTTTCTCAAAAATAGTTGATCTACAAACTCAATGTGTCACCACGCGCTGTGAGCTTGTACTGTAGATCGGGGAACTTTAGCCTATGCCCAGAATACATAATTACTGTATGTCGTCAAAAAGGTCAAATAATACGCATATACAGTCGGGCCTAACACCATCCTCCTCTTCACCTCTATCACTCGCTCTCTCCTTCCAGCCTCCTTGTACAGTGTCTCATCCTCTGCTTCATCCCCCCGGCTCAGAGTCCATTCTGGTAGATATCCCTCTATTCAAACATTCCACATACTGTACTGTATCCCATCAATCCACTCACCTCTCCTCATTCCCTTATATCACCTCCTCATCCCCCCGTTCACCTCTCTCTCTCTCTCTCTCTCTCTCTCTCTCTCTCTCTCTCTCTCTCTCTCTCTCTCTCTCTCTCTCTCTCTCTCTCTCTCTCTCTCTCTATCTCTCTATCTCTCTCTCTCTCTCTCTCTCTCTCTCTCTCTCTCTCTCATTCCCTCTATTTCCCCTTTCCGTCCCCCAGTCGGGTGGCCATGATGATGATGGGGGGTTGGGCTGAGCAGCAGGAGCCAGCTCACCATTTTCTTATTTCTGGAGAAAAAATAAACGTGCACGCACGCACGCAAATCGTCGCTGCCGGGTGTTTTGGTAGTTTGGTGCCCCAAACCATTCCTTTAAAAAAAAAGGAAAGCATTTTAAAATTGTGAAAATAGCTGATCTAAAAGCACAGCACGTTGCATCGTGACGTGTTGTGAGCTTGTAGATCTGCTATTTTCAATATGTTTATGCTACACAGCTTGTATGATGCAGCAGGGCATCAATTTACGAAAAAAACATACAAATATTAATACAAGATACGAGGATTTTTCTGCCATACAACAACGAATGTGCTGCTGACCTACGATTACGAAGCTGCCATTGATCAATAATTAAGCAATATGTCTGATCAGGTGAAGAGCACCTGAAGCCATGTTTACTGTAAAATGAGTCTGAGTGCCTCCAGCTGATAAACACGCATTCATTAATGGCTTCGGAAATTAATCTCTTATAGCCTACTGTAATTCGTCGTACGCATAGCAGACGGAAACACAAAGCGCTGCCGTCCATCTGCAAGCTCACGCTGTGACGTATTTTTGGGCTTGTAGATCGGTTATTTTAGCTATTTACTGAAATGTAATTCATTTATTTTTGGCCCAAATTAGAGATGTGTGGGTTAATTAAACAAGAGCTCGCTTTTGCTATGATTTGTTTCATCCCTCATCTATTCCCTAGACACGATCAAAATGAGATTACACACATATTTACAGAAGCGTAATATTGTCACATTCCATTTATTTCTTTCGTAGTAAAATGAGTGACTCTACACTCGCATATTAGCACATCTAGCACAGCATTTAACGCGCCTTGAAGTGAGCGTGAGATGTGTGCAACTGCGTGCGCATGTGCGTGTGTTGCGTGTGGAGTACATTCAGAAGTGCAGAAGAGGCTACCAGCCAGCCACACACGCACGCCCACCCCCCATCCAGCTTGTCTCCATGTGTGAACCGTGTCAAATACTCATTGTTGGCTGAGAAATGGATTATGGGAGCAGAGAGACTGTGCGTTCCCATGGCAATAGGCTGAGTGTGGTTGTCGTGGCAATGAGGAGGAGAGTGTTGTGTGTCTGATCATGAGTGCTGGCAGCTTGATGTGTGTGGCTTCAGTGCTGCTTATGGCGAGTCCACCTATAGGGCATAGCAGAGGGGCGTGGTTTGGTTTTCTGGTTCCACAGAAAAATCGGCCATTCATTTTTCCCATAGAGATTTACAAAATTATTTTAACCAGGATCCTGGATGGCTTGATTCTATAGGCTTATATTAACAGATTTATTGCCATGATTAACATTATAAGAAGTTACGGTCGCTGCCGATGTTTACAGTTACCTTTGGTGAGTCAGACATCATAATTCTAGCTCCGTATCATGATTATCCGTTAGCCTGCCAACCACTTCTGCGATGCCACTCACAAACAAAGAGCAGAGCGAGCCAAGATTGTCTATAACCCCCTCGTTCACTTTGCATTGGAGTCAGTTTCCCAGAAGCAGCATAACACAGAAATAACACATAGACATACCTATTGCCAGATTAGCTAAAACCCAATGGTCAGACTGTAGACTTACTGTACAGCGTGAGCCATGATCTGATTCGAAATAAAATCTACAATTTAAAACATTTCACAGCAGTTCTATAAGCAGCATGAGTGACCCAATTACACAATTTAATATCTGAGTGCTTTTACTTCTTTAAGAGCAATTCTAATATATATTATTGTATTGCAGCTTTGTGATGATAAAACGTGAGATGTACTGTATATTTTAGTGATAGCCCCTCCTATGCCCAGCTTTGAGTGTATGTATGAACACAAACATTACCTTGTGATAATGATTGGCTGATCACCCAATGGCGATGATTTGATTGGCTGAGCAATGTACATATTGAAGATAAAAGTGAAGGCAGAAAAGTGAAGACGGAAGACGCCAAAAGTGATAGTGATATCTCGAGAACTGTTCGACTGTTCCAACCCGCCGACTTCAAATTCGACACACGCGTTGCAAATGCAACATTCTAAATCCTACACGGGTTGTTCTTCTTATAACCACGCCCCGCTTCTTTGGCCAACGCAGACGTGCCTTTCGCTCTAAATATATATCTCTATGGACTAGACCGCGAAGGAGGCCCACCGTCTTAAGGGAACCAGAGCCGGCCCACGTGAGACACCACTGAGTGGCAAATTCCCCACACCTGCTGAATTCTCCACACCTGCCATTTGATTAAGTTACTTTAGTGTGATAGCCTAATTGTGAGGGGACCTTTGTTTAGGTGTATACAGGACCTTTTGTGTTCATAATCCGGCCATAGCTGCAGGGTGCATCAGCATACTAACATATTACTCATATTTTCCAAGGTTGCCGCTCATGTTGGTGGGCCAATTTTAAGTGATTCTTTATTCAATAATGAGCAAGCAAGTAAGCACGAACTCACAAGTGGATTACTGTGGTTGCAGAAATGTAAGACGCCAGTTGATATTTTTTTGTATTATCTGCGACTACACAGTAAACTACCCTGTCCGTCGTGTCCCAAAAGTTTAAGTGCAAACCGAGAGCTAAAGTCACAGATTCGGCTACAACGGATTATATCCCACAGCTGGCAAAGCAGTGATTTGTTGGCACAGCTCTGAGTGTGTACACTCTGTATTATGGGTTCGTATTGCATTTCCATGTTTATTCGTCTTAAATTGTGGTGTAAAGTAACTACTCGAGTACTGTACAAAAGTACAATTTGGAGGCATTTCTACTTGACTGGAGTATTTCCACTTTTCAGTACTTTTACTTTTACTCCAATACATCTAAATACATCTCAGAGGCAAATAATTCTAATAATATTTCATAATAATTTTAAAATAATTGTAGTGGAGTAAAATTACAATATTATTGTAATTTTACTCTACTACAATTATTTGAAAACATGTTACTAGTTACTTTGTAGATTTAGATTATTATTACCAAACAGTACATTAACTACTTCAACCCTATACAGTATATACATTTTGCCTGGCCATTTGAAAATAGCCAATCTACAAGCTCACAATGCGATGCATTGTGACACATCATGTTTATAGGCTACATTTTATAGGTGCCGTGCCGTTCGTGCGTGCGTGCGTGTCTGCGTGCCAAATAATCATTGTTGCTGATGGAAGACATGATGTTCCCATGACAATAGGTTGTCGTGGCAATGGGGAGAGTGTTGTGTTAAGGATGATGAGTGCTGGCTGGAGTCAAACAGCTGTGTGTGTGTGTGTGTGTGTGTGTGTGTGTGTGTGTGTGTGTGTGTGTGTGTGTGTGTGTGTGTGTGTGTGTGTGTGTGTGTGTGTGTGTGTGTGTGTGTGTGTGTGTGTGTGTGTGTGTGTACGTGCATGCGTGAGTGTTGCTTCAAGGCTGCTTATGATGATGAGCAGTCATTGTGTCTGAGATACACCGTGAGAAGCATGGGAAGATATAAACCAGTATAAATAAATAAATCTGAGTTCTTAAATCTAAGCTGGTTTATTTACATTTTGATAGAAATACAGTAAAACATTCTGTGACACCATACAGTTAATGACTAGTCTAGTCAGATTGGCTAATTGGTCAGACTGTACTTTTAATGAGACACATCTGATTAAATAGAAAACCTTTATGAATATAAAAATAAACAAATGATCAAATGTAATTGACAAGTCTGACTGAGTTAATAATGAAAATGATCATGTTTACATTATTTAGACATTGATTGGTATTTCATATTGTATTTGTATCTGTAGCAGTGTTTCATCTGAGAACATTGTTTTTTTCACCCTCACCACTGCAGATGTATTAGTTTTATTGAATTAACATACGGTACTCTATCTACAAGCTATAGATTGATTAAACTAACGTTGATTTATTCCCCAAAATAAATAACGTTTTCTGAAGACATTTAGGTTAGTGTCATCTTCAGCCTTTTTTTCCATCCAAGCTTTGATCAAGAATTGTGGATGAAACAACCCAAATAAAATCTAGTAATTATGAATGTATTAATTATTAATTATTCCTAAAGAGCAATAGCTGTTGTTAATTAAATAATTGTAATTCATGATGATGTTCTGTTACCTCATTTGCCCACCAATCACTCACTACTCAGTATGACGGACAGCCGTGATGACCAATGGTGCTAGGTTTGCACCATATTCGTTGTCACAGGGATTTAAGTATGGGTAGATTCTCTCAGTGAAGTGGCAGCCAGTGAAAGAATAAATGAGGCATCTGGCCTCCACGTCATAAAATGAAACGTAGCCTTCCTCATAATCCACAAACACCCCAACCTTCTCCACCGTCCTCCAGTTCACTTTGACTTCAGGGAGATGAGCGGCTTCATATCGATCAAAGCAGAATATTAAAGCCCAGAGTCCACTGTCTACTGGATGCAGAGGAGGTTTCTCTCTCCTGTTAATAGACTCAGTGGCCACTCCTATACACCATTCCATCTTCGTTCCCACGGACACCTCAAAGTAGAACTTCCCTGAAGAGAAGCCCATCGTTCCCAGAACCGCAAGATATGCACAAAACGTCCTTTCAGTAACGTGCCTTAACAATGGTAAAGTATGATATCTCACTTGTTTCCCATCATTAGACAGGATCAGATTTGGGTGTGCTGTTGAAGGATCGAGAACAACGTCCACTGCATACTGCCCCATCCTTCTTAGAGCAGCATCACTTAACATCTGTGTATCGCAGAACGTCTTCATCTCCTTACTCATCTGAGTAACTGTCATTTTCAGATGAGAAATTATTCTTCTTAAGGATTCCCGCATGGGCTCAGTTCCCAGTTCACTGCTGGCCATAGTGGCAGACCGGTCCTTAGTGTTTGGGAGGATGGATTGGGATGGAAAGTTCTGAAGGAGTTGGAGGTTGTCCTTGGTGTCCAACAGCTCCTTCAGCTGGTTACTCAGACTCTGTAGCTCAGTAATTTCCTGCTCCAGATCTTGAACGTGGTCTAGAGCCCATTTCTCTGCTACTTTTTGCTTTTCAACAACTACACCAATAAGTTCACCCTGGCTTATTTCAATGGCAAACATCAGAGCGGAGAATTCCTGCACGATTCCTACAATCTCATTTTCACGGTCTTCCTGGCTTTGCTCCACCTCGTGTTTGAACTCTTGCACCTTCTGCAGCCTCTCATGGATCATATACTGCACCTTAGTCTGCACCTTTCCCACCCGAGACCTCTTCTCTCGACACTCTTCCTGGACAGGAACGATCTCGTGGTCCTGACTGTGTGTCCCAACGCAGATGTCACACAGAGTGACTTGCTCAGCTCTACAGAACAGCGTCAGGAGCCTGTTGTGTTTCTGACACATGCTGTCCCCCAGGTTCTCCACAGGGTCAATCAGTGTGTGTTTCTGCAGACCTTTAACCCTCTGATGTGGCTCTAGATGAGTTCCACAGTAAGAGGTCTGACACTCCAGACAGGACTTGACGGCGTTGAGCTTGGGGTCTGTGCAGACGTCACAGACCACCTCTCCAGATTTGGATAGTGTTTGGACTGGGCTGCTGCTGTCGGTCACTCTGACAGACCTCGTGAACTGGGCAGCGAGCTCTGAGATGAAAGTATTGACTCTGAGATCCGGTCTAATCGTAAAAGCTGTCTTGCAGAGCGGGCACTGATAGATACCATTGGTATCCCAGTAGCCTGTGATACAGGCTTTACAGAAGTTGTGTCCACATGAAGTAGACACTGGATCCTCAAACATGCCCAGACAAATGCAACACAGGAACTGATCTTCACAAAGGAGGCTGGAGCTGGAAGTAGCCATATCTGTAATATGGAATAAAAAACATTGTTGTCAGGGATGTAATGGTACATTTACATAGTCCAGGATAAACAGCTACAGTATATAAACAAGAAATGTGCATTCCTCATAAAAATCTGTCTACTACGGTCGCTTGTAGAGGTAGGTGAACATGGTCTCCATGCGCCATAATAGTGCCTTATTAGGTTGCTGTAAATAAGTCCGTTGGATGAGGGCTATGTGCACAGAAAAATTACATACCAAGAATTCTCCATTATTGCCAAAGATTTATTTTGTAAATCAATTCAAAAAATAATGTTCCAAAAAATGCCTCAGAAAAAATACTTCTTGTACAAAATTAAAAATATAACTCCAAAAATGAAAATAACAAACTTACATGATCTATGCTTAAAGTCAAGCACCCAGTCTGGACGTTAACAGTACTAACTGTCTTAGGGCAGAGCTTCCTGCATTAGGCCCACTCTCCCTCCATGTCTCACCATGGACTGACTACCTGCAGTATAACTCAGGCCTCTCCCTAGTGGCCCGTACCACCTGTCTAGAGACAGCTTTCCCCAAACCATTCACTTACATTTACTAGTGAACATGTAACACAGAAACATTTCCAAACATGTACAGTATAATTGTCAATCCAAAATGATTAACACACCAGGTTTTAAATAACCTGTACAGTTGCAAACATATTAAAGAATATGTATTGCCAGAACCTGACACCCCTGCAGCATGGTACAATCCAATTCAACCCTCCACCTATAAAAGGAGCAGTGGATGCAGTAGTGCCTCTTTTGTGACCAGGAAATGAGGATGGTGTGAGTAGTGGGTGTTTGACAACA
Source organism: Protomyctophum bolini (assembly GCF_963924005.1). NCBI lineage: Eukaryota > Metazoa > Chordata > Actinopteri > Myctophiformes > Myctophidae > Protomyctophum > Protomyctophum bolini. The sequence goes on along the minus strand of NC_137879.1, from coordinate 29,424,449 downwards.
TAGTAATGGTAACTTAAACTGTTTGACTGTGAAAGAAATAAATGTATGTTGACCAACCAATTGTCTGTCCAAATGATTATGAAATGAAATGAAATATGTATATAAAACTGTAAATAAGCCAAGATCCACTGATTGCTAACTTTAGCCGGCATAGTTAGCAAACAGTGTGTGATAATGACCATTGACTGACAGGTGGGAATATTGAGTGTGAAATGAGGGTTGGATAAACAGAAAATGAAATACAATTATGCATGTGTGGCTCAAGAGAACATGTCTTTATCACAGTTGCCATAATAAGATAAGCTACGGTAGCAAAACCAGAACCTAAATAGTTGTTTGTTAACCTACACTTTGCCTTAAGATCTCACTCCTTCAAACAGAGGTGATTTCTTTTTTGCTGTAATCAACAATGAAAAAGAAAGACAACACTTAAGTTTTGGCTGCCTACTTCTCCTTATTGCTACACAGTTCTGCACCCTGGTGGCCAGAGGCAATATATTGCATGTTTGTCCACATAGCTTCTCCCCTGACCTTTGGGCCCATGGGCCGTTCAGGAACCATCTCTTTTTTTCCTCTGGCAAATTATGACACTGTGACAAATACTGCAAACTATGACACTGTGGCAAAATCTTTTTATAGTGAAGCAAACAAGACAAAATTAGAAAAATGCAGGTTTTCTTGAATTGTCCGCTTGCCAGTCTTTAAGAGTCATAGGTGAAAGCACTTCTTCGCTACGTACATTAACATAATGTGTAATCTTTTGTAAACCATAAAAAAAATCACAAAATACAAATACATGTATGTTAAACGTTTGGCTTGGTTATGATCTCTTACCTTTTCTTGTGTAGGTAAAAACACGGTCGGAGACTTTACTGTGAGTTGTGACTGTCAACTTTACTTTCACTTTTATTTCTGCCCTCTGCAGTCAAACCAAATGGCTGTCTCTGATCCAGCCGGTCCAACATGTTCCCAGTGTGTGTTCATGTTCTTAAAGAGACAGAAGTGTTTTCAATTCGTCTAAGCAAGTTTTTATTTTTGTGAATGAGTCTCTTAGATTTATTAGGTTCACTGTCACTCTTCTTGTTTAGGAAACAACACGGAGACTTTACTGTGACTTGTGACTGGCAACTTTACTTTCATTTTCACCCTCTGCAGTCAAACAAATTGTCTCTGATCCAATCGTGCCAACATATAGGTCCAATGTCCAATATATGGTTTCATGTTCTTAAAGAGACAGAAGTGTCTTCAATACATCAAGAGTTTATGGCTCTAATTCTAATGAGCTTGCGTGTTGTGAAACGAGTCTCTTAGATTTATCAGGTTCAAAGCTGTCACTTAAAGCATGTGTAGAGCAGGCAGCACCTTTGTTTCAAACCCTTATTTGTTGTTCTCCTGTGCTTTAGCTGCTCTTGCATTCTACTTCTTCCAGATTGGAACCAGTGAGGGAGGGAGGTGTGTGTGCGCGTGCGTGTGTGTGTGTGAGTATGCGTGTTGCAGATAGTGTGTAGGGTGGACTGGAGGGAAGCACTGCATTGGTAATGTTGTTCCAGGGCAGCCTAGCTGGGTGTGTGTTTAAGAGATAAGACCGCTCCTGGTTATTGAAGCACCTCTGCCATTAATCATAGCTTAATGGCCATTTGGCCTCAGAACGTGTGTGTGTGTGTGTGTGTGTGTGTGTGTGTGTGTGTGTGTGTGTGTGTGCGCGCGCACGCGCGCACAAACACGTGTTTGAGCCTGTACGTCTGTGGTTGCAGGTGCGCATGTTTGCAAATGTACCTGTGTGCATTCCCTGTAAACTATGGTATATAATATTACACTTACAGTAGATACAACATTCTTTCTATTAATCTGTGCGATGAACGGCACCATTATGTCCTCTTATGTGTATGGGTGAATGTGGTTTTTATCTTGTTGTTGCTGCATTAAATGTCAGCAGTTAATTTCCTCCTCATTCCTCTAAAGCTAAATTTATGTGTTCGGGTTCGGTTTTGTGTGTGCGATCAACTGAAATCAGGGCGGGACAAAACAGATGGATGCTGGGAAGTAAAATACTGTGAAAAAACATACTATTTGTTGTTATGAATGAATATTTCTCACAAACAATTTAAAAAAATTAAATCCGTCTTTGCACAGCTGCCATGACCCCATCATTCAATGATTGTACAGTTGAGTAGCTTCATGATGTCAGGAGTGGAAGAAGTTATACTCATCCAAGCTCTGTAGAAACAATGATGCATATCCTTACATTCACCAATATAGATTTAATTTCCCAGTTAACAGCAGAGAGGCCTTCAGAGCATTGGTCTGAAGGCAATGTATAGCTGGTTTTGAATACAATGTACATGTAGGTCAATATTATACCAAGTACAGTCAATACACTATTAAGTATTAATACACTGTATATGTTGTAAAACTACAGCACACTCCTCCTCATCTCTAATCCTCCACCTCCAAAAGCCCTTCAGTTTTGCCTCCTCCTTGTGAATCTGCCTTTCCCTCTCACCAAATATAACATTTCCCTCATCCTGTTCTGTCCACATCCACTTATGCTCTGGTTCTTTCTGTCTCTCCCACCTCAGCCCCTCTCTCCTGCTCTGAGGGCTTCACAGAGCTGGGCTACTACAACGGGACAGTGTCCCAAACGGACTCTGGCGCCCCCTGCCTGAAGTGGACGGAGTTCCCAGACTACGTGCTGCAGTACCCTGGCAGAGGGCTGGGCGACCACAGCTACTGCAGGAACCCCGACCGGGAGTCCAACCCCTGGTGCTTCTTCAGGCAGACCTCGGGGGCCATCGGGTGGGCCTACTGCGACTGTCACCAAGGTAAACATACATGGTCAAGGCGATTATTCACCCAGATGACAGTGAAGTGACAATTGAATGGCTTTTAAGACTTTTTCAACACCTAAAAAAAAGTAAGAAAAAAAGCCATTACTGTATACATTTTCTTTTTTTAAGATAATTGTTTGGCTTTTTGTGCCTTTTATTGATAGTTACAGTGAAGACGGACAGGAAAGAGGGAGGAAGAGACAGGGAGAGACCGCAAAGGTCGTCATGAGCGGGACTCGAACACGCGACATGGTGTCAGGCCAGAACCTATATGTGGCATGCGCCTGGACCACTAGTGTAATGAAGGACTCCAGCGGGCGCCCCAACCTATACTATTACTACTACTATAAAAACTGGTCAAACATTTGCCAAATGATATAAGAAAGAGGCAATTGTGAAAATAGCTAAATCTACAAGCTCACAACGCCTCACGAGAGGTAATTGAAAAGATAATTCACAACGTTTTGCATTGTTGTATATCGCAATAATAATGTGTGGTTGTCACAAAATCCTAAGACACAGCTGGACTTGTCTCACACAGCACACCATCGTGCCTCAGCACACTGTTTGGAGAACCAATGCTCTAGCTGTTAGAGTTTGGATGTATTAATGGGGTTCTGTTTGGGTGTGAGTCACACTTTTCTGGGCTACGATTCCACTGAGCCACCATCAGTGACAGTCAGGACTATCCACTGTCTCCCATCATACTGTACCTGTACCTGTCTACCAGCATACTGTCTGGTTTAGTCCTATGCAAGGTGCTGTTGCATTATGAATGGGTCTTATATATCAATTACTGTACTGTATGTACATCGTGTTTGCACACTGCAGTGCTGCATTCAATATTTCATGTTGTGTAGTTTCTGTGTCAAAATGGATTTCTTCACTGAATCCGTTACTTCTAGGTTAAGCGAATCGTTGCTGCACCGTGAAACGTATTTCACGGATTGTGCATTTGTTTTCCATACACTGTGGCCCCGTTTCAGATGAGGTTCTCAGAACCTAAGTTGGGTCCTTCTCAGGGAATGCAGAACTCATAACTTAAACATGAAAAAGCGAAGATAGCTGATCTACAATCTTTTCTTTTGTTCTTTACATTTTTTATGACTTACCTCTGCCCTCTGTGGTGGTTCTGGTTATAATGGAAACATATGGAATCAAGACATCAAGGCTTTTTTTGTTATGCTTTTAGCATGGCCTGCTTTATTTAATTGTACTTGCTACAATACAGTTTGCAAACTGTATATGCAATAACGTCTGTGTGCTCTGAGTTGTACTGTATTGTCTCTGATGTGGTCACAGGTGCGGCGCGACTGGTTGGCGGCTCGTCGACTGGCAGCGGGCGTGTGGAAGTATACCTGAATGGCCAGTGGGGGGCGGTGTGCGACTCTCACTGGACAGACAGAGACGCCAGTGTGATCTGCAGACAGCTGGGTCTGGGGTACGTACAGTATATGGAGAAACCATCAAAAATAAACGAAAGGGCCTTTCTGTGTGGAGTTTGCATGTTCTCCCCGTGTCCCCTAGGGTAGGTACCCTCACAAAAGACATGGTCTCTAAACTACCTTCCTCTGGCCATCTATAGCCAACAATGTATATAGGGCTGAAGTGGGTAATGCATGTTTTGTAATAATAATACAAATCTACAATGTAACCAAGGTTTTGAAATAATTGTAGTGGGGTATAAAGGTACGATATGTGGATCTGAGATGTAGTGGAGTAGAAGTAAAAGCATTGGAAATTGAAAATACTCAAGCAAAGTACAAATACCTCAAAATTGTACTTAAGTACAGTACTCGAGTAAATGTACTTTCCACCACTGCTTGTCGTCAATACACGTATCGATACAGACTACAAATGGAACCAGATGGACCTTTACGGTCCATTTGGTTCCATTTATGCGCTCTTGGAGTTAAAGGTTAGAGTACATGTTACATGGCTCAATATTCTAGTTCTAATCATTGCTACAGTATAGTGTTTGTTCAGTAACAGTGGTCTCTCCATCTCTCCAGCGCTTTAGTAAACAGAAAATTCATTTTCAGATGGGGAACCATGAGGCAGAAATCATACAGGATAAACAAGTGATGACACAAAGTGAATGAGCAGACAAAATGGAGTGGAACACCATGAAATTGAAGCCAATGAATGTGTAATACGTACTCTCTCCTGGTTGACTGAATTTGGCAACCAAAATGTATTTTCTACTTATTAGAGAGCTGGAACACTGTGACTGTGACCAGACACATTGTCTGTGTCTGGGGCGGAAACATTGTATGACCGTTCCTCTTCTTAAGATAATTTCTACCTGATTCAAATTAGATCGACAAGCTCACAGTTGTGTCGACCTGCTATTTTCCAACTTTTGTGCGACAGTCTTGTATGATGAAGTTAGTAAGGCATTGATTTCTGAATAAACGAAACCATGCAAATACTCTAGTGTATTTCCTGACAGCAATACACTAGAGTTCTCAACAGGCCTGAAAATTAAGGCCCGGCCCTAACTGGGTCTTACTGGGAGGCCGGAGGCTCAGCCTGGCCCGAAAACGTTTGGTCGGGTTACGGGTAGGGTCGTGGAATACCAAACGACTCGCCCCTTTACCAACTCGCCCCGGGCGTACAGCCGGCGGAACTGTGTGGCCTGGTATTCCTAAAGTAGTATTAGTAATTTAGTAAAAAAGAGAAAATCATGCTTAAACGGTTAAACCTAACCTTATTCCTAACCTTAACCTCAGTAAAACTATGCCTAAACCTAACCCTATACCTAAACTTAACCCCAGTAAAATTATGCCTAAACCTAAACTTATTTCTAACCTTATTCTTAGTAAAACAAAATAAAGAATTCAAGAACCGTCGGACCGAGCGGTCGGCGTGAGGTCGGCGGAAAAATCCAGGGGCGAGATGGTATCGGGTTGGTGTTGGAGCATCATTTGAGAACTCAATGCACCGTACTGTATGATGATGTGTTGGTCTCCTTGGCAGTGAGGTGGGAACGGCACTGCAGCACTCTCAGTCGGGCTCGGGCCAGCATGGCCTCTTCCACTACGAGCGCCTGGGTTGCCGCGGCGACGAGGGCTCCCTGAGCCAGTGCCGGAGTAGGACGTTCGTCACCGGAGACTGCAACCATGGCAACGAGGCAGGAGTGGAGTGCGCACCGCCGGCAGAAGGTCAGTGTGACCCCCCCCCCACCTATACTACTACAGTACTACACACACAAACCTGGGAGAATGATATACAGAGAGAGATAGAGAGAGAGAGAGGGGGGGGGGTGAGATGAGATGAGATGAGAGAATGTCATTGCTGTCGGGTGTCGAATGGATCCAATATAGTTATTATTTAGTCCCAAGCTCTTATGACTATTTAAAACCCACAGAAACACTTAACAACGTTCACTTTCAAAATGTTTCCAAAAATAGCAGATGTACAAGCTAACATCTCAATGCGAAGATCTTGTAGATCAGCTATTTTTGATAATATTGGGTGACACTTTTGTACGAGAAAACAAGACATTAACTTGTGTGGGAAATATATATAACGGTGTGTGTGTGTGTATATATATATATATATATATACTGTATATATATATATACTGTATATATATATATATATATATATATATATACAGTATATATATATATATATATATACCGGTATATGTTAAAAAGTTGAAATGTGGAGATACAAGGTTTGTGAGAGACAGCGAGTAATATAAAACATATTGTGATGCAACCGTGAAGTGAACTTTGCAATCTATAAGACGCAGGAGAGACAGAACATTTTGTATTTCCACTGTACTTATTAGGTATTCACAAGCTCTTGTTAACACTATTTATTGGTGTCAAAGTGGGAAAAAAACCCATAAAATGATGAAATACGGAGAGGTCAGCAAAGATATTTTATTTAAATATATACTGTATACGGTATAAATGTGCAGAATCTCTGCATGTGTGTCTGCATTGCTGTCGGCCAGAAACCTTGTATCTCCATATCTCCATATGTATGTTTTTTTGTGTCCTAGTTTGGCATACAGGAGTGTCGCACAAAAGTAGTGAGAATTGAACATAAATGTTTTTTTGTTTTTGTTACAATAATAAAAAGGAACCGTTTTGGACATACAAAGTTTCCACCCTCGAGTGTAATATTGCAATTTTACAACAGTTACCCTTAAAACTAAGATATTCGCTAAAAATCTTAATTTTTTAATGACAGATGAAGCCACTACGACCACAAAGCTGGGAGAGCTGATTTCTATATTTTGATTAGGTGTTTAAAGCACGGCTAGAAGGCTGTTTCAACCAACACTGTCTGTTTCATTTCCTCTCTTAGGCAGCGCCCCCCCACTGCGACTGGTGGGCGGGGAGGAGGACTTCGAGGGGCGCGTGGAGGTGTTCCACCGAGGCAGATGGGGCTCGGTCTGTGACGACCAATGGGACGACAGGGATGCAGAGGTGGTCTGCAGACAGCTGGGCTTCGGGTGAGCATGGATGCATGCAGGGACGGGATTGGCTGGATCACACCTCCAACTGAGCAGACATATGTGTGTGTGGTGGTGGATTGGCTCAAAATAGCCTACCTGCCCCAGATGGCAGATATTTTGAGCCGTCACAGAGGGTGGCGGACGTGTGGAGGGAGCCAGTATATGCAGGGCTGCAACTAGTCTCCCGTGGCCATACGACTATTCCAAAATCTCTGAATGAGAGAGAGAGTCTGGAACTACACCTCCCGTAAGCCGAGAAAGGAAGAGGTCTTCCGTTCGTCATTTCCTTTCACGGAAATATATATATATTTTAATTAAAGGGGAAATATATTTTATATTTTATATTTCGGCATATCCGCTTTACCCCTGGATCATTTTCAGGGGTTTCCTGCTCCAGACTGTATATGACAGAAGCATTTGAAAGTTGTGGGAGGCAACAGTCTGGCTCGTGAGACTAGGCTGCAACTATCTAATATTTTCTTTGTCATTATTCCATCGATTGCTTTTTCGATTAATCGAATAACTTAACTGAGAAGCCTAGCTTTGTGTTTCATATATCAACGAATCGACAGTACACTCGCTATGATTAACCACAAAAGCCCTGATTTAGTGTTGCACAAAAATAGTGAAAATAGCAGATCTACAAGCTATATACAGTATATGGGCACAAAAGGGACACAGATTGACAGGGAAACATTCCCGACTCAGACATATTGGTGGTGCGTTTTAGGTGTACATCGGTCCGAACTCTAGATGGCCTGAACCTCTAGTATAAGATAGGACTTAATTGGTTCATGTTTGTTGTGTAATTAGAATCTAAATCTGCAACTAAAATGGAAAATTGGATGAGTAGGATGGAGGCGCTACGTCCTCCCGGTGGGGGCTCCTCACTGGCAGGTGAGCCAGTAGGATAAAGCAGCAGTGACAAGACAACATAAAAATATGTGGAGATGATTCATTGCTATAACAACTACATTGGGAGATAAAAGGACTACAAATAATTGTCTACTCTAAATTTGAAAAAGAAAATAGATTAGAACATAATGTTGATCGTATCTCCTGGCTGAGAGAGTGGCGTCCCCACAGACAGTATCTCAGGTACCGACAGAAAGCATTTTCTTCAACGTTAGAACTGCGAACAGAGTGAACTCTGTTTCTGTGTTCGACATTTAACGTGCGTCTCATCTCCTCAAAATGCCAAAGGACCAGCCTCGCCATCTGTGTTTGTGTATGCGAGGAGATAGCTGGGAACAGCTTGTGAATAATGGATATCCTCTGGCTATTCTCAAACCGCTACAGAGGTGATAATGGCTTTGACAACTAGAAGCACAAAGATGTATTCTGTAGGGCAAGACTTCTGCGTGCGTGCGTGCGTGTGTGCGTGAGTGTGTGCGTGCAAAGAATGTTACTCTTGTGCACTCTTCAAATATAGTCAAAAATATAGTCCCCTCCTTTTATCCTGCTACACTGTGAAAAAAGTCAATCTACAAGCTCTCAACGCTCATAGATATGGCTATTTCCGCAGGTTGTTTGCTCAAAAATTGTCAATCTGCGACACATTGTGGGCATGTAGATCGGCTATTTTCTTTGCCTTCTATACATCATGCAATAAGTACATATCAGCGGTATCACTCATGAGAATGCCAGGTAAATAAATAATAATCCAAAGTGCTTTACAATGTGCATTACTGTACATTCACCCATTCACGCACCGATGGCGGAGGAAACCATGCAAGATTCGAACCTGCTCATCAGGAGGAGAAGTGGTTCAGGAGCGGTTCAGTGTCAGTGCTCACTGCTCAGGAACACTTCGACACTAACGCATCCGGGATCGAACCGCGAACCTTCCGTTCTACCTCCTGAGCCTGGGATAACGGGGGTCTGTGTGTGTGTGTGTGTGTGTGGTTCCAGGGGCGTGGCCAAGGCGTGGTCGTGGGCCCACTTCGGCCAGGGTTCGGGGCCCATCATGCTGGATGCTGTGAGGTGCACGGGCAACGAGCTGTCCCTGGACCAGTGTCCCCATGGCGACTGGGAGCAGCACAACTGCGACCACATGGAAGACGCCGGGGCGTCCTGCAGCCCGTACACAGGTGCACGCACGCACGCACGCACGCACACATGCACGCACACGCACACACACACTGCTATTTTTAACCCCAAGCTCACTAGTGTACGAATGCATCCATGTCAAAAGGATCCCTGGCTAATAAGACAAATATGCCTTAAAACGTTATACTTTCCCTCTATAACTAATATTAAAAAAATAAAAACACCTTAAATATTTGTTTCATAAATAGAAAATATTTTACTCAATAGGAACTGCTCCCGTCGTAAGTTGATGACATATGCCAAAGTATTTCAAATATTGCTTTGATGCTCATATTATCCTTAGGAAGTATTAAGTTGTATTTTCTGGACCGTGACATCACCGTCCACAAGCAGATCAGAGAACTTGTTTGAGCCTAATTATTCAGAAAACCCCAGACCACGGAAAATCCACTGAATGTTCAAAGTTCAGGTTTTTTGGATGCAATTGAGGTCAGAAAACCATTTTTTGTATTATGTCACCAGACCTTTAATCCTGGCGAATGTGTGTGTGTGTGTGTGTGTGTGTGTGTGTGTGTTTTTCTTAATATAAGATGGCGTGGTCAGGCTGGTGGGAGGGGACAGTCCGTGGGAGGGCCGTGTGGAGGTGCTCCACAACGGAGACTGGGGCACGGTGTGTGACGACCACTGGACACAGGAACACGCACAGGTGGTCTGCAGACAGCTGGGCTACAGGTGAGGACGCACACACGCACACACACACACACACACACACACACACACACACACACACACACACACACACACACACACACACACACATGATTAGTCATTTGTTCATGCTTTTCCCCATGCACATCTCTTGTAAACTCTCAACAGCTTTCAACAGCCACTATTCACTGTGAAATCAACATTAGAATGCATGCCCCACCAACCTGAAAAGACTGCTCCCTGCATGAATGTATATATGTCAAATTAACTATTGACTGTTGACTAAGAATTTATTTAAGAACTATCCTTAATTGGAGTCTTATCTGTCAAAAAGTCAGTAATCGGGGGACGCTCCAAAATGAGTATTGGCATCGGACCCAAAGATCTGGCACCAGTTGGGCTCTGGTTGTCGTGACCATCTTTGCGTTCCAGAGACCAGACACTGTCGGCATGTGTAGGATAACAATGTAGGAAAGGACATTACATACCTGTTTCTCAATGTCGAGTTAAATAAGCACTGAGGATTTTAGAGTGTAGACTGTGGTTCCAGTGGTTGTTCGTTTTAAGGACCCCCGTTTCATATGCATTAGGCCCTTTTGATAAAATGTTTTAATCTTTAAATCTAAGAAATTAAGTCTGGTACACCAATCTACACCGTAAAAACCACAGTGTTACTTTAACTCTGAGAGGGTACCCTAGTTGCACCCCTAACTCTCCCATTTCTACCATTTGTACCGACCCTTAAGCCTCCATTTGGAGTGTTGGTCGTTGGTCCCTGTTGATAACCAGTGGATTACACCAACTATACATCTTTGCTATCACGCAGAAAACGTCTCCATATTTCTCTAACTCTTTTATATAATGTTTTTTAAATTAATGCCCTTCTTCAAAGTAGTGAAAAATCTACAAGCTCACAGTCACAACACGAGACATGCATGGTTACCACCTGTGACCCAACAGCAACCAAATTAGTTGATTGATTGATTGATTAATTCATTGATTGTATGCTTTATTAGTCAAAACTGTAATCCACAGAACAGAAAACACTAAAAAAGAATAACACAAAAAGTCCTGGGTCATTGTTCCCATTGTGGTCCATTCCTATATGGATTCAATTCATCAACAGAGCATAAAATATTATTATATTATAGGACCACAATGGAAGTATCGATTAAGTATGCTTAAGTATTCAATCAATCGACCCGGACACCTAGGCTGCTAATCCAGCCTGACAGCGCGTCAGGTGATTCCTGATCGCGATGACCTTTGCTGCGTGTCACTCCCCATCTCCTGTAAACTTACTGTACAGCACACTATCAAATAAAGCCAGAAAAAGCCCCAAGAATATCTTAAAAGAATACAAAAATAAAAGTATTCACTCACTCACCCAATCAATCTATCAATCATCACTGCTGTGCATCTTGCAGGGGCCACGCCGAGGTGGTGGCAGACGGTACGTTCGGCGAGGGTGTGGGCCTGATCCTGATGGACGACGTCCAGTGCGAGGGGTCCGAGACCTCCCTGCTGGACTGTCACCACGGCATCTGGGGCCGGACAGACTGCTCCCACGCCGAGGACGTGGGCGTGCGCTGCAGGGGAGGGGCCGGCCCCGAGACCAACGAGGTGCCGGTCATCGCACCTTCCACGGGTAAGAGAGGGAAAGGGGGTGTGATGGTTAATCAAACTAACCCGTTTCATGTCAAGGTTCATTATTCGGCATTTGAGCCACGGACCACCATTTGATAAGATTTAGCCTCTCGGACCTATAAGAACCAAAGAATATTTTGGATGTTGGATAAGATTTTGTCCACAATTCCATGCTGCATTGATGTTGGGTACCATTAGAAAAGATACCAGGCAAACGTTGATTAAAATAATATTTCTTCTACATTCCCAAATTGTGGAGTCTTGTACATTAAGTAATGCAGATGTTTAACAATAATTTAACTATTGAGAGCGTAAAATGAAACCAAATGGTCCATTTAGGGGCGGCAGTGGCTCAGGGGTGGAGTGGGCTGTAGAGCAGCTGGATGGGAACCGTGGGGTTCGAACCCGGGCTCCCCCAGAGTTAGTGTCCTCGAGCAAGTCTCTCTATTTGCTCCGGATGTGCAGGCTGGTGCATTGCATGGTTTCCTCCGCCGTCGGTGAATGAATGGGTGAATGTAATGCACAGATCTATGTAAAGCACCATGGATAAAGGCCCTATATTAATGCACCATTTGCCATTTATTTTCATTTTACACTCGATCTATAAGGGTCCATTTGGTTACCAGCTCTCCATTTATTTAGCTCTGGATCACCTGGAACCCCCTCAAGGACCACCGAACTAATCGATAAAATAAAATGTATTATTTTATTATTATTATTGAATGAATAATGGTTTTATTATTATTATTGAATAACAATTCAATTGATTTACAAAACCACAAAAAATAGCCAACGTACTACAAGCTGTTAGTGACACGTTTAGAGCTTGTAGACTGGCTATTTGCATGACATCAATGTATGATAAAACATAAAATAGGAGTTAAAAGTGATATATTTGGGTTAAAACAAACATTCCGATATTAATTATATGATATTAATGATTGCTATGTAGAGTGTTTGTTCAATAGCAGGGGTCCCTGTCTCTCTAGCCAGTTAAGAAACAGTTTTTCAGCTTCATTTTTATAGTGTTCCAACTCATTGTTTTTACCTTGTGTGTGTGTGTGTGTGTGTGTGTGTGTGTGTGTGTGCATGTGTCTGCGGCGTGTATATGTTTGCTGTCACACAGCTAAATGTCCAGTGAAAGGTGTGAATGTCCTCTGCGGTCTGCTCTCCATTCTAATTCTAATAGAGTGTGTGTCACTGTCTGCACACACCTCTGGGATACAGACACTGTAAACAGCTCTTTATTCTTTTATTCTCCTCTGCTGTCAACACGTGGCATTTCAACCCGCCGGACAGACACACGCACACGCACACACACACACACACACACACAAATGTTCCATCGACTACCTTTTTTTGTCTTTCGAAAACGAAATGAAAACTAAGCCTGGGGACTAAAACTATGACTAAATATACTGACAAAGTGCTACATCAACTGTAGGTTTAGTCTACTAAAATAGTATAAATATATAATGTAGTATTGCAATGGGAATGCTATGGTGAGTTGAGTGAACGGTCCCATGCTGATGTGTTGTGATGTGTTGTCCAGGTCCTCTGGTGCGCCTGGCCGGAGGCAGCACCAGGAAGGAGGGCCGTGTGGAGGTCTACCTGCATGGAGACTGGGGCAGCATCTGTGACTCTGGCTGGAACAACCTCAACGCTGCCGTGGTGTGTCGACAGCTGGGCCACAGGTCAGTGTGTGTGTGTGTGTGTGTGTGTGTGTGTGTGTGTGTGTGTGTGAGTGTGTTTGTGTGCCCACGTGCTGTTTTACTCTGAGAGCATGCACGTGTGAGAGAGAGAGAACGTCCTTCTCTAACTCTTCATCCACTACTACTAATGCTGCAGCGGTGGGGCTGTGGCAGCGGGGGGGTTCGGCCAGGGCAAGGGTCCCATCCACCTGGACCAGGTGCGCTGCACGGGCAAGGAGGAGTTCCTCGGGGAGTGTCCCTCTCTGGGACAGAGTCTCCAGGGCTGCAGGCGCCGGCAGGACGCCGGCGTCAGGTGCGACGTCACCCCAGAGAAGACCAGGCCACTGGAGCCGGCCATGGCGCACCAGCTGACCTGCGGCCTGAGGAAGATCACAGAGGAAGGAGGGAGCAAGAAGGAGAGCCAAGGAGGTGACGACATGCTTAGGTGAGTGGTTCTCAAACCTTTTCATGTCAAAGAACCCCAAATGAATTATCAGGAAAACATGGGCACTACCCAAATAAAATACAATTAGTTAAATAAACATAAACGGTCCAAATGGCCTGGTCCATTTTTACACTTAAATGTTAAACATTTAAAGGAACATTCAGCCACTAGAGGTCACACTTGTACCCTGTGTTGTATATAAGGCAGTGGTTCTCAACCTTCACTGTATTTGTAATGTATCCCAAAAACATCCTTAGGCCAATTTGTTTGGCCTAATGGTTTTGTGACATAGTCAGGAGTAAGTCAGTAAGTAAATTGGCCTAAATCTAAGGTTTAATCATATTTAATTCAATTGGATCATATTATGTTTATGTAACTATTATGTAACTGACTTAGTGTTATTTTTATATCAATATATCGGTACATAAATTGTTATAAACTTTTTGAAATATCATATATATTTTTTATATTTTTTATTTACAGTAATATTTTGATTGGTTCAGTTGATGTTATAGTGGTTGCACGATTATATTATACTCTTACTGCACTATTTACATTAGTATTTTACCAGCCTCGGAAACGCAGACGTTTTTATTTAGTATTTTACTAACTTGTAGCTGCACTTTAACATGTATTAATGGATTATTTTAATTCATTCCTAGATCAATGGTTCTCAAACCTTTTCATTTCAAGGACCCCCATAACGGGTCCATTTGGTTTTATTTGTACACTCAGAGTTACAGACAATCCGACATCTAAGGGTCCATTTGGAACCCCATCAAGAAACCATGAGGATCCCTGGACCCCACTTTGAGAACCACAGTCCTAATTGTTTTGAGGGGCGCTAGCCCCTCCTATGCCCAGCTTTGTATGTGCGTGTGTACCCCATAGCGATGATTTGATTGGCTGAGGACTTCAAAAGTGAAGATAAAAAGTGAGGTCATAAAAGTGAGGACGCCAAAAGTGATTGGCCAGAATATGATGATGTATAAGAGCGCCTCTCACTTCACACGAGTGTGATTGTTTTATTTATTTGTATTTATTTATTTATTTATTACACACTGGTATGAGGTATCAGATCGATGCTCGGTATCGACCGATACGCAAGTTCTAGGAATGTATCAGGAATGTATCGGGAATAAAAAATGGTATGAGTACATCTCTGGTTAAGACGTGGTGTTGTCCCTTGCAGGAGCTGGTGGCCGTGGCAGGTGTCGGTGTGGCTTCAGTCCCAGGCAGAAGATGGAGGTCCTCTGTGCAGTGGGACCCTCATCAGCCCCTGCTGGGTCCTCACCTCAGCTGACTGCTTCAACAGGTACTTGCTGTCTGTGCTTAGATTCCCCTCTCGCCTCAGAGACAATACATCATCCAGGGAAATCTAAATAATTTTTAAGGGGCGCTAGCCTCTCCAACGTCTGGCTTTCAGACATGACGTCATGTGGCAGCCAATTCTAAGGACATTGTCCTGTGACATGGGGCATGTCACAGGGTGCCCCTCACCCTTCCCTTTTTCCTAGATTTTTATCCCATGATTTTGTACCCCCATTCTTTGACCCAGTGTCAATTATCTAATGTAAGCCTGGGCTCTACACTCTGGGGAGAGCAATGGACTGACCTCAGTACTTCCTTCACTACATGAGGAGTCCAAGCTGCTTCTTTTCACCTTAGAGGGGGGAGTTTCCCTGGTAGCGCGTGGAAGGAACACGTTATTCCAAACAGTTCCTTTCCCCTCCATCAGGCACCTCGGCTGACCAGGGGAAGGCAGTTTAGAGACGAGGATTACTGCATGTTTAGGGTACCTACCTAGTACCTACCCTAGGTGACACGGGGAGAACATGCAAACTCCACACATAATGGACACAATTGTGATTTTTGAGGGGCGCTTGAGTCTCCTACTGGAGACTCTGCCGGTCAGCAAATTATTGCCTCAGGAATGCAAAACAACTATGACTAAAACAAAATCAAAATTTGCAGTCAAAATCAATACTGTGCTCAACCTGTCTCCTCAGGTTCGGCAGCGATGCCTCCAGGTACGTGGTGCACGTCGGGGCGTCGGGGAGAAGCGTCACCCCGGAGCAGGTGGTGGTCCACAGGAAGTTCAAGGGCCAGAGCGGGGGTCACGACCTGGCCCTGGTGAAGCTGCCCAGCAGCACCAAGGGTCACTGTCTGACCTTTGACCCCAGCACCAACGCGGCCTGCCTCCCCACGCCAGACATGGCGGGCGGGAAGGCCCCGTCTTCTTGCGTCGCCACGGTTACCACGGGCTGGGAAGGTCCAGGTACTGTATTTTATTCTTGAACATCGTGTTCTCTGTGGTTCAGCAGCTTTTCTCCTTCTCTCTATTTCCACTATACTACTAAACTATAAACTGCTGGAACAATCAGAGCCAGATTTCGACTAGGCCAAAGAAGTACCTACGATGTACGTACCTCCATGCATTACTTTCCATATTTCTTTTATACTTCAATTATAGTTAACATGGGAGATGATCGGGCTGAAACCTTGATTCGATCGGGCTGAAACCTTGATTTGATCGGGCTGAAACCTTGATTCGATCGGGCTGAAACCTTGATTCGATCGGGCTGAAACCTTGATTTGTTCGGGCTGAAACCTTGATTCGATCAGGGTGAAACCTTGATTCGATCGGGCTGAAACCTTGATTTGTTCGGGCTGAAACCTTGATTTGTTCGAGCTGAAACCTTGATTCGTTTGGGCTGAAACCTTGATTCGATCGGGCTGAGACCTTGACGAATTTGGAGGCATACTACATACAGTAGATGTACTTCATAGATGACTGACGTCTTAGCCTGGAGATCCAAATGAAGCATCACAATTATTATTATTAGACTTGATCTTGTATTTTACACACAATTTACCACAGTGGATCCTTAAAGCTTGATCTCATATCCCACCTTTCCAATCTCTTCCTCTTAGATTCCACGCTCGCCACCTGGGTCCCTCTCATGTCATCATGGCAATGCAAGAAGCGCTACGGCGACAGCTACTCCAGTCACGGGACACTGTGCGCCGGCAGCCCTCCGGACACCAGCCGTCTCTACGGCGACGGCTGTCAGGGCAACTCCGGAGGCGGGCTGGTGTGCCAGGGTGAGGGCGGGCGCTGGGTCCTCACCGGGGTGGTCGCCGGCGGTTATGGCTGCGGCGACCCCACCTCCCCGGCACTCTACACGCGAGTCAGCAGGTTCCGTGGGTGGATCCAGGAAGTGGCTGAAACACGCAGCACAGTAGAGGAACCCGCCGACGCGCAGGCAGAAGAGTCGAGCGTGCGCATTCAAGGGAATGAGCACGCATTCCGCATTTCGCAGGAGGCGACGCGCAGCGACGCGCCAGAGGAGGGCTCTCACACCCAGCATGAGAGCGCTCACGACGACCTGGTTTACGCCAACGATGTGATGCTCGTCGACAATGACCTGACGCATGTGCGCGAGGAGGAGCGCGCGCGCGCCGAGGTCAAAGATGAATACCCCCACGTGCACAGCAAGCTCAAACACACGCACGATCAGCAGCACGTAGATTCCGGCGACGGCAACGAGGTCGGGGTGAAACACGTGCACAGCCATAACCCACACGTGCACACTAAGAACACACGTCCTCCTCACGCTGCCGACGTGCACGCCCTGGTCTGACTGAGGTCGTGCCATTGGCTTACCATCTGTGCCATGTGACTCTGATGAAGGAGGAGGTGGAGAAAAGGGACGGGGCTCAACGTCAGAGGCCAAATTCAAATTCCAAATGTTGTCTCCTCGCCACCTCTGTCCTCCAGTATGGTGGTGTTACGGTGGAATTGGTGACACGCTCAAACATCAAGACTCAAGACGGTCACAAATTTCATCAGGTCACCAATTTCATCAGGTCACCAATTTCACCGTAACGCTGCCATGTTGAGGAGGTGGCGAGGAGACACAAATATGGGTATTGGAATTTGGCTAGAGAGGAGAGAGTAAGATCGCAATGGGAAGGAGAAGACAGGGAAGGAGAAGACAGAGACTCCTTTACACTCAGTGATTATGAGCTAGCAACAATTATGGCCGTCCTGGTGTCTGTGCTTATTTCAACTCGCATCTCAACTCATTGTAACTCGACTCTACCTATAAGTGAACTCATCACCAGACATTTGTGATTGCTTCTCCTCCGGTGATAGTGCCGATGTGAGCATATCGACCGCTGTGGGGCAAAAACCTTGTAATGTATATGACCAAAACTCTTTTCAGGTTCCAATGGATCCAGTGAAGTTATTTTTACTTTTCATTGGACTTACCGGTAATCACTTTAAATCTAAATTATTGCATCCCTGTTTTGGACACAAAATAAAATGGCGAGAGTATTGAGAAATGTTCACACGTTTTTTTTTTTAAATAGCCGGCGCGTTGTGACCTTATGTGTAGATCGCCTAGTTTCACTACTTTTGCAAGACACTGTAGGCCAGGGTGTTCAGCTGGGAGCCATCCTGGCCTGGTGTTTCGCCCCTTTCTCACCAGGGCAGGGAGTGACCCTGGACTATGCATGGCAGGGGCGTCCTCCTCCCAGAGCCAGGCTTGCACCTGGCCGCATACCTGATGGTTGAATATCGTAGGTTTGTTTGTTTGAACCTCTCTGAGCACTTCAGCCAGTACCTAAATAAGTATAAAATAGGGCAATACATGAAACAAAGATGAAACGGGGAGATGACAAGGTTTCTGCCCGACAGCACTGACATGCTCACTGCGTTGTCAGTATATTATGTGTGAATCAGTGTGATGCTTCTTTCAGTCCATGTGAGTGGGGAGGGCGAGGACTAGCGGGGGCACCTAAGGAAGGCTTCTTCCTAAAAATGGGTCTTATAGTCAGACATTTCAACACAACGATGTTGGACTTTCACAACGATCCAAGTATTGCTTTGGCTGGCATAACATTTTGCCAAAAGAAATGTACATATGTATGTATAAGTATTTGTTTTTTTTGAGGGGTGACTTTAAATTATCACAGACCTTTTAATGTATGCCACAAATAATGAGTATTCTGCTGGGGTCTAGAAATAAGGGCTATGATAATAACTGATGTTATAATAGCTGTAATAGGCCTTTCTCATGGCAAGCATGTTGACATAGTTGTGTGTTGGTTACCTCACAAGTTTCCGACGATACTAATTAAAGCTTGTGTTCCGGTCAATCAGAGTCAGGGTGCTGCTGTTTGGCTCAATGGACAGTAGGGATACGCCCTACTGTGATATACATATCGGTATCGGCCCATATTTGACATTATTTGTCAATATCGGCTATGTTGGTGTGTTGGTCATCTGCAACCTACCAACCTGTAGATTCTGTTAACAGTTATTTCTTAATTAATATATATTCTTCCTGGCACAAAAGGGGGAATTAACGGCAAAAACGAAATAAACAAATATCGACGTCGGCTAAATTATTACTTCAGCATCGGCCAATCATTTCCATATCGGTGCATCCCTTCTGGAAGGACTGCTTCACTTGCATTGTTACCAGTGTAACACAGTGAAGGAACTACCATTAGACTAGTATTTGTCAGTATGGCTGCCGAGGGGAAAAGGCCTGTTCGTAGGGGACAAACATCCATCAGTGTAGCCATTTATCTCTTCTTACTGTACCTCATTGCATGGCATCCGACTCCTAACAATTGTGCATTAGTTCAGCTTTGATAGAAACAGAAGTCGTGGGTGATGTATACCTACTATAGGAAAACTATACTACTATATCCAAGCATTCAACAACACGGCGGTTCGTCTCCTGAGGTTCATGTCCTCATAGGACCTATACCTTTACCGGTGGCATTGCTGTTGTGACATTTAGACCAGTGGTTCTCAAACCTTTTCATTTCAAAGCCCCCCATAACTCTGAGGGTATACAAATGGAACCAAATGTTCCAAATTTAAATTTGTGTACTCTCAGAGTTACCGGCCCGTAAGGGTGCATTTGGAACCCTCTTACTTTGAGAACTACTGATTTAGATAACTTCCTTATGATAACGACCATATCTCATCAACGCTACAGTATGTTATTAAACTGGACCAGACAATTGTCCTCTTTCAAAGCCATTGGAAGCCTGCGGTGGGGTCACAATTTATTTATTCTTTTTTTTTATATGATTCCAATGAATGGCTTTAGATAGTTAGTCAGATGAATAAAATAGATAGATATCCAGTATTCTGGTTACTAGTTTAGTCCGTGTACAGTAATGCATTTGTTCTTGATTGACATAGATAGCTAAATTGTTCAAACTTTTAATGTGGAATGATGTCTTTGTTCTGTTATTTATGTTCTCCAGACGGACATTATGTGACTTAACCAGTAGATGGCGACATTGTTCTATTTGAACCAGAGCTGCAGGTGTGGATGAGAATGGCTCTGGTGTTGGTTTTATATACTGTCTCTCTGTGGCTGCCTTGAATGGACTTGTGCTCAGTGTACTGCGTGTGTGTGTGTGTGTGTGTGTGTGTGTGTGTGTGTGCGCGTGTGCGTGTGCGTGTGTGCCATTGTATTGTGTAACCCTGAACGCCTGTTTTTATATACCTGTACATAAACTCAGCCTGTCGCTATCCTTCCCCTCGCTGACTTTTGGAATTTTAACTACTTAAACCCGGTCAAGCATAGGGCCTATACCGTCCGGCCTATTCATACTCCAGTTTTCGGTGATGGTGACCCTCATCACCTAAAACTGTATGAGTATGAATAGGCCTAATGAAGTCCTTTTTCCCCAGCCTCTACACTTACATCTGTGCGAAAAATAGCCGATCTTGTGACGCAAGAGCTTACTGTAATAGATGATAGCCTATTTTCACTGAACGTTAGGCCCAGAATGACGGACGCTATGTATGGGTTCATGTGGTTAAAATGCAAAACATTTCATTTAAAACCTGTAAATGTGTCCGTGGCTTGAGAGCGAGGGTGTTTACTTACTGCTGTGATGTAAGCCTTACTTGACCTGTGTTAGACCAGTCTGTTGTACCTCAGTGTTAATATGCTAAATCATGGTATTAAAGCATAATACTTGGTGAGAACAGATCTGTGTTGTTGGTCTCTGTGTGCTCTCATAGTGTGCTGGTAGAAGTAGGCCTATACTTGGATATAGCCTATAGCCTACTGTTTTTTTGGGGGTTTTTTTTTATCTGTGGTGTGAAAAGTACACTTAAATAGTATCAATATTGCAATATAGAAATACTCTGTTACAAGTAGCCCCCACTGTTCCAGAGCCTGGGTAATAGCGCAGAAATGGTTAAAAAGGAACCCCATGGGACATTATTTCAGCTTGCCTTGCAGTATACACACTTAAATGATTAAGGAAAAACTGTAAGAAAAAATCCACCCCAAAACGTTACTGAAAAGAGAAGTATAGATGAGATGTGATCTGAATGTTTTCAGCAATTCTTTTGGTGTTTTTGTCCTGTAATAGAGTCAAGATGTGCTAGAAACTTAATAGTAACCATTTCTATGTATAAGCCTATTCCTTGGGTCCTAATTGTATGGAAACATCTGTTAATTGTTTATAATTTATATCAATAGAACTATGCTTTTCCATTTTTGGATTTAGGTAGGATTGTGTAAGAAAGGGTTAAAAATGAACCACATGGGACATTATTTCAGCTTGGCACCTTGCAGAATCTTAAAATACACCCTTCAAGGATTAAGAAAATAACTGTTGGAGCGTCAAAATCCACCTAAGAATTTAGTAAACAGAAGTATAGTCTGAACGTTTTCAGCGATTTCTTGGGGTGTTTTTGACCTCCCACTGAGTCAAGATGTGCTTGAATCTTCATAATAACTTTTTATTTTATTTTTTATTCCTTGGGTCTATGGAAACAATTTGTCCCTGTAGGTTGTTATGTCAATAATTATGCTGTTTTCTCTTGTCTCTTCATTTGCAGGGTAAGAAAGGGTTACAAATGAACCCCTTGGGGCAAAATTTTCCCTTTTTACTTTATGATGAATTCCTGTTCTGTTCTTTGACTATATAGAGAAGTGTCTATTTGTACGTCTCTAAATGTTTTGATGAATTGAACATGGTGGACCCTCTTGTAAACAAGTGTAGTAATGCTTAATTGGGTCGTCCACTCACAGTATTGAGTTTGTGCTTGAAATGTACTGTAATTCTGCAAACTGTTAATCAATATTTCAATCAATCAATCAATCAATCAATCAATCAACCAGGCTTTCCACCACCTCGGAGGGAAAAAACAGCTTAAAAAATCCACCCTATTTGCACGTGGACGGTGGACCCCCCCTTTCCATTCTAGACTAATACATGGTCACATGGAATGGATTCAGTTTACTAGAGGGTAGGTACTAGGTGTACTCTTATTTTGAATACAACGTCCACCGGAAGTTTTATATTTTCTAGCTTTATACATTTGCAACAAAAAAAACACTGCGGGGGGGCTAAAGCTTACTACTAAGGGCTGAAGACGGTACGTGCGGGGTGATCATACGTTCATGGTGCCGTGCGTACGCGTGCGTGGCGTGTTGTGTGCTTGTCGCTTGTGCATGTAGCTTGTTGGCACTGCAGAGTGCATACTGCCTTGTCTTGAACCTCTGTGCTCTGCTGGGAGGATCGAACCCACGGGGTGCCTCGGACTTGCTTGGAGACGTTGTACTGCAGACAGTGCAGCTCGATACTTCCGTCATCTAAAGGCAAAACAATCAACAGCTGTCACGTTAAGGTGAGTGGAACTGGATGTTATTTTATTTGTTCATTGATTGCATATTGGATAACATACCGGTAAGTGACATGCCTTACATTGTGCAGTTGGAATTTACTCATCATGCATTTGTATTGCGGGCGGCGGTAGTCTTTATGTTCTGAAATATGAACGTGTTGTTTGAACTTTGAACATGCATCATGCACATTTCCATTTCACAATTATAATAACACATTGTTTAGATATACGTTTGTTCATGGTTCATTTATGCTGAAGACTGCAGAGTCTTTTAAGACGTGTTTTGTTATAAACGGTTTAACACCCATGAACGATAAAAATCAGATTCCTGGCTGCATGCATGGGCATTCAATTTCAACCATTCATTCTTCTGGGCCTGTGAGGCTGTGTATATTATAATTTAATCACTCGACATTTTTTACCGTGCGTTCACTAATCGATTTGCCTATAGTAGGGCTATTAATAATATGACCACCAAATAATTTCAGAGATTTGAACACAAATATTTGTATTCTTGGGTGATATATGCTTCCTCTAAGACCCGCCCCCTATAGCGCCGCCCATGCTTCTGGCATAGAAGTGCCAACCACACCCCCATGAACTTGAAACTGATGTTTACTTACTTACAGTATGGCTCTCCTCGTCTCCTGGCAATCCCCTCCCTTGGCTTATTGCACCTTAGCTGCAGCCAGGCCAGCCACATCTGTCACGTTCATATCTAGAAGCATGGTTCTCAACGACCCCTTTTCCAATGGGAACCGTTTCTTGGTTTTTGGTTCTCAGTCCATGAGCCAGAACATTAACATTAACATTAACATTAATTATGAATTGAGTGGGCAAAACCATACCTATATTAGATTGCTATCACCATGAAACTTCCCCAGTTGATTACTTACACGAAGACAATGATTATTACATCATGAAAATATGAAAAAGCTACTACTGTTGAGGGGTTATCATATATTTACTGATATTGATCCTATAATCAATTTAATATAGGAATAGTTTTGCACGCTCAATTCATTAACATTCCAATTTGGGGGCTCATGGACTAAGAACCAAAAAGAACTGAATCGGTTCCCATTGGGAACCAACTGGTGGAAAAGGGGTCAATGTGAGGTCCAGGGACCCCCAGGGGTCCTTGATGGGGTTCCAGGGGATGCCCAGCTATGTGAATGATACTTAGGAATAGGAACCAAGTGGACCTTTGAAGGTCTGTACTAGA
The DNA here is from genome assembly GCF_963924005.1 of Protomyctophum bolini. Taxonomy (NCBI): domain Eukaryota; kingdom Metazoa; phylum Chordata; class Actinopteri; order Myctophiformes; family Myctophidae; genus Protomyctophum; species Protomyctophum bolini. The sequence goes on along the minus strand of NC_137879.1, from coordinate 29,400,702 downwards.
CTAGACTAAGGTTAAGAGCCACTTATTTTTTTATACTGTTGGGTAAATCCTAGCTCTCATGATGGATATGATTGATTGATTGATTGATTTGATCGACGTCTTTATTGACAGAAATAAATACATGAACATAATATTTGTATATAATCTATCAAAAATATTAAAACGCAAATAAGCAAGAGCTTATTTCCATTGTTGAGTGCAATGTGTGTAATCTTAGTGCCACATGTTGGAAGGTGTCACTCCATACTGCCCTGGTTTCATTGTTATGATCACTGTTTTTTTTTCTTGGAGCCCCTCTTGGATTTCTTACTTCTGACAAAGCTGCCTTAGAGTGAGACCCATGACCATGCCATGTACACACATGTTTTTCCGACATGTTCACCACTTAAGCCGCATAGAGGTTATGCGCATGTCATCATCCTCATACCTGGAAGTTACGTAGGAACGCCTACTGAGTGGCAAAAAACTACTTTCCGGCCATGACAGCCCATACATCCAAACAGAAAAGTCTTATGTGATTGCATTAAACAACGTTAAACTCACATTGTCACTCACTTTGCTGCTCGATTTACCACTGACTTTATGCATGCGCATACCCTCAACAGTCAATCCCCCACCTCATGTGTTAATTAATATACTTCACATGTTAGAAATACACTCCGGCTTCGTTTGCCTAGACATCCTGATTGGTACAGAATGTGTCATGGATTCAGTCTGGTTCAGTCAGTAATTTATGACTTTGCAAGAGGAGTCGGAGACACTTATATAAAGGGCCGGCGGTGGTGAGTCTGTTGACGGTTGTGCTTTAATGACATTAGGAGAAGTACACAGATCGCCGGTAAGGTAGCACGGTCAACAAACACAGGGATCAGACGTATACCCTAGTGTCACTAGGACAAGCTGTACTACAGTAGTTGACGAGCTGTACTAAAACGATAGCTGTTTTGTCTAAGCGAAGACATATGGGCTGTATTTTGCGTGTCTTAAGTACCAGGTCTTATTCCCTAACTTGAGTAAACTAAAGACCTGGAGGCGTGATCAATGCTCTTTGGCCACTCAGAATAGCCAAATGGCATTGATCACGCCTCCAGGTCTTTAGTTTACTCAAGTTAGGGAATAAGACCTGGTACTTAAGACACGCAAAATACAGCCCAATTGACTCTTAAGTTATTTCATGCAAAATATCGTATCGTTTATATACGGTAAAAGTGAAGGTCGAAAAGTATAATTCTGACACACAATTCTTCCTCTTCCTGCAGTGACACCAGAACCCCCCGCCAACATGGATCATGAGATGATGTTCGACATGGAGGAGCTCAGCACCAAGCGGGCCCGCTCTGCTCCTCGCAGAACCGCCGTGGTGGCTACGCCGCGGAGCGTTTCTGTCAGCGAGGACGACGACGAAGACTACGTCATCTGTCCCATCCTCGGCGACCCCTCCAAAGGGATCTGTGACTATCTGAAGTCACTGGTTCTCTCCAAATCCCTGTCCAGCTCCCTCCCAAAGAGCAGCTTTACTTTCCAGGTGAGCCACGGCTGCAACGTCGATATTGTCATTTATACATTAACAGGTAGTTCCGACGAAGGATCACAAAGCAATCTGTTTGGTTGAATTAGCCATCTACCTGTGCTTCAAACCAGCATGATGGAACACCCAGCCCTGGGCCTAATCACATTAAATAAATTACTCCGCACTGCAGTCCGCACCTGATTATATGGAACAGCTTAGCCTACAAGCAAACCCGAAAACAACAAATAGCCAGTAGCCTGCCCCGTTCAGAAATTGATTATACTGTTAATTTTGATTTATTTGGTGGACTTACTTGCGATGAATGGTTGGAAGAAGAGGATGAGAAGGAGAAGAACAGCGAGAGATATGTTGCAGTTGCATTGTCAAAAAAAGACCTCAATAACTTAGAAATCTCTAGGAATGAAGTCCGTACAGCAGTAAAGTCAACTACTTGGGTAACGAAAATACTAAATAGCCGATCTACAAGTTCACAACGTGTCGCCACCACGACGCGTTGTAAGCATGTAGATCAGTTATTTTGGCTACGCGACACGGTTTTACAACGAGGCATATCTTGAATTCCTCCCACAGCATCGGCTTTGACAGCTCCGCTGTGTTGATGAGACGGAGCCTCAGAGCACAGCTACTTTCTATCAACGGGGACTATTTAATGTGTCTTCTATTTACAGGGAAACGGAGGCTGAAACATATTTTTTTATTTAGATAGTGAATTGCCCCACAATATGAATTCATTTTTATGTGTTTAGTGCTTCACCGTGATTATTGGCACTTCGGTGATGCTTGCGGAACTCGACTACGGCATCACTGTCGTGCCAATAATCACGGTAATATTGCTTAATTATTTGACCAGTGTGGCATTTAAAAAAGGAATGGCTACACTACTTTTGTAGGGACCATGAACAATGTAAAAAATATGAAATGTTTCCTGTGTGAAGCATTCAATGTCGACTTTTATACTGGAGCACAAATGTGATGTTGACAAACAGTCAGTTTCTTTACCTCTACGTAGAATGATACTGAAACAGTGATGGGGCCTCGGTCAAACGTATCTGAACAAGCCCGGGTATGTTACAAACGACATTCTATCTACCGACCGCCTTCAGCAATAACCACCTCCACCGCCCTCTGTCCTTCTACCATTGTTTTCCCTTTTAACACTTTATTCCTTTAAGCATATTTTTCCCCCTTTTCGCACCTTCTTTTACCTTTAATTTAACCTCATTCCGACCTTATGATCTCCAGCTCATGAGGAGATGAAGCCTGGAAAAGAACTGCTGCCGAATGTGTCTAACCGGAAGTGCAGGGCTACAGGTTGTCCAGCCTACCAAGACTATTCCTGTACTTCCTATACTTCTGGCTAGCTGTAGTTCTTTTCCAGGCTAACATTAATTCCCTCCTTTTTTTTCAACCTCTCTGGTAATTTCTTTTCCCTTTACTTCCTTAGCTTTTGTTTGCAACGCACTGTTTTTGTTTCTCCTGTAACTGTCCTGCACTAATTAAACGGCTGTAAAAATGAGTTAATTGTCATTATACTGTATAGTAGGCCTACTGTACCATATCGTTTTTGGCAGTTTAATAATCAAAGTTTAAAATACCCACGTGAAGCCTGTTGTGGAAACATTAGCTGGGACATTCCTGTTATCTGTTCAATAACATATATACACCACACTTTCCTTGATTGATTTTACCAAGGAAAGTTTAATCTTTTTATGTTGGACATTGAGGGAAATTAAGATTCTCAGATCTTTTTTAACAAAAATGCCGCTTATCAATTAACCGGTTAATCAATCGATAAGGTTATCAAAATGTAGCAATTATCAATTAATGAATAAATCGATAATTCCCATCCCTAAGTTTGGATCACAAGATGTGATGATGAAGAGATGGTGTTTCTTCATGGGATAGGGATGGAAGGATCACGTACTGTACTGTACTGTACTGTACTGTACTGTACTGTACTGTACTGTACTGTACGCTGTCGTGTGAAATCTGAGCAAACGGAGATGATGTCCTAGTTGTCTCCCCAAAACACACACACATCGTCCTCCGTGTATCTCACATGTAAATAGTTCCCTCTAAAAATAACTTGTACTAGAATTTCAAGTAGGAGAGGCAACCAATCACATCAGAGAGAGTAGTGGCGCTGCATAAAGGGCAGGGTTAGGGTAAGGTTACTAGTGCTACTGTGGGTCACACTTGGATCAGGATTAGTTCCTAGAAATATCTGGGTCTGCGTAACGTCCATGCACTAGATGGAATCAAATTCAGCTACCGCCTGTTATTGTTATTATGAAATGAAGGCCCTTGTTTGACTCCCAAATATTGCGTATACTGTACCACAATTAATTCCAAGCCATATTTAAAATGTAGGGCAAGTTTGTATTGTTTTCAATTTCAACCCTTTTGGTTAACTAATTAAATAGTTAATTAAATATTGGGACAAAATCGAGCCCTAATGTCATTGTGTGCTATATTTTGTTATTGATAGAAATTGGTCTTAAATCTGACTTGCAGAAACCCTGAGTGAGTGTAGCTGATGTGTAACTTAAGAGCCCGCCATAAACGTAGTAAGCGTAGACTTTTGTCTGGCAGCCCCTGTCAGAACCGTAGCCTACGTTTTCTAGGATTTATATACTTTAGTCCATGTTTTGATCCGATCGAATCGTTAGCTCCCGCTCGTTAGCATAACAGTGTAAGTGGGACAGTGGCCGCGGCCATTTTGAAGATGCGTGCGCATCCACGTGCATTCTATGTGCTGCTTTCAATGGCCTGTATCTCCAAATCGGCACAATGAATGTCGTTTCTGGTGAAAACAAGGTTTCTCAACGGCCGACAGCAGGCGCTGTGATACTTGCGGCCGGGTTTTTTCTGCACAGAGAGAGAGGACAACAACCGGTCAAGACACACAGCATTATGTCATCGTAACACCTGGTTATGGATATTTAGCTCTTCAAAATTTTGAAGCGGAAACCCTTGGCAATGCCGATAAATAGATTAACTAATCCTGGTGGCCATTGTGGGTGTAGCTTCCTCCCTAGCTTGATACTCATGTATTATTTCACAATCTCTTCATATTTTTTTCTTTGAATCTTCTTAATCATGTTTGCTATTTTCTCTTTCTGTTATCAAACTTTTCACTTTTTTTCTGCATGCGCCTCAGAGATGAGATTTGTTCAAAAGTTCATTCAAATCATGATTATAGTAGGCTACTGCTCCCGATCTGAGGTCCGTTGACTGATATGTTTCTCTGTGGTCACTCACAGGCACGATGGAAAACAGCCATTGAGAAGGCCAAGACGATGCCTGACCCCTGGACAGAGTTTCATCTGGAAGAGAATAAAACGGAGGCCTGCACTCGCTACAGGTATTATAACTAATTCATAATCTAACATGTCATGGATCTGCGAAACGATAACGATAACCAGATCCGGACGGACTAGGTAATATATTTTTCTTACCATGGCCCACTAGTGATGCACCGAATATTCGTCCACAGAAAATATTCGGACGAAAATTGCTAAAAATGCATTTTCGGCCTATTCGGCTTCGGCTGTATCTAGGCCGAAAAAATATCACGAATAGTCGAAACACAGAGTTACCTACGTAACCTCATGTTTTGTTGTGATGACGTGATCAAAATGGCAATTATAAAAAAACAGTGAATTAAACACATAAAACAAATAGCGGGTTTAGCGTATTACGCAGGGGAGAAACATGGATTAAATAGCGTGGAAAGTGGGTTATGCAGCAAAACTGTTAAGTTAACAAGAACAAAGAAGATTAGCAACATAACATCCACTTTTCACTCGGCTCAACACCCAAAAGATACATTTTCATGTGTCCCCACTTCCCGGTACCAAAACTTACAAAAACACATTATGTCCTATTTTTAAAATGGAGACAATAGCCGCGTTGTGGCCCACTGTTTTGAAACCAGTGGTTATGGTCAAACTACTGCACAGTAGTATCAGGAATGAAACGGGATGAGAATTCCTCTTGCCTGCCTGTGCACAGCCAGCGCTTTTCCCTGTTTGTGTAGTGAATCACCGGGCGGGCGTCCATGTGGCTCTTACATAACAGCCACTGGACGAGACCGCAGAGCAGATGTGGTTTGGAATGTGCTGCCTGTTGTTCTCCTCCTCATGTAACTGTACTGTATCTATACCGTTTTCACCCGCTGGCATTGTGCCATCCCCTCCACCGCGCTCCCTGTTGTATGAAGAGATTCAGAGTGACACCGGTACACAGTGTTCCGGTACACAGTACACACAGTGTTCTGGAGAGACTAGGAGTGTGTGTGTGGTGTGTGGTGTGTGTGTTTTGGAAGCCCTATTCCAAAAATCTCAAGAATAGCTGACCTGTGTTGTGTAATGATATATGGGCCAAACCAATCGGTCTGGCCCTACCTTTTTGTTTTGACTGGGAAAAATGGCACCTGCCTATGCAATGACAATAATCATTAACTCAGAGGCAAGTCAGACATTGACACACTGATGGTGTGTGATTTTCAACCAATGGTCCGAGGACCACCAGTGGTCCCTGAGGGGGTTCCAGGTGGTCCCACTCCCCAGCTAAATGATGTAGAGTTGGTAACCAGATGGACCCTTATTAGATCTTTATATTCAGTGATTTAACTCAAATACAGTATCACTTTTCTTTTGTTTTGTTGTGATAATCTACTATAGAGTGTGCTGACCATATAAGTGTGATGTCCCCAGTTGACCCCTGGGGTCAAAAAAGGTCTGGTCAAGTCTGAATACCTGCTAGGCCTAGCCTGACACTCAGCCTGAATTTTCATTTTGTTAACGCCAGAACATGTTTTTGGTGATGGGCGTGGCTAGCGATTCAGGGTTGGAGCCAGTCTGTGCCAGGCCCATTTTTCTAAATTCTCCCATGTAGGGGAGAATGTAGGCCAATTGGAAAAAGGTCAGTATTGTAATAGAGTTGAAATCGCTGTGTTGCTGTTTGTTGCACAGACAGCAGGGTCATGGGGTCTTCACTGTGACGTAAAACATGATCCACTTATAGAGTCAACCAGCCTTCAGAGTTACGTGACAGATGTGTTTTGATTATATAATTAGAGTGTGTGGAGCTAAACTTGCAAACCGTTGGACAGATTAGTGCTTATTAATGTCCTGTGTACACTATACACTGCCAGTAGGCCACAGAAGTAACTCTGCTATTGTTTTTTTTTTCATATAATGTTTTATACTTTTTTAAAATAATATTAAAGCTGAAATTGTTATAATGCAGGGCTTTTAATCTGAGTCACGTACCATATATGTATTTTACACGACAAAAGTCATAAATGACACATGAAGTCAGAGATCTACCTTGGAGCCACGTTCCCATGTGGGACCCTAGAAACTGACCGAGCCTAGTGTAGACAGAGAGGGGCTGAAGACGAACACAGACAGTGTGTGTGCATGTCGGCAGGGGGCGGCTATAGTATCTGAATGGGTAGAGAGGCCGTAAGGGAAAAGTGTTCCCGAGCAAGACACATAACCCCTACACTGCTCCCCGGGTGCTGTATTAAAGGCACTTCCTCACTGCTAGTAGTCGTTAGGACGGGATAATTGACAACAAAATACCTAGAGGTTGTAGATTGGTTCTTTTAAAACTGGAACCCCTTTGATGACCCCCCCGTGGATCCCCAGCCCACCCACTTTGAGAACCACTGGGTTTATACTTTGGCTATTGAAAAATAGCAGATATACAAGCTCGTAGCATGTCACTTCGTGCAGCGATCCGAGCTTGCAGATCTGCATTTGTGCAAATGTTTCAACGGGGGGCACCTTTAACCTCTTCATATTATTTCTTAACTCTCCTCTTTTCCATTTATATATTTACCATTTCCCCCATCTTTTTTTTCAAAAAGATCGGCCAAATACAATTTTGGGGGTCCTTGACATGAAAAAAGTTTGAGAACCACTGATATAGCAACATATGTATTGTTTTTGACAAAACTGTTAGAAGACATTTTAGAATCGGCCTCATGCTGCATTCAAATGGGATCAGGCAAGCGGTAGACTGCAAACCGGAGGTCATGTTAGTGGATGGGAGCAGGACGGTAAACGGAACAGGACGGCATGGCAGCCTGGCAGCGACGGTAACGGCAGACGGCATCAATGTTAAAATATTTAATCTTTCTACCGTTCCGTGCCGTCCAGCAGGAGGTGCTGTTTGCCGTCTACTGCTTGCCTGAACCCATGTGAATGCAGCATTAGGTCTTAGTGGTTAAAAGAACAAACAGCATATATCCAGTTCATGTTTCCTTCCTTTCAATGAATTGAGGACCCCAATGGAAACAAGCCATAGCTTTCTTGGATAAATCCTTTTAGCAGACCTTGTATTGTACTGTACTTCGCTGTGCGTCCATGCAAACGGTTATAATGTATACAATCAATCAATTCCTGTTGTCCTTCTCAGGTACAATGCCATCACTGGGGAGTGGTCTGAAGATGAGGTTCACATCAAGATGTCTTCCAAGGTAGGGCTGCACGATAAGGACAACATTTCAATTCTAGGTATTTATGCCAAATATTGTGATATCGATACGATATTACTGTTAAAATGTCATATTCTATTCTATATTACAAGTGTTGCAACATTGAAAACTAAACATTATTTTTTTTAAAAGCACTGGACCAGGGCACACAGAGCAACAAGAGCATGACATATATAATGATATAGATGCACTTTACACCTTTGTACTTCCCTTGTGTATGTACTGTATGCTTTCAAATGCTTTGTTTCCTAATGTAAGGTACTGTACTTTGTATTCACTCACACGTTCCCCCAGCGTGAGTGAATCTACGTTATGAGTCTTTATCCGAGGATAAAAAAACCTCAATGGACTAAATTGGTCTGTGTGGTTGGTTTCCCACAGCCCTTTGGGAAAGGAGCCATGAGGGAGTGTTTCAGAACGTAAGTCCCTTCTCTTTTTTTACTTAAAAATATTGAAATTAATGATATCCAAAGGCCAGAGGCTATTGCCCTGATGTTCCGGCTATAATCTCAATGCAATGTCAACGACGTGGAGCGATATCTCCTTTTTTAACCCAATGTTTCTCTCACACTGACTGTAAGGAACAGAAAGTGGGCCATGGTACGTATTAGACGTTTGCCCGGGACGCAAGAAACCAATTAAAAATAACAGACCTACAACTAAGCGCACAACATGTTGCTTCGCTCCGCGTTGCGAACTTGTAGATCAGCTATTTTCATCATTTAAATGTTTTTAATTCATGGAATTCTTAGATTTGTTTCATATTTGTTGTTTAAAAACAGATATTTAAACTAAGTAAAATCATTTTAAATATATATAATGTACTTTGCTTAAGTGCATTTTGAATCCCGGACTTTTTCCAGTATTGATACTTTACTTTTACTTAAGTACAACAATCTGAAGTAAAACAATCTGAGTACTTTTCCCCCCACTGTATACATTCCACACAGCATGCTCTGCTCAGGCATGCACCCTGACCCTGACCCACAGAGAGTATAGGCCAGCCTCTCTGACGGCTCAGTCTCACATGAAGCCAAAGATGGTAATGATTGAATGATGAACCCAGCAAACTAAACCTTCTGAACACTGCAGGCAGTATATTAAAACCCGACCTCAATATATCGATCTGGACAATTATTTTGGCCATTATTTGACCTTTTTTGACGCAGCCGAGCCGATGTGTCCATATTGTTTTACCACTTTCAACCTGGGCATGTCATTATAGGAGATAATGTTGAACAGTTTAAACGATATTTATCTGCCATTTTCTAACATTATTGAAAAAGGGGTGAAAAGTGGTTTGGCCGATATTGTGTATTGTCATTCTAGGCGAACATTTTCCAAAGTTGGTTAGGAGTATGTATGTGTGCATACTGTACAGTGAGTGTACACTACAGTACACTGTTGCTACTCTCTCTTCCACACCCTCTGCATATATTTGCATTTTGTCATTGAAACAATAAAACTTTAGTATGCTGCTGTATAGGTTGGCAAAGATGGGAGAGGAAATACCCTCCAAATGTTGCACTGGCTGGTTGCCCCAAAGTCTATCCCATATCTGGGAAAGTCTAACCCCCATCTAAGAACTAAGGAAGTCAAACTAATAAGAACAAACTAACTCCTGAGGTGACTTAATAACAGCTGTCCAGACTGCTGCATGTGTGTTTTTGGAGTACTGTTTGTCCTTGATGGTGGCAGCTGGCTGGGTGAACAGGCGGTTTTGGGGTTGGGTGAGGTCTTTGATGACCCTCAGGGATTTCCTGAGGCAGTGCTGCGTGTCCAGCTCCTCCGAACTGGGCAGATCAGCTTCAGTTCAAAGCCAGTGATCTGTTCATTCTCCGTGCCTTGCCGTCTCCGTTGCATACCAAGTTGCTTTTAAAGAGGCTTTGAAGCCAAATTTCTTCAGGCAACCTGAGTCCATATAATATCGCTGCTGACTGGAAGAGGATACCCAACTCCAAAAATATTTTAACACTTTCCTATTCACGAGTTACACGAGTTAATTGATGTCAAACAGCTTCCCTCCAGTTCACGAGTTACATGAGTTATGATCGGCAGTTTGGGTTATTTTTTAACACGACAACAAAAGATCACACACCATTATAAGAATCCAATTAGTGGAGGAGCATAGGGAGAGATAAGGGTGATTTCGCACTAATTCGCCTAAAAGCACCTAATTTTGCACAGATGCAGCCCAGGGCACGCTCGAAGGATTTAGCTATAGAGCGCCCGAGCCGGTGACCGTGGCGAAATCCAAAATGTGGTGCTTTTAGACGAATTGGCGTGAAATATCCCTATGCTCCCCCACTAAATGGAGTTGGGAGGTTTTTGCCGAAGCACTTTTTAATTCTTTCCATTGGTACTTTCTTTGTAATACTTTCCATTCATTTATTATTATTTCTAACCAACACACAAGTAAACATATCTAACATTGTCCCACAATTCTTTCAAAAAGTTATGTTTGTTTTTATTCTCATGTATTTACCGTATTTAACGTTCTCAAATCTGTCAAGTTTTTCAAATTGATTTGGAAAGTTTGGACTTAAAATGTCATCTGTAATAGGTGGGCTAGGGCTCCAAAATCAGGGCCCAAAAAGATTCTACAATAAATCATTTACAGTCAATTTAACACAAATATAAACAAATTGTACAGACATCCGTCTAGTCTATCCCCAGTTGAACCAGTCCAGCAGGATGGAAAGCACTACAGAACATTCCTTTCTGACAAAATGCAGAACACAAAGATAGCCTGTCACCTAAATGACCCTAGTCCAACCCCAGGCCACACACACACACACACAACAAGGAATGTGAGTCTAAAAAGGTGGGTTTTGAGTGTGCTTTTGAACGTGGTGAGGGCTGGGGCAGCTCTGATGTGAGTTGGGAGTGAGTTTCACAGTATTCATTTCTGCCCATCTGAAAGGACTCTCTAGGATTTGTCGTTCTCTCATCACAGGACGCTCACCATCCTGACTTCTTGTCTTTTTGTTTTTGCGTCTCTCCAGGAAGAAGCTGTCCAATTTCTCCCACAGCAGAGACTGGAAGTCAGCTTGTAACTATGTTACCAAGAGCTACATGGAGCCAGTGGACAGAAATGTGTACTTTGAAGACGTCAGACTCCAGAACGAAGCAAAGTTGTGGGGGGAGGAATACAACCGCCACAGGCCTCCTAAACAGGTATAATACAATCACGCCACAGACAGACAGTAGGCCCCATAAAAGGCCCATAGCAATATTCCAGTGCTTTTCTGGATCAGAGCCCACTGAAAATATATGCCCACGTTTTTCTAACCCATTGTTTTTCGCCCAATTTATTCACCTCGATTTTCTAATGTAATCCTGGCCACTACACTCCCTCTGCCAACCTAAGGAGAGCTGACCTCATGCTTCCTTCAATGCATGAGGAGTCCAAGCCACTTCTTTTCACCTGATGGGGTAGTTTCCCGGCTTGGACGTAGTGCCTGGATGGAACACGTTATTCCAACCAGTTCCTTTCCCCTCCAGGCGCCCCAGCATTTTGTTTTTGTATTTTTGTTTTTAATTCATGAAAAGTTTAGCTTTTTTGGGAATATTTTTTTGAAAACCCACAATGGGTCCCGACCCAATGTTTGGGAACCAGAGCATTTGTACACAAATCATAAAAAATAAAAAAAAAGATAGTTGAAACACTTAAATGCTCGTTTTCAGTTGGACATCATGCAGGTGTGCGTGGTGGAGATGAAGGACCGCCCTGAGAAGCCTATGTTCCATCTGGAGCACTACATCGAGGGAAAGTACATCAAGTACAACTCCAACTCCGGCTTTGTGAGAGACGAAAACATCCGCCTCACCCCACAGGTAGGCAGTGTTATTTTATTAATAGCATTTAGGGCTGCAACAATTAGTCGAACTAATCGATTGCTTTTTTTTTTTTGTCTTGCTCGGACACTTTGACACTAACCCACTTCCTGAGCCACTGCTTCCCTGTTTGTGTCCGTCAGTACGGCTGCTGACAAGCTGTCTCTGCCCCCCCCCCTCTCTGTCCCAGGCGTTCAGTCACTTCACGTTTGAGCGCTCAGGTCATCAGCTCATCGTGGTAGACATCCAGGGTGTAGGAGACCTGTACACCGACCCACAGATCCACACCGAACAAGGAACTGACTTTGGAGACGGAAATCTGGGTACAATTCTATTGATCTCTCTCTCTCTCTCTCTCTCTCTCTCTTTCTCTCTTGTCTTTCAGTAACATTTATTTAAATATGGACAGACAGAAATGGGGTGAATCAGTGTTTGTGAATATAGGCCGTTCGCTGGTGCTCATAGTCCACATGAGAAATCCCACATAAACAATCTCTCCTGTTCATTCATTCATTTTTTTAAAGTGGGTTTGTGCCGGAGAAGCTTCGCATGGATTAAAGTTCTCAGTCGCCACGATTGATATAAATGAAGTCATCGAGATTAAAGAGCATTAGAATGGGTCAAACTAGCAACAAAATACAGAATTCAGAAGCATAGTCCATGAAACCCTAATGGTCTGGGATATTTCTGTATCTTTCAGGTGTGCGAGGCATGGCGCTGTTCTTCCAGTCCCACATGTGCAATAAGATCTGTAAGGTCATGGGCCTAACGCCCTTTGACCTCTCGCCTGCAGAGGCCGACCAGCAGGACAGCATTAACCAACTGCTGGTCAGCAACAGTTATACGTACTGCTATTTTCGCTATTTGAAATATAAATGAAAAGCTAAATGTACCATTTTTAATTCCCCCCCAAAACAATGCAGAAGTCAGCCAAGACAGTGCTTCGGGGATGTGAGGAGGTGGTTGGCTCTCCTCGTACGCGAACCATTTCAGGCAGTCGTCTGCCTCACTTGTCCCCGTTGTCAGAGGCGTCTTCTGTGGACGACGGCGAAGGGGACTCCTTCCCCTGCTCCCCTCACATCTCCATACCTGGATCCATACCTGTACCCGGCTCCTACAGCAGGTCCCCTTATGGTAAGTCATACCTGGATCCATACGTGTACCCGGCTCCTACAGCAGGTCCCCTTATGGTAAGTCATACCTGGATCCATACCTGTACCCGCTTCTCAAAGTGCGACCCGATGCGGCCCTATTTTAGGGGGTCCACCAGCAAAATGAGTTACTAATTGATCCCTATTTTGTAGAAACATTTCAAAACTGTTATAATGTTGTCACTATGGTTGAATAACAAAGTATAAAATAATGCTTATGTGGTTAGCTGAGTTCATATGTATATTTTTGTAATATATATAATCAAAAAAGTAATCGTAACTTGCAGCCCTATAATTATTCTACTGTTGTGCGGTGCCTGATTAGTATTGTCTGTCTGTCTCCTCTACCAGGTTTGTTTTGCAGTAGCATAGGAGAACATGAGAGACACCGCAGTGACAGCACCAATGAACACAGCCTTGTGAGTCAGCACACCCTGTTACACTGAATCCTCCCAACCACATCAAAGCCCAAGGCCGATTCTACAAAAATGCCTTCTAAATCGGCAGTTCTCACACTTTCAAGATTTGTCATGAATATTCCAAAATGGCAGATGTACATCTGCTATGTACAAGAATATTGATATTTGTCTCCACCAGGCCGAAGGCATGGGGGAGGAGAGTATATTTTGCACTCTGTCCGTCCGTCCGTCCGTCCATGTGTCCGTCCATCTGTGTAAAGCTAATCTCCGGCACCGTTGACCCGGTCGATGACAAACTGTGCACAGATATGTACACTCCCTGGATGCCAATGACGAACGTCTGCCATCTGCACCGATCTGTGTGAAACTTTGCATGCACATTCCCTAGAGGCCAAGGAAAAACCTGCAACTTGCTACACAGTATCTCTATAGTCATGTGATGAAGATGGATCTGTCCGGTATTTCATATTCCATCCTAATTGGCTCACATTGGCTTACAAAGTTTGCAGGATTGTCCCGTTTTGAACAAAATGCCTTAAATCATGAACACAGAGTGCAATTTACATGACATTTTGCACGCACATTCCTACTAGGCAGAGGAATAAATCCTGCCCTTTTCATATTGGCCTGTTATAGTGAATCAAAAGCATAAGAAGAAATAGCACCCTTTTCACAATGGCCTATTATAGAACATAGGGACAAGAGGCCACAATAACCTACCTGACCTGGTGAAGACAAAAAAGTTTTTCACATTTCCTTTTCTTCCCTTTAGGAGTCAGAGAGTGGTGGAGACAGTGGCTACCCCAGCGAGAGGAGAAGTGAAGGGGATGAAAGTGACCATGTTGATGGGGTAAATAAATAATGGCATTCAGCCCTTCCTCCCATATGTCTCAACTTAAAACTATAGTCTGACTAGTTTTGGGGATTAGATAGTAAATGGACTCCATTTACTGTATGTAGTGCCTTTCTCCATGTTTTTACTGTATATAGTGCCTATCTCCATGTCTTTCTCTTGGCTTGTAACCTTAACACTTCCACTTTGAACCTGGCTGGGAAAGGTCAAGCCCTACAGTGACAGTAAACATTTTATTTTAAGATTAAACATTCACTGCCAAATGCCCCCTCTTCTCCATTTGCCACCATTGCCTTCCATGTGATTTTACTCACCTTTAGAATATTCATCTTCATTAAGATCGCACACCAGATCATTGGTAATGAGAGAGCTGTTTGTTGTGCTTTCGTGAAAAAGATCTGTTTGAAAAAACGTCCATGTGTTCAGTAGTTTCCATTGAGGAAGAGAAATATGAGGAAGTGAAAAAGGGTTTCTCAGCTACAGAACCAGCCCCAGTGAGACTTGCACAGTTGACCATGTGCTAGCCAATGGTGCCATCTAGTGGACAAACAAAAAACTCAAAAAGATGTCAAAAGTGAGCACCATTTGGGGAAAAAATACGTTTTTGGCAGGGAGCATATGAATTGGACTAGCAAAAGAATACGTGTTCAGGTGAATCTTCCGTAAAACCCTCATAGATGTCACAAAAGCACAGGTTAAAGACAGTCTGCGACTTTCTTCAACTGGTTGGCAGTTTGTACATACTTATAGGTTTAGTACGACGACAACAAAACAAAACGTGCAGATTTGAACTGAAATCATACGACTGAATTTTGAATTGATCTGTTTTTAATAGTCTGGTTTTGGAGGATGATGCATGTTGTAGACTAGGTGTCTGATAATGTATGTATGTTGTATATCGTCACGTAGGGCCGTGCTCGCTGCACCAGACACTATTCTGAGTCGGACGAGGACAGTGTCAGACTGGTAAACCATCAGGACTGCAGTGTGCCTTCATCACCCTAAATAATCATCACCGTTAATCAAGCCACCCTTTCTCTGTCTTTTCTTCCAAGGTTATTACAGTTATGAGTCCACCCAAAGTATTATAACTGGAATGAAATAAATTGACAAAGACGAAAATAACCCTGCCCAGGGCCTGTTTAGACGTTGATTAGCCATTTTTTTAGTCTACACTACAAACAAGCCATTTTAGTTAACTATAATAACCTTGGTTTCTTTGTCTGTCAATCACTGGTTTCTCCCCATAGCTAGATTCTCCTCTTTTAGTCCAGTGGTTCTCAAAGGTGGGTCCAGGGACGCCCTGGGATCCTTGAAGGGGTTCCAGAGGATCCACAGTGAAATTATGTATAATTCGGAACCAAATGGACCCTTATGGGTCTGCAACTCTGAAAGTGTACAGATGTTATATGTGCACTCTCAGAGTGGCTGGGAGTATGGCTTAGCAATGCATAGCAAACTGGGCACCATCAAATGACATGGTTTGAGAACCACTGTTTCCTTTCCTTTCTCTGTTCCCTCACATAGAGGAAGATGGTTGCTCGCAGCAGATCTAATGCAATCGTCACTTTACAGAGTTACTCTCCTTGTGACACTACGGACAGGGTGAATATGTTCTCAGAGACCCATAACCACCAACCAGGGCCTCTGGCTGTGCTGTGTGTCATAAATAATGCGCTAATCTATACAGTGATGTGATCTATAGATCTGCACTGTTATGTGCTGTAGTGCCTGGCAGTTTTAAGTTGGTGTTATTTTTGAGTGAGCAGATGAAAACGACCCTGCTGTCTGTTCTGGGCATGTCATGTCAGGCCAAAATGTGTCTAATTGGGCTTAATGGTAAGTGTTAAATAGCTCTATTTTTCAATAGCAATCATTACCATGGTGTTTGTTCAGTGATAGCGGTCTCCCTGTCTGTCCAGCATGTTTGTTCAGTGACAGGGGTCTCTGTCTGTCCAGCATGTTTGTTCAGTGACAGGGGTCTCTCTGTCTGTCCAGCGTGTTTGTTCAGTGACAGCGGTCTCTCTGTCTGTCCAGCGTGTTTGTTCAGTGACAGGGGTCTCCCTGTCTGTCCAGCAATTTTGTAAATAGAAAATACAATTTTCAGGTCAGGACATCCCATCAGGAGAGAGAACTGGATTAACAAGTGATGAAACAATAAGCAGACTGAATTGGAACATTCTTAAAATCGGAGCTGATAAATCTCTCATGATTGGATGAAATTGTTATCCCGACCTGAAAAGATATTTTCAGTTTTCTTTTTTTTTTGTTATCAAATGTTTTTTTTATTAAAGACAAAAAATCACAATAAGATACGTTAACATCATGAATGACTAAAGAAAACAATAAACAAAAAACACAAAAACAAACAATCCCACCCACCCCTCCCCCCGAGACCAAAGATGCCAAAAAATGTCAGTACTCTTACTACTGTGCAAATGGGAACAAAAAATAAATAAATGAATGAAAATAATAATAACAATAATAATAATGACTAAATCATGCCCGTAACCAAATCTGCAATACCAGACCAAATCTCGATGTTTTCCTCTTTTGCACCATGCAATCTTGCTGTAGACATTTCTAGATAAATGATATCTAGAAAGGTCAAAGCCCATTGGCGAAATGACAATGTATGAGGCGGTTTCCAGCGCGAAGCAACCATCTTCTTTGCGGCTGTTACGCCAGCAAAGAAGACACGAATACGGGTATTATTTAATAGCAACTGGGATACATCATTTAATAAGAATAGAGATGGGGAGGGTGTGATGTTAATTTGTAGTATAATCGAAAGTTTAGCAGCAACCAGATTCCAAAATGTAAGGACATCCGGACACTCCCACACCATATGAAAGAATGTACCTATGGTGTTCGGAGTGCAGAAAGTGCAGTTATGGTTATTTAAAATCCGCATAGCACACAATCTGCGGGGAGTTAAGTATGTCCGATGAACAAAATTTAGATGAATTTGCTGATGATCAGGATTCCTAGAAGATAGGGCAACATTAGACCACACTGTATCCCAGCTCATATTTTCAGTTTTCTAAAGAACTGGAGGAGAGACGGAGAGACCACAGGCTTTTACTAAACAACTCTATAGCAGTGATGACAGAATATGACTTTAACCTTTTAGCAAGCATTTATTTAAACAAATATATCACACTTACACCGACTTTAAGTGGTTACATTCTCATCTGCATAGAAACTTAAGTCTACCCAGCAACCTGAAACCATCTACCTCACCCACTCCTCATCACTCTACCTCTACTCACTGTTTTGGCTGTTTTGATCAACAACAACAAAAACGGCCTGATTATCATGTTGACAATAATCAGCTATGATGACTGCTTGCTCACCAAGATCCTGTTCCTGCTTTTAAACATGATTTTGTGGCATATGCCAACGGGCATGTACTCCTCCAGTACTCGGCTAAAGGCTGACACATTTGACAACCCTAACCTTAACCCAGTGGTTCTCAAACATTCTAATTTCACAGAGCCCGATAACTCTTGAGTGTACAAATGGAATGGAATTTGTACACTCTCAGAATTACAGACCTGCATGGGTCTATTTGGAACCCCCTTCAAGGAAGGAACTTTGAGGGTCCCTTGACCCCGGCCCTACTTGAGAACCACTACCCTAACCATTTCAATTTCAATTAACCACTTGAACCCTAGCATCTCAATTCTGGGGGGACCAAATGGTTCTGCCAAAATAGTTCTGATCTAGAAGCTCACTGCACGTCACAGAACTGTGTCCTTGTAGATTGGCTATTTTTGGCAAATGCATTTGGTGTAGAGGGCAAATAGAACAGACCAAGTACAGAGCCAATATTACAGTCTAGTTCAAGAGGTTAAAACACTGGATGGAGTACCCACACAACAGCAAATTATTACAAATATGACGTTTTCAACTGAAAAGAAAAACAAACTGTTGCATATAGACTCTGCTGTCGTATTAATCAGCTTCGTGTGAAGTGTGTGTGAGACTGTTTTGTTGTTTATTCTAATCTTTTATCCGTGAGTGGTGAGTCTGACTTTCCCTGTCCCGTGGTTGTTCCCTCTGCTCTAAATGTGTTCGGGTGCAGCTGACCGAGGAGAAGTGGAATTTCTATCATTCTTCCCGGTCTCATGTCCACCGTTCGTCCTGTGTGGACGTGGAGGTGACCAGACTGTGCAATCTGCTGCAGCAGAAGCTGGGCCAGTCGGTCCTGGGGAAGGTGAGCGAGGGCCTGCTGACATCGCAAAACTATCCATGAGTTCATTTGCAATTATTATATCGATTTATTCATATACTAGAGAATTTGTGATTGGATAAAACTGGTATCCTGGCCTGAAAATGTATTTTCTGTTTTCTAAGGAGATATGGGAGACATCTATCTTTATAGCAATGATTACTATTGTAAAGTAAGTTAGTAAGTTTAAAAAAAAAAGGAGAAAAAAAGATAAATCACTTACTCCACGTACATAAGTACCTATTCTCAAGATGTAACGATAAAGAACAACCTCAAACCTGTTTCCCAGGTCCACCTGGCGTTGGTGCGTTACCACGAGGCGGGCCGCTTCTGTGAGAAGGACGAGCAGTGGGACCAGGAGTCGGCCATGTACCATCTGGAGAGAGCTGCTATGTGTGGGGAGCTGGATGCCATCGTAGCCCTGGGCAGGTGTTACATGCAGCTGCCCCATCACATACTGCCAGAGATGGAGTTGGAGGTAAGCTCTACCGTTTTGTCCCATCCACGTTGCAGAGTCTCACTCCCAAATGTCCATCTTAATCTGAAGACTCACCACTCCACCTCACTATTCCACAATCTCCGAATGCTATATATATATATAGTCTGGAACTACAAATCCCGAAAGCCAAGACAGGAAGCTATCATCAGTTCGTCATTTCCGTTCACGATAATGTATTTTAAAATATCTTTTCACGTTTTATTTTAGAATTTCCATTTCTGTAGCAAGCTATACTGCCCTACAAAGCCAAAGTGCAGTAACTACATTTTTGAACACCGACTTATTTGTGTATCCCAGCGGTAAAATAAGCCTTCGTGATTTTAAAGGGCAAATATTAATTACCTCAAGAACAGATATACAATTAGTGCCGACATTTGACTGAGCAGTTGAAACACAAACCCATTTATCAGTTGTTGTTTTTGTTTTGTTTTTTTCGTAGTTACTGCATATATTAGAACAAATTTGCGCAACTGTAAATTGTGGGAGGCAACAGAGCGTCATAGGCACAATTAACGTAGGTTACGTTTTTTGCCGGGGATTGTGTTAAGTTACAATTTACACCTATTTCCTGTTAATAACCTGGGTAAAATGTGCAGCATTGGGAGGCAAATGGGAGACACTTTATTGTGAAAGGGCGACAGGATGCAGGAGTGGTGTTGTTCCTGCGTAATTGTCGAGACTCGAGAGTTGTGCCTGTATGCAGATTTAAACTGTTAAAACGATTTCTATCAATACAAGTTAAAATATGTCACAGCCCACAGACACTTTCAAACGAGAGGGAGATGCACAAGCAAGACGTTAATCATAAAGGTTTACGACCATGGACACATAGGGCTCCAATTTCGTCTCCGACTTTACCCGCAACACGGCCCGCAATTCAGCCGCTGCCCGAAAATTACGAATATAGGAGCTTTCTCTGTCCCTTAATGGTATTTTCGTCCAGCGTCACCTGCTATCTTTTTTGCCGACACCGGTATTTGCGCCTAGAGGTGTGGTCATGGGTGTGCTGGCACGCTTTCCCCTAAATTGCTATTTTGGTCAAACACATTTGGGAAAACAAGTGAGACTTCAAGGCAGTAACGGGCTGAGACTATGAAGCAATATAGGGAAACGCATAAGGGATCTCTTAAAGGCAATGGGACGTGGACTGGTGATTGGTCTAATTGTGTAACGCCCAAACGACACCTATGCATAATATAACGGGTAACTAACCAAAAAAACAACTTTAGTGGGTGAACACCCCCACCAAGCTGCTGCTTCTCCAAAACATACAATATCTCCTCTCCCACTGATGTTTTCAGTTCTCTTCAGCCGTACAGACTCCATTTGATGAGACATTTCCACCAAGCTTTCTGTTCTGTAGAATGAGTAAAGGCACAAACATCAACAATTCCCGAGAGGCAACAACATCAATTTCTGTGAATTTCCGACGGTGATGTGTTTTCGTGCGTTCATGGACAGCCTGCCAGTTATAGCCTAATTCAGTTGTACCGGTAATTTCAAAACGAAGTAAAATAATATTTTAACCAAGCTGCAGAGGAAGGAGAAGTCGTTGGGGCAGCACTTTTTGTATTGGCACCTAAATAAATGCTAGCACCTACATAATGCTTGCAGGCCAGCTGTAAAAAAATTACTATTAATATTAATTATTAAAATCATATTACGTTATGAATTGGGTATCCCGAACCCTAAGGCGGTCACTATCTATACAGTTCATGTTAATGCACATGCATGTTGTCTCTATGTATATACACTTGATGTTAATGCACATGCCTGTTGTCTCTATGTATATACAGTTCATGTTAATGCACATGCCTGTTGTCTCTATGTATATACACTTGATGTTAATGCACACGCCTGTTGTCTCTATGTATATACACTTCATGTTAATGCACACGCCTGTCGTTTATGTGTGTACAGGACAACGCGGGACGGAGGATGAAGGGCTTCAAGTACTTGCTGCAGGCTGCCGAGGCTGGGGACCGACAAAGTATGATCCTGATGGCCAGAGCCTTTGACACCGGACACGGTCTCCCTGTCGACAAGTCAGTGACAAACAAACATGCTACATAGTTACTAATCAGTATTCCACTTTTCAACCTTCTTTTGAGTGCATACGGCAGTGTTTCTCAAAGTCCAAGGGTGCCTCAGAACACTTTGATAATATTTGGAATGTATCGGTAACACTTCAGTTTAACCACTTGGTCCCTCTACACTTCCGAGTTGCACTGTGCTTGGTGAGTTATTTTCTACACCATCGGCATCTACACCAAATCTCACTCCAAAAATAGCAGATCTACAAGCTTGTAGATCGTCTGTTTTTGGAGAACGTTCAAGTGGTTATTTTCAGTCTATGCTATAACTGAAACAGACAATCTCTCACGTTTTCCTCGTGGCATACTGTATCTGAGGGGGATTTTTTTTTATATTTGCATACGGTAATATGGCAGAAGATTCAAGAAATTCAAGGGCTGCCGTGGATGAAAAAGGTATTTACATGCCGCGTTTGAGAACCACTGGCATACAGAATAGTATGTTTCGTTTTAGCCACACTGAATGTCAGTAAAGTGCCCCATCCTGTGACAAAGCAGGAGTGCTACACATTTCATCACTGTGCACATACAGTAGTTTATTTGACTGGTCATCGGTATCCAACAAACACCTGCACTCTACCACTTTTTTAAGTGGCTTTTAAGGTCTTCCTGCTTCGTCCTCAGGGAGCGAGACTGGGAGGAGGCGGTGCACTGGTACGAGACGGGTTTAAACACCACAGAGGACGACGAGGTGGGAGAGTATGACAGCATGCAGGGAGAGCCTCGCCACCTGCTGCTGGCCAGGCTGGCAGAGATGTTCCAGGAGGGAGGCCACGGCATCACTGCAGACCCACAGAAAGCAGGTGTGGAAATACAGATAGGCCTACTGTAGATTGTATTGATCAAGTAGACTAGTACAGCATTCAAATTTCAATCAAATCCAAACGTGAATCAAAATGTGGGGTGTTCTGGGCTCATTTCTGACTTCATGCTTCATTGCGGTTACAATATTATAACGCTTCTAAAGAGAAATCAAAATAATAGTGTTATTTTTGGGAAGTTACAGGACGCTCCCTGCAATTGCCTGGCACCACAGCAGGGGGCACTGGAGGACTTAGTGACGCACTAAAAGTGTCATGGGGACCATCTCAGCTTTAATCCCTTTATACAGTGCTTTGTCACACGAGAAATACAAGCTCACAAAGCATTGCATTGAGATGTGTAGTGAGCTTGTGTGACAGCTATTTTTTAGCTTTAACGTTTTGTTTAGTTTAGTTTTATCTGAAAATATCTAAGGTTTTCATAAGTTTGAACATTTCACCCTAGAATGATGTCATGTGTTCCTCCTCCCTCCAGGTGATCTGTTCACAGAGGCAGCCGACGCGGCCATGGAGGCCATGAAAGGCCGTCTGGCCAACCAGTACTACATGAAAGCTGAAGAGGCCTGGGCACTAGTAGAGGAGGAGGAGTAACTACAAACTGGATACATATCTTTTTATTACAATATATAAATACACGTAGAAGGAAGGCACTGAAGCATCTCAGACACTTTGAGATAACGTTTTGATGTATCCGTCACAACTTCGTCAGGTCCTGACATGACCTGACGAAGATGTGACGGATACATCGAAACGTTGTCATTTTGTTGCTTTCACCCTGTTAAATAAAAAAGGCTCAAACTGTCTGAGATGCTCCAGTGCCTTCCTTCTACCTGCTACCAGTCCTGCTTCTGAGATGCTACCAGTCCTGCTTCTGAGATGCACGGCCTACCACATGCTTGAGGCGCGGTGGAACCCCCTTGAATATAAATACATGTCTTTGTTGAGAGATGTGTGTGTGGGGGGGGATTTGTCTAGTTTCAGAGATGACTTTTTGTAGCTAATTATTGCAAGGAATGTACAGCCAGACAGACCGTCGCGTCAACCAGGCCAATATGTCAAAAAGGGCTTTGTTTGAATGATTCAGGATTCCACCCTGAATGTTACGTTTACATTATTTTTGATGACATTATTTTAGTTAGTTTTTTATTTTAGTTAGCTTTTATTTTGTTCTGCTGCTGCGTCTGTCTGTCTGCGTGTGTGCGTGTGTGTTATCTCTACTATGCAGAAAAAGGCCGATGCACACCTCAAAAGGCTGGTGACAGGTGCGTAGGGCAATAGCGCATATGATGAAAAGGGTATCTTTGAAAGACAAAGAAGAGGTCCCGCACACTGTCAGACACTTGCCAATATCATTGATGAAGGTCTAAACGACCGAAACGTCGACCAAATAAAGAGCAACATTTTTTGGCAAGTGTCTGACAGTGTGTGGGGCATCTTCTTTGTCTTTCAGAGATACCCTTTTCATCTCTACTATGCAACCATTCAGAATCAGGCTTTAGATTACTTGGTGTTGGGCCTATAAACTTAGTCATAATTATGATGAGTAGCAAAGACAGCACGAAATTGCAGATCTACTTCACATCACATGGCAGCAACATTTCTAATATATTTTGTATATTTCGAACAAAATAAACGGCACGGTTTGATTGATTGAAACCTTTCTCAAAAAGAACATTGAGGTTTACAAAGAAAAGGCAAAATAAAAACCCAAAAGTAAAAAGAACATTCTGAGGTAGGAAGATTTGCAATCAAGATATGCCTATTAAATTGTCCAGTGGCTAAAAACTAATAATTTCTGCCTCTGTTTCTTTGTCTATACAGTATGCCTGTGTAATCCTGGGTTAAATTGTATGTTGCATACATGCTGCTTTGGTGCTAAAAAAATAACAATATCTAAGGAATCGAAAACACAATGGTTCATTGTTTTGTTTGTATGTTACTACATTTAGAAAGTGTAAATAAACTTTTTATTCCATCGTCTTGGTAAATTGGGTTGATTTGTGATTTCTTCCTAAACATTTTAAATAAAGGATTAAACTAGAGAAATAATTATTTTATGGAAGGGCATACATGTAATGAATATGAATTAATAGTATAATAAAGAGTGCCATAACTTAATCTGTGATTATATATCAAATATGTATTGGCAGAGTTGGGTTCAAATGCATAAAAAAGAAACGGAACATGAGAATAAAATCATTAAAATATACAAATAAAAATACTAACTTGTTGCTTTTATTTACACAGGAGTAGTAGCAGCAGAGATGTACCTACTGTATACTGTGGTACATCAGTTTATGGAAGGACTCCAGTATACTGGTGCAATTCTTCGGTCTGCTGGCTACAGGTATCGTTACAGTACATGTTTTTTCGTATATACTGTCCCTCAACATCAAATATCTTTGCTGATAACTGCCGAAGTTTACATTAGATCAACTATTTTCACTGGATGTTTGTTTGTTGATGGGTGTTGATACTCACACTGTAAACAGCAGATGGCCACTGAAAGAACTATGGTGATTATAACGGTCATGTATTATGCTTGAGTTTCACATAGACTACATCCCCTGCCTCCAGCAGAAGTGAGGCTCCATTCGATGAGTTAACAAAATAGGTAGGTTGATGTCCATAGGCAACAACTATATGCTGGCTGTTTTTAAACAAGTAGGCTACTGTGGCATGACTTGCTCCTTCACCCAAAATGAAGAAATTGAATTGGTAGACACCTTTCGCCAGTGTAGTGAAGACACCTGTGTTTGGAAAATAGATTTAGTCCTACTGCCACGACCACGTGCTTGTGTTATCTAAACATATTTATTTTCCCCTTCTTAGTTCCTCCATAAAACAAGGCTTAATTACAGGACAAGATCACAAAGCTGTTTACAGTATGTGTTGTTTAACTTGTTTTGGATCGAACTGTTGGATGGACAAGTTTCATGTTAGTTAGATTTTTGAGATATCTGACACGCAAGTGGAAAGTCTGACTTTTGGGTGGCACTAGCAGTGATTCCAAACCTGTAGGCCGTAAAGGTTATTGTAAGAGGGTCCCCAAAAACATTGGCAAATCACTTCAATTTTAATGATTAACATTAAAAGTACGGAAGGCTTTGGAGTCTCTTGCGAGGAGAGTTTAGCAGCATTTGCTACGCTCCTCACGAGAGACTCCAAAGCCTCCCGTATGTGACAGGATATTTCATTTGGCCTTACAACCCAGATATTCTCAGCGATATCTGATAACCCAGATATCGGTGTGTCAAATTCTTACCGGACACCACTGTGGGTCCTATCCCAGACAACCAGCTCTAGTTTTAGTAGTATTTTTATGTGATTAACATTCAAATTAAAATAATGTGAGTGTTAAAAAAGAGAGAATGCTATTATTTTTTCTTCATGGCATTTTCTTTAAAACCTTGAAAAATTAGTTTTCATTGTGATACCGATGATGATCATAGCGACGGTCAATATGACCATGGGCTAAAAACGGCCATAGCCACTTGCCCAAATGTGATGACCTCATCACATTTGTGAAGACGGCTATGGTCGTTTTTAGCCCAAAGAGTGTTTTTCGTGCAAAACTAATGCTTGCAATTGATTCAGAATCATGAATAACCCCTAGTGTGACATGTCACATGCTACTTAAAGCATAATTCAAATTTGAATTTGCCATGATCCAAAATTTATATAATAATTATTATTATTTTGGATGACCCTGAGGATCATAAAAAACCTTTAAAAACGATTACTATTGCAATTTCTTTTGGGTCAAATCTTAGATTGACTGGCCTATAAGGGCATAGGCCAAAGTGGCAGGCCTCATCGCTCACAGCACGACCAGAGGAAAGAGCCCAGGAGGATTGCACGACCGCGTTGCTCACCGACGATGTGCAGCTCAACAAGGTGGAGAAGCAAGGTACACAGCCATGCAGCAAAATAACATTGACAGCTACAGTATGTGGTGACAGAAGCTTGCCCAGTTTAGCAGCTAAACTATTTGGATTGGCATTGGACAATCACTTGGGGAC
The DNA here is from genome assembly GCF_963924005.1 of Protomyctophum bolini. NCBI lineage: Eukaryota > Metazoa > Chordata > Actinopteri > Myctophiformes > Myctophidae > Protomyctophum > Protomyctophum bolini. The sequence goes on along the minus strand of NC_137879.1, from coordinate 29,374,734 downwards.
AGGGGTCCATTGCCCCTGTCGTCCAGGTTACCCCAGGAGCCCACATAGCATAGCAGAGCTGGCTGTCAATGGTGGCGTAATGACGATATGTTTCAATATTGGTTAGCTAATAACATATGTATATGTAAGTTGAAAAGTACTATAGCCTACTGTGGTCGGCTGGGTTTTTTATGCGTATGCTCGTGGTATATATACTGATTTTGAGTGTGACGTAATGAAGATATGTATCAACACCTTACTTGCACGCTCTGCTTGCGTAAGTAATACATTGAAAGGCATTCTCTGTGATGCTTTGACTGTATGTCGGAAAGTCCTCTGTGCTCTTTTTATGTCTCAAAAATAAATCAATCAATCCTGCAATCTTACTTAAAATGAGAACCTTTGTAATGCACTGTCCAGCAGCCATCTTTGATTAGATTAAATAGAGTAGCGTTGTCCTCTAGTCTCTGCATAAGGAATCAGCTCCGTATGGAAGAGGGACAGTGAGCTATGGGCTTAACAGGAGCCAGTCATCAGATCATTATTATTATTGGTTGAAACAAGGCATTGGCTAAGTTGGCATGCCATGGGTGGACTGAATAGATTGTCATCATATGTCTAAACCAGTACAGAGATGGGACAGGGTTTTGAGCTGGTTTTGGAATTACTGGGATGCGGCCAGACCTAATAAACTGAGGCAAGCTTTCGCCGGACTTGACAGCCAATCAGCACAGCCGTGAGAGTGATGTTGAACTAATTTGAGTGTTGACGTCAGCAACATGCTCTTGAGGTCTTCATATAAGATAGAACCTGCATGTTTTGTCCATGCATGCCACAATGATGAGCCAGCCTCCCCAACTCTTGGTTTCCCATCAGAGGAAGCAGCGCTTGAACAAAAAGATATGGGATGCCCGTTGTATCAAGTTTACATCGATTTATGGGAAGACCGTCAGCGGCTATTCTGGAATGTCAAAAAGAGGACCACTGTGGACTTCTAAAGGTATCGGTATCAACCCCTTGTTGTATAGCAATGAGGTTCTGGCGGAGAGGAATGCCAAACTCTCCCAGCAGATAAGCATGATGAGGGCCAGTGGATCGGATTACAATGGAGGAATGAACCCGTCCTTCTCTAGAATGCTGCCCAGTTATGAACCAGGTCGCAAGTTAGGAGAGATGGCTGACTGGAGAAACTATGAACCAGAAGATTACAAGGGAACAGCAGCAGAGATGACACAGATGACAGAGACGCAGGAGGACAGAGGAGCAGAGTCGAACCAGATCACACCCTTCAATCCTTTCTCCAGGTCGTCTTCGGATGGGCTGTCCAGCAGCACCTCTGGAATGGATGAGGAGAGCCAGCTGATGGCAGAAAATCAGGCTTTGGCACAGGAGCTCAGCACAGCTTACAGGGGATCAGCACAGCATATTAACCAGGTCATCGCAGAGAATAGCAAATTGGAAGAGGAGAAACAGGAGCTGATTCTATACATGAAGGATATGATGAACAACGCAATGGCCATGTTCCAGGAAGTGAAAGATTCCTTCCCGAACGAAAAGGTCTTGTCAAAATTGGAAGCTGCAACAAAGGAGCCGACCACCAAGGAAGTGAAAGAGAACCTTGTAGGTGTCTTTGAGAAAATATTTAACTCGATGACGGATGATCAGAAGCGAACCAGGGAAGATTTCGAAGAGCACTTCAAGGAGGTGATGTCAGAACTCCAGTATTTCAGGAATGAGATGGCTGCGAGAGACAAGGAACAGGAAGAGGAGAGAAAGGAACTAACTAAAGAAAACAAGGCTTTGCAGGAAAAGTTTAACAAAGCTGTGCAGAAGGCTAAGGACACAGAGGAAAAACTGGACACATTAAGGACTGAGTTCCAGGATGTGAAAAAAGCCCTTACCTCAAGCCAACAGGCCCTGAAGGAGACTAGAGAAGAGAATGCCAGAATCCTTTCAAATCTGGACATTACCACAAATAAATTGATGTCCAAAGAAGCCAATTGGGAAGAGGAGAAGGAAAGATTGCATGATGGCTACAGGGATGAGTTGGCTGAGAAAGACAAGACCTGGAAGAAGCATGGACAAAAACTGGTCCGGGAAAATAATGCGTTGGCTGAAAGGTGTAACTCTATAACGCAAAAGCTAAGCAAAAAAAATAGATTGCTTGAAACTACAATGAATGAATTGAAGCAACTGAACGAGGCCCTCGAGGCAAGAAAAGAGGCCTTGGAGGAAAGTATAGAAGAGAATAGAAAACTAAAGGAAGACTTTCTTCAAAAGCAGAGGACAACTGACACAAAGTACATTAAAGAAATGGACGCAAAAGACACTAGAATCAAAAACCTCCAGATCAAGCTCCAGGACGTGACTGAAGAACTGGAAAAAAAGAAGAAGAAACGGAAGTAGAGACACCCTCAAGACAACTTTTATTTTATTTTTTTGTTATTTCTTTACAATTTATTTCTGTGTGATGTAGGCCAACAGTGGGGTTTTTTGCAGTAGCCTGGGACAAAAGGATGAAGATTACTTTTTTGTAGGAAATTAAGATCTAACTGATGACCAGGAGGCAGTACTGGCTGCAAGGACTAACTGAAAAGATAACTTTGACTTGAGAAGATTCTTATGGCACATATTGTTATTTGTGCCAGGTGTAACCGTATATTCTGTATGTACCGACTGCTACATTAGTCTCCCATTATATTCTGTAGATTCTTTTTTTCACAGCATAGGTCTGTATGAGGCGAACCGTGCCAAGGAATGGCCCTGCCGGGGCAGCCAAATCTACAAGCTCACGAGGCAGCTGCTCTCTTCTGGTGCACCCAGTGATACCAAAGATGTTTGACATTATCTTGAGCCTTCTTTGAGCCCAAAGAAGCTAGCCTACCATGCACACTCAACGGTAGGATACAACAACAAATGGGGCCCAATAGACTGGCTAAATTATTGTTTTTATAAGATCTCATCTCACAGTTAACGGAGAATGGACTGCCTATGTCGACATAGAGTCTGTTGAGTGATGATGGGTGGACACAGGCTTGATCAGCCAGATGCCATGTTAGAACTTTTTATACTATGAAATAGTGCTAGTTATGTCAATACTGAATGGGGTTAAATATTCAATTTGCCTACACATTTTAAAATCCTCATCTGCTTTACTGTGCTTACTAAAATGTAATCAGCCGGACAGATAACCTATTGTGGCTTCATTGACATTACCTGAATGAATCCCAACCCGCATCCTATGAAAGGAACTTGTTACTTGTGAGGTGGTGAGTTAAATCTCTATTCCCTTTGTTCCTGTTTTTCATTTTTCTAAATTAGTATGTATTCTGTTGGTACAGAATAGGTTAACCATTCCGTGTGAACACCAACATTGCCTTGTGATTGGCTGATCACCCCATAGCGATGATTTGATTGGCTGAGCAATGTACATATTGAACAGAGCCATTAGAAGAGTTACGATATAGAGGGGGCAGAAACCGAGCGCTTGAGCGCTGTTCATGCAGCCTGAACTGAGACAAGCTGGAGTTGGAATACATTGTTTTCAACGAGGGCGGCACAAATAAGAGATATTTTAAGCATGACAACTGTTTAAAGTATTGTACAGTAACAACTAAAGTCTCTTTAATGTTTATGTTGTACTATTACTACAAAACAATCTAAAATAAAGGGATTTAAGATCATTAAAGCTGGGCAAGCCGGGCTGTTGCCTGAGTCCAGTGCATTTCTGCCCAGTTGGTTATCCCCATTCTCAATAGAAGTCTATGTAGGAGAGCCGCCATTGTACTGGCCCCATGAAGTGAACGCAGTTTGTGCAACTATGTCTGTATCTAAGGCTCTGATATTGAAGATAAAAGTGAGGGAAGAAAAGTCAAGATGCCAAAAGTGATTGACTGGAATGCCATTTGTGATGATTTGATTTGCTGATCACGGAATGTGATGTATGATGATAAGAGAACCCCTCACTTCACAGGGGTGTGATTCTTTTTGTTTGACATGTAAGGTTTTTGATATATTAAAGTCTAAAAAAACTTAGAAGAGTTACTTTTTAAAAGTTAGTTATTACGGGACCCTTCTGTCACAAGTCACTCCTGACACTTCCTCCATCCTGTCTGTATTCACCAACTCCCCCATTACTTTGGATAGTTAACCCCAGGTATTTATATTCCTTCACCTTTTCCACCTGTATGCTCATTCCTCACCGTTAGTCCTTTCTCTTGTTCACGCACACATAACATCATATATTCAATTAATATATTATTGTTCGATATGATGTATGGACTTCAAATGAACAACTTTAGATTTTAGTTCAACCATTATATTTATTCTTCATTTGATTACGGAACACTTCCCAAAGTACATCTCTGCCACACTTATTTGGTTGGTATCGGCTTGATATGCGTTTGTTTTTTGTTCATGCTGATCATTGGTCTACTGTAAGAGGTTCTTTAGGCCACAGACGATATTATAATAATATGATAATATTCTATCTCTGGGACCCCAATCTATACTATAAAATCCACCAAAATGGAACCAAGTGGTTCCAATACTCAAACTGGGATAGAGTTTAAAATGTGTTTAAAACGTTTGAAAGTATAACCTCTGAGATCTGGGTTCCCAGAATGAAGGGTTAGTACCACCTCCTGAGCAGCCAAAATAGTTCCTACGAATCGTATCCGAAACAGAGCCATGTCGTATGGAAATAAATCCGGAGCCTGTGAAATGCGTTACAACCAACCAAGTTGCGCCGATGTCAAGCTCATTAGAAGCAGAGTGAGACACCAGCGCTCAAGTCCGGGTTAAGTTTATCAGAAGAACAATATCTATAAATGCTAATCTAAAAAGTCTGTATGTGTGTCCAATCCACATAACTCAAGGACCCCCGCCGACTTCAAATTCAACACACTCGTTCCACACCACCACAGGGAGTGAAGTGCCCTGAGTCGGTCGGACCCAAGGTTGTTAAGAACCGCCACAAAAGGCCTCTCTGCCCAGGCTCTGGACAGGGCCAAAATTAGCCAATTGATCACACCTGATCACCCCTATCTCCATATATGGAGCTTGCATGTTCTGACATCTGCATAGACTCCATATTTGGGCATGCCTGACAAAGAACTCCATATATGGACATAAAAGGGACACAGTTTAACAAAAAACTTAAACAGGATCAAAAACAGGGTGAATTCTGTGTGGTTCTCAGTCACCTATGACATCAGTCATCTCAACATTTTCAATTCTAAAAAATATTCACAATATCTGAGAAATATCCAGAGATTCACTTCCATTGTCTATTGTCGGTGTGCACAAGAAAGGGCTAATACATGACTACATGACTACACACAAAATAACAAAAAAACAAACAGATCGCAGTGTCCTTAAACTGTAACAGACTTGTAGGTTTCACCTAGTCTTGTTCTTTTTAAGTCAAGTTTGGCAAAACACTGTTTAAGAACCTTTGGTCCTGTTGTAACCATCTCACCCCGGTGGAGCTCTCTGATGAACTTTCTCTCCAGCTCACCTAGGTTGTAGAGGAGGGTGCTTTTTGTCTCCCGGACCACATGATCTGCTTGTTCCTTCTGTTCCAGCAGATCTTTAATCGACAGCCGTGCAAAGTGGAGTTTTCTATGATAATCATACTTTTCCTTGACCAAAGACTGCTTTTTCCCCTGTATTTCCCTTCTTTCTTTGTCCCTGCTCGCTTCCGTCTGATGCAGCTCCTTTAAGAAGGCCTCTTTCATGGTTTGATGTTCCTTTTCCCAATGATTTTCTTTGGTTCTCAGATCCATTCTGGTGCCCCTCAGGATGGTGGTGAGGGTGTTATTAGAGTTATCGATCTTGTTTGCGGCCACTTTAAGCTGTTCCTCCAGAGATTTAATCTTCTGCTGTGCAGCGTGGAACTTTCCAGTTAACACCTGCCTTTGCTTAATCAGATCCTCTTTCTCTTTCCGCCACGTGTCGCGATGGTCTGCGGCTTTCTCAAAGTGAGTTACTGTAGGTGGCTTTTGACGGGTCTTATGCCATCTCTGGTGTTTCCAAAACTCGGTGCGCGTGTCAAGATATGATTTGCATTTCACAACGTCCTCCTTTAATTTCTTACCACCGCCCGTCTTATCGTTTACTATGGTTTGATCCCTAAGTAACTTCTCAAGATATTCTTTGTCACTCTTCAGATGATGAATAACCCTAGAAGGTTTTGCCTGTACACTCCTTTCCAACGGTTCCTCTGCTTTCTGGATGCCGAGTTTGAAATCTGCCACATTTGGACGCAGTTTCCCTCCCCTGTGGTATAACGCCAGTGCATGTTCAAAATCACCCATGGCGAACAGTGCCTCTGCCTTGCAGTGTAATCCCTTGTAAAATTTCTTGTCTTCTTTAAGAGAAGCCTCAGCGTCTCTTAAAGCATTTTCGGGATCCCCCATCTTCAGGAAACATTTAGATCGTGCAGCGAGGCAGTGAGAATCCGCCTTGAGAATTAATCCCATGGAATAGCTCTCTATAGCTTTGATATAGTGCCCTTTTTGGTACAACTGATCTCCCATGGCCAAATAACTTTGAAATGTTGGGAAGAGGGGGGTCATCTTTGGAGCTGGGGCTCCTTCTGTGTCAATCATGGTGGCGGCCATTTCCCCCTTTGATGTAGCGGTCGCTGCTCGCTACCAGACAATTGGGATCAGCTTGTAGAGAAACTACTTGTGTTGGCCTGACTGATGCTTTTATATCCGTCATGCTGACGTCAGATTTACCCATGACGTAATCTGTTTTGAAGCCTTGATTCTGCAAATTTGCGTAGCGATATTATTTTCCATACATACATGTACAGTAGGATGCTGCCATCATGGCAGCCGGAAGTGACCATTGTTGGGCGGGAGAGAGGAGGCGGGGAGACACATTGCTCCGTTTCTATACTGATTGCTATGGTTGTCTCTGGTGTAGCATCTTGTCAATTTCAACTTAGCAAAACCCTAAATCATACCACTGTATTGCTTGTTTTAGTTTTTAGTTGTAAAAACATTTCCAAAAGTCCCTAAAAATCAGATCACTGCCTTCCCTAGGTCAATTCAGGGAAATAGTTTCTAGCACTTTTGTTCAACAATGTAACTGTTTTAATTCAGTTATTTTAGTTTTGAATACTTTCTGTTTTCCAATTCATATATAGGTTATGATGATTTAGGTTATGACCTAAAGCTTGCTGTCTCTCGCATTTCGGGATCCCCATCTTCAAGAAACATTTAGATCATCCGACATAATGTCGGATGACACCAGGAATAGTGCCACATTCCTGGTGTGGAACTTGTGTACACTCCAACAGACATCACATCAATTAAGCACTATTTATTTACAATTTGCCCTTACAGAGACAGCAAGAGAAATAAAGAGAGCGAGGCACTGACAGTGTTGTTTTTGTTTGCTGCAGCAGTTTCGACTGCAACGGCCCCTGTGCAAATCGGCGTCGGTATAGTGGCATGGTTTGGGTTGTGTGTGTGTGGACAAGATATATACTGTATTAAGGAAACGTAGGATCCGATTACATAAGAGTTCGTACTATCAACTACCAACATTAAATGAAATGGGGAGGAAAGGGAGACTGAAGAAAAGACACACATTTACGGCAATTGGAAAGAAACTCTGTAATCTGTAATCCACATAATTTGTGGAACTGTTCGCCCCACCGACTTCATATTAGACACACACCACCACAGAGAGTGCAGTGACCAGCCTTGAGTTGGTGAGATACACGGTTGTCCAGAACCACCAGGAAAGTCTCTGGTCAGGCTGCCAGTGGCCCTAATGAGCCCACACCTATGTCCAATTTCCAGGCTCTGCCTGAGCCAATTGATTGCCATGGCAACCCCAGCCTGGCTCCTCCTGCTGAATTCCCCACACCTGCCATTTAATTACTTAGTCAGTCCACTTTTCACAGTTTGTCATTCTCCACACATTCTCCACAGATGTTTACCACTGCACAAGGACTTTCCACATTTGGGCTCTTCTCATCATACATCATCTCATTCCGGCCATCATAATTTGCTTCCTCACCTTCTTCATCAGTGTTTGTGTTTACACAAACACTGAAAATTGTCCATTCATTGTCAACGGCATTTAATGTTTGTGTTAGGACAAAAATTGCGTTGCTGGACAAACCTAAAAAATCACACCCATGTGAAGTGAGGGGTGCTCTTCTCATCTTACAACATCAATTACAACATAATGTTTGTTTAAGCAACGGGTGCTAATTTTTGTTTTAGTCCTCAACACAAACATTCAATTTCTCTTTATTGTCTATGTGGCGTTTTCTTAAACAAGCATCGTTGAAAAACAAACGTTAAAGCTGTATATATCACACCTGTGTGAAGTGAGGGGCACTCTTGTCATCATGAAAAATTACGTCATATTTGGCGGACATTTGACCTAATTTCTCCTTTCTTTGTCAATGGCAAATTTTAGCTTTGTACAGGAGTCCCTGGTGGATGGCTGGCAGCCCTTTGAGCTCATTGCTTCTGGAGCCCACAAGCTACAAGAGTCTGAAGAAGTAGCCTTCGCTCAATGCAACTTGGTCCCTGCAGCTCTGCTGACGTTCTCTTGGGATCCGGCCGTGCAGCCCGACACCGACGCTGCCGGTGTGAAGAGCCCTGCTCTTCTCAAACCAGACTTACTGAACAGCATCCGGACCCTTAGATGAGCATGAACTCTCCTTTTATCCCTTAACTCTCCCATGGTCTCTAGAAGACTCAAGTCTCACGTAGCCAGCCAAATTTCAATGCAAGGCTAGGGAGACTAGTTTATCTTAGGTCGGTAGAGATGGCCCTGCAGTATGTGACAGTGAGAGACAGAGCCAGCGCTTGCTGTTCGGACAGACCACCGGTTTCAGAGAACCGGAATGGATATCTGTATCTGTCAGTCTGCAGGTCCTACAAAGAGGCAGAAATGATTGTTATGCATTGCCTCCCATGATTGGCCAAACCATATCGTCTTCACAGTTTGGCGGAGTGTCAACTCCCCATGGGAAATGTATTCCCATAGGGAAGCTCATATGTGAAGCAGAACAGGAAGAAGAAACATGTAGAGGAGGAACCCAATAGAGCTGACATGCTGGTCAAAGGAACAGAGTGAAGTATATAGATGTCTTAATGCTTAAACTTGTATTTCTCAGACCACAACTGTATGTATGTTACCGCCTCATGTGTGCATATTATGTGATGTCACGCTACATTGGGAGTCATGGTCTGTTACACAGCATGAAGCTATTTCTCTATTGGCGCTCGGGTGGCGCAGTGGTAAAGTCCCTGCCCAACAACCGGCTTTGTCGGGCGTCTATGGGAACATAATTAGACTGTGTTCTGGGGAATACTGAGATTGTTCTGATAACAATAATGTTATCACACAACTCAACAGTGAATCATGCTTACACACATTCACATTCTCGGACTTATTCGTGAATTCTCTGATTGTATTCTCGCTGATTGATTCGCTGACTGATTGATTGGTAATATCATGCATAGAATATAATGGTTTTATTTAATACTCTCTCTCACTCTCAATTCAAATTCACAGACATCAGAGAGATCAAACGAAATGCAGAGAAACGTCATTGATGAACAACACATGGATTAAGGTATGTTGATTTTACTCAATGATCCAAATTGAGGTCTTTAACTCCACGGGAAAAAACTATTATTATGACAGATTAAATAGTAAATATCCTTTGGCCAGTTTTCACATTACATGCTAATATACTGCTTTTATAACCGACAGACAAAATTCTTGAAAATATATTTTAAATTAGATTATGGCAGCATTATTGTACAGAACCTGTAAAAGTGATGCAGTTTGGCCTGATGAACAGATGGGGGAGGCAATGTACCATGTTTTGGTACAGTATAGGCCTGGGAAACATCAGTAGGTACAGGGTAATAAAAGCATGCCGCCTTCCAATTTAGTATGTACGGTATGTGGTATGTGCATGTATAGTGGCAACTGGCAATCCACATCTATTCACATTTGAGGGACTTCAAGCAGGGTGGATTCATTTTTTACTGTGGGATTTATGTTTGTTTGGTTTATTTGCCTCACACACCCACAGTGTGTGTGATATGTGTCCTACTGGTTATTATGTCCAATGCATGTCCAATGCATGTCCAATGCACAATAATTATCATGATCAAAATTAAATTACCACACATGCTCACACTCTCACTCTCACTCACACTCACACACGCTCACACTCACACACACACTCTCACTCTCACTCACACTCACACACACTCACACACACACACACACACACACACACACACACACACACACACACACACACACTCTCTCACTCTCACTCACACCACTCACACGCACAATTATGAGTTTAGTTTATTGCCAAGATGAAAGAAATCTCAACAGTAGCCGTAGACGACTGTTCCTTGTTGTCATTCAAGCTCCTTAACCAGCTGTTGGTCCCTCTGTCAATTGTGATGATGTAACAGATATATACAGATGGCATAGCCCCCTATTTATCCAACTGACAGTCCTTACTGACAACACAGGATAATCATCTTTACATTACATCTGTTGGGTAGAAACCTGCCCAAAACTGGGATAGGCAAACAGGCAAACGATCAAAATAAAGAATATTCTGCATTCTCTAATTGTGTAGACTTCTTGTGAAACATTTACAAGATTTTTTAAATAATTGTAACAATTATTTAACTCTTGAGAGTGTAAAATGAAACCAAATGAACCTCAGTTTAATCAAATGTAGGCTACTATACATCCCTTAAGGGATGTACAGTAGCCTACATTTGGTTTCATTTTACACTCTCAAGAGTTAAAAATCTATTAAAACATTCAGGAATTGAGGTCCTGCTGTCAGTGTGCACAAGCAATGTGACCCTGATCAGCCTAGTTAATAGATTGTGAGATTACTAACACACGCACGCACACACACACACACACACACACACACACACACACACACACACACACACACACACACACATCCATGTGTGATCTAATAAAAGAACACAGCATATGCTCCCACTTTTAGATGCACAATTACATTTAAATGTCTAAAAATGTAATAGAAGGCTTAAAAAGCAAAAGAGACGCACAGTGTAAAATAGGAACGATTTTAGCTTTGACCCAAACTATGGTCAGAGCTCAGGGCTTGTCTAATATCGTCTGGGAGGTTATTAGGTCTGTGGGTGTGGACCATGATAACAAAACGCCTCACTGTCAAAATATGTATTCTAACTCGGCCTATACTTTGGACATTAATAGTATAGGCCAGTCCCAGATATCATATAATGGTCTCCTTGAACACTGGTTCCCAAACCTTTTTGCCTGTGACCCAAAAGAGAATTTTTTCCCAAACTAGTGAAATATGAGATCTACATACAAGCACACAACGCGTGCGTCACTTTGCACCGCGTTGTGTGCTTGTAGATTGGCTCATGTTCATTACTTCTTAAACATTTGTTTTCTAATTTATGGAATTTCTTAGATTTTTATTGTTTTATTTTAATTAATGTTAATGCATGTTTTGTAGTGATAATCTAAATATCAAAGTAGCTTGAAACTAACATTTTCAAATAATTGTAGTAATTGTAGTAGATGTAGTGGAGTTGAAGTACAAAGTATTGAAAGATTCTGCATACTGTATATATGGCATAAGTATGTCAGAGATGTACTTGGGCCCAGAGTGATAGCGAAATTTTGAAAGTGTCAGGATTTTAGAACAGTCCATTGCAGTAATCCATTCTACTGGAAATAAAGGTGTGGGTACATTATTCATCTGACACTTGCAATATTTTTTGAAGTAAGTATTACTTGTTATTATTCAGATAATGCTAAGATTTTCCAGGTTGACTCTTAAGTTATGAGAGGGAGTCAAGTTGAGAGACAACATTATTTATTTCTGTGCTCCAGAGACAATTATTATTATTGTCAATTTAGTTGGAGAAAATATTGTCGCATCCAGTTGTTGTTTTGTTTGATGCTTTGCATTGTTACCTGGTGTGATATGTAGATTTGTGCATCATCTGCAAACGTATGGTAGAACGCTATCATCTGGCCTAAAGGAAGCATTCAGAGATTGAAAGAGAGAAGTCTCAAATGGAACCCTAAACTGCAGGTCATGGCCATCTGCTCAGACACACACAGTTTCCAATGGAGACAAAGTACTTTCTGTCACGATTTAAACCCCTTACAAGACAGTCTCAGACGCTTTCTTTCCGCTAATCTTTGTAATAGAGTTGTATGGCCCTCAGTGTCAGAAGCAGCACCGGTATTAGTTCAGTCGAATGTCATTTCTATTACCTTGTATGAGTGCCAAATCCTGATTGAACGTTATCAAACCAAGTGTTCAAGTGTCTTTGAAAAGGATTGGAAATCAAGTTAAATATTATTTCAAATCATCTTGAATCATTTTTCAAGCCACGTTGAAATAGGATAACGTGTGGACTTTACAGCATCGGGGTGGCATGCAAATATGGTTCTAAATATTATCATTCACCCAGCTCTGCAATATCCGCCTGCTGGAGAGAAGTTGTGTCTATGTCCGTATGTGGGCGTAAATTAGTGTGTGTGTGTGTGTGTGTGTGTGTGTGTGTGTGTGTGTGTGTGTGTGTGTGTGTGTGTGTGTGTGTGTGTGTGTGTGTGTGTGTGTGTGTGTGTGTGTGTGTGTGTGAGAATCATACTTTGGCTATTTGGGGAAATTGCCGATCTGCAAGCTCACAAGCTCGTATAGAACAGCTAATTTCAAAGAGATACATTTTATGCATTTGCAAACTTGCGAGATGGGACATAATATGTGTACATTTACTTTCGGTGCCAATGCTTTTGTCCCTTTACTCAAGTCAAAATTTGAATACGGGCCCTTATAAGTAAATCTAAATAAATAAATCTGAGTACATCTTCCACCATTCTCTCCCCTGGCCTGCCTTTCCTACGTGCTTCACCCTGCTGCCTCTGCTCCTCTTCCTCAGCCTCCACACTGCTTATGTAACGGTGAACTCCTCAGCCTCTGTTATCTCACCCCTACCACACACACTGCCGTGTGGAAACCTCATATGTCTAAAAACTGTTACTTTCCAGGATTTAAATTAAAAAATAGCAAAAAAGTATGAGATCTACAAGCTCAGAATGCATCGCTTTGCGCAGCGCTTTGACCTTGCAGATCTGCCACTTAGTTTAGATTTTTTGGTTCAATGCTTTATTAACGGTTTGCAAATAGTAGGTGGTACGATTATAAAAAGATAACACAAATAACCCTCAGGGCTTATTTCCATTATGTTCCTGGATAGTATACAGTAAGTAGCCTATATAGTATTGTCTTATATACTTTTGTGTGACGCTGTAGTATGATCAAGTATAGGGCATTAATTCCCCCCCCCCCCCAAAAAAAAAGCTAAAAGTTAAATCATGGAGATAAGAGGTTTCTGGCTGACAGCGAGGCTATGCTTAATACCCACTTGAAGACGGTACGCGGGAGGAGGAGGAAAACCATGGATGGAAAGCGAGAGCTAGGGAGCGAGGTGGAGGACGCCAGAGACCGTGGCGTGGAACACTTTCAGCTGTGTGTGCTCAGGCCAGGGTGCACAGAAGAAGAGTGAAATGGATGTGTGTGTGTTTCTAGGCTATACAGTATGTCCATGCACAACATAATATTATTACCATCTGGCCTAATGGCATCTCCACCCGAAGCTACCATGTATTAATTAGCTATACATCAGATTGGATCAGATCACATTCCTATGCACTCTCTCTCTCGTGTGCGTGTGCGAGTGCATGTGCGTGTGTGCGACATATTGAGATGCTTTACCGTGTCACTGTGCTCTCTGTTCACAGGGCAAACAGCTACTTGTTGAACATGGTGCAAAGCAAACAGGGAGGGTTTGTTTTGAAGAGATAGGCTGCCAAATGGCACAGAAGCTGCCATTCAACATGGACATCAGATGCCAGGCCCTTCACATCAGCTTCCCTGTTGCAAAGCATGTCGGCTGGGCCTAGCCAAGTAGCCATCCATCCATCCATCCAACCAACCAACCATCCATCCATCCATCCATAACCACTTATCCGGAGTCGGGTTGCAGGGGCAACAGCTCCAGCAGAGAGCTCCATAATTCCCTGCAACATTATTAACTTCATCATGGGGGATCCCGAGGTGTTCCATGGCCAGTTTGGATAATACCCCCATCTGGTCCATGGTCTGCCCGGGGGTCTCCTTCCAGTGGGACGTGCAACGAGGACCTCCCTAGGGAAGCATCCTTACTAGATGCCCGAACCACCTGCATCCTTACTAGATGCACAAACCACCTAAAATGGTTCCTAGCTAATCTGTGCAATAGGCACCCAACACTTCTGAAATGACTAAAATCGAATATCTCAATATAAATTTAAAGACAAATAAAAGACATGTGTTCATGTCTTGTGTTCTTCAAAGGCAATACAAGGCATTGTAAGCTTGTAGCCTACTGTATATCTGCTCTCTATTTGTTCTCTTTCTACCAAAGTGATTATAACTGGGAAAGACAACACTTTTATCCATATCACAATAGTACGATATGTAAAGTACCTAATATGTAATATACCAGACGATCTCACGTCACGGTATCATACAGTATTATTGCCCAGCCCTGTGGAAGGAATCTCTGGGTTACTTCAGTAACCTCAATTTATCAAGCAAATCTGACGTTTGTAGCTGCTACAAAAGATACAAAGATACAAAGCCACAAATATGTTGAACTGCAGGCTTCAACTTCAGATACAAAGATACAAAGTGACAAATGTGCTGTGAATCTTTGTATCTTTGCATCTGCCATCTGTTCATCTGTGTGAACGCTGCATAAGTGTCCGAACATTGCTCATCAATCTGACCATCACACACAGCAGACGTTTGACGTCACAGGCATGGACACACAAAGTCTGAGGTCCACGTCAGAGCCACAGTGTTCCCACATGGATGCTGAGGTCCACGTCATTAGATTTTTTAAATTAGGGCTTAAGTGGTTAAGATGTTGAGCTGCGTGCTTTCCTTTACTCACTCACACTTAGATGTTGGCTCTTTCTACCTGGGAGACCCGGGTTCAGTTCATTTCGGGCATTACATCATTTTTAGGGGCACTCAAGCACCTTATTGAGACAGTATGGCTGCAGGTTTTGGGTTTGAACTTTGAAGCTCATTGGGAAAGGTTATACTTTCATTTTCATTCTGACTGACCACAGTTGGCCTTGTCCGAAGAAAGCCATATTGCTTTCTGTCTGGATTGTGTAACCTTATATCATTTCAGGCATGGTCAGCAGTCCTGTCCTCCTTAAATATATTTCCCATCATTACTTTGACTGCTTTCCTGTTGATATTCATTATAAAAAAAGCCCCTTTCATTTTCTCTCCTTGTGTCTGGAATGGATCAGTTCATAATATATTATCCATCCATACACATCTCCCATCAGTGCAGTTTTGTTTTAAAACACTTTCCTTTTCAAACTCTCCTTAATGGGGCAGCAGGAGCTCCGGTCTGGAAGTATACTGTATGCATATTGTATTGTACTATTAAAACTAATTATGTAATGTACTATTAATTGTTATCCAGTGGCTTAGGGGCTGAGCCCCCCTAACGATCTGATCCTAGAAATGCCCCTGCTGTCTGTCTGTCTGTCTGTCTTCTCTCTTCTCTCTTCTCTCTCGCCTTCCTCTCTCTATGTCTACCTCTTTACCTCTCCATGACTGAGGCAAAGAATGCTGAGCTGGCAGTGACACACACACACACACACACACACACATGCACGCACGCACACACGCACGCACGCACGCACGCATGCGTGCACCACACACACAGCTCCCTTCCCCCATGCCCCTCTACTCTGATGGCCTCTCTCTCTAATGCCACATTAAAGATTTAGCGAAAGCACTCTGGATGTCTGTGACATCATCTTTTAGCGCCACTGAACTCCGGCCTTCACGCCGTGGAAAACATAGGTGGAAATTTGATACAGCAGTTACATTATCCCCCATCCCGTCCTCTCCCACTGCCTCGCTCTACATCTCCCCCTCTCTGTCTCTCACACGCACGTGCCTGCACACGCACACGCACGCACACACACACACACACACACACACACACACACACACACACACACACACACACACACTCCTGCTCCCTTTCACATACACAACAGGGCAAATCAGTGGGTCAGAATTGCCTACTGTCTGAGAGCGGACCTGCATTGATCAATATTGATCCTTGGGCTGTGTGTGTGTGTGTGTGTGTGTGTGTGTGTGTGTGTGTGTGTGTGTGTGTGTGTGCGTGTGCGTGAGTGCGTTTATGCCTTGCTACTGCAGTAGCAGTGAGTGCTGGCAGAGAGGTTGGACACATCGGGCTGCATCACAACCAGTGAAGGTAAATGCTATACGATACGTTCATGCCCTGTACTTCTTAAAATTTGTTCTGTAACACTCATGTGAGTAATGAACAAGAAGATAGCAGATATAGTTTAAATGGGTGGCCAGTGAATCACCATCTGCTCCAGTCTGCCCTGACCACGACCCATGGGTGCTATAACTTTCCAAACAAAGGAATTATTCGTCTTTAAGCCATAACAAGAATCAACACCACCACCTCAACCTCTGTTCTCTCTCTCTCTCTCTCTCTCTCTCTCTCTCTCACGCACCCACACACGCGCATGCATGTGCACGCACACATGCACGTCGCACACACCACTGCCTCCTCCAGCCCATGGTCTCCAGTGGTATACTAGTCTAGATCCCATAAGCAGAAGGAATGGTTGCACTCTGATTGGTTTGCTGGTAGTCAGGGAAACAGCTGAGAATTACAGAAATATATACATTTGATTAATTACTGAAACATTTTTGAAAGACAACAAAGCTGTCATACATTTACTCCATGCAGCCTACTATTTTGCCAAACGTTAGTCTTTAAATATATTGTTCTTATTCATATTCTAGGTAATATGCCTAACTTTATCTACGTTGTTGCTTATGTAAAGGAACTATATATCTCACAGACATTCTTTGAAAATCGAAAAGACAACAAAAGTGCCGCTCAGCGTTTACAGTTGAAGTGTGCAGGTTGCTGAGAGCAGAACCTGCACTTGAATGGAGAGACTTAGGTATGCATGCATGTGATATCGAGACCCTTTTTTCAATTTAACAAATTCAACGCTGTTTAGCGTTTTTCGTCTTTCACTCTAGCACCGAAGCTTATTTCGGTGGCCTGCACAGCTGGACACGACGATACTGAGCTCCAGACATAAGAAAAAGCCTCCCTAGCAATAAGCACTAGCAGCATGTTATTTACAACAATGGAGCAACAACGATGCACTGTGTGTGTGTGTGTGTGTGTGTGTGTGTGTGCGTGTGTGTGAGAGAGAGTGTCAAAAAACTAGGCCTACTACTGTGCATATACAGTATATAGGACTCATATGGAAATAAGCCATTTAGGCTTTTTGGGGTTATCCTTTTATAAAGTATACTTTCTTTGCAAACTGTATTCAATCAATCAAAAATACGGCCCTCAGCCCCTCATATAATACGTCACGCAGCCAATCTGATCGATATGCCATAAGGAGATCTCTGTATGTCAGTCAATGGCACTTTATGCCCATGTATGGAGATGTCTACTGTATGTGTCAGTCCTTGTCCCTTTTATGCCCATATATGGAGAACTGATGTCATCAGTATATGCCCATTAGCCCATATAATGGACATGCTGATATGCTCATGGAGATCTCTCTTTGTGTCAGTCCTTGACTATCCCTGTATGCCCCAGAGCCATAGAGTATAAGACAGAGTTAAGACATTGAGGGGGCAGAAAACTGTACATTGTTTTCAACAATGGCGGTGCAAATATCAGACATTTTAGGCATGTGTGCCATGACAACTGTTTTAAATTATTGTACAGTGACAACTAAAGTCTCTGTAATGTTGATGTTGTACTATTACTAAAAAATGATCTAAAATAAAGGGATTTAAGATCATTAAAGCTGGGCTGTTGCCTGGCCCTGAGTCCAGTGCATTCTGTAAACTTCCGGTCCAGGACATTGTCACTCTTCGCTATGCTCTTCGCCAATATCTATGTCGAAGAGCCGCGATTGGACTGGCCACATGAAGTGAACGGAGTTGTCGTAACTCTGTCGTGTCTTACTCTATTGTGTATGGAGATCCCTGATGTCATCAGTATATTCCCATATATGGGCATTCCCCCTTTTGTACCCATATATGGTGCTGACTGATTTGTGTGCCCTGAAGCAACATACTCCATTTGGGCGTAGCTGCATGGCAACTCCTTATGGCTGAGTCATGGTGACATGAGGGCAGAGGTCCAGCCACCGGGCAGCCTGCCGGCTGGTCTGGTCCTCCCTCAAGACAATTTTAATATAGGATAAATATGTATACTGTACCAATATTCAGGCGATAGATGGATGGATTGATTGAATACTTTATTAAAAACCTCTTGAGCCCTTGCATTGCCCCCGCCGGTGGGGGCAGCGGCTGTCCACCTCTGAACAGCGCTCATCGGGTCAATAGAGACCCAATTGGTCTCCGGTTCCAACTCCGATGTTGCAGATTTTCCCCCTAAACCCCTAGGGTTTAAGAGGTTAACATGGTTGTTAACAGTACAGGCAGTGCAGTCAAAGGTTATATGCTAAAATAACATTTCTACTGTAGTCCATTGCCAACACATTGTGGAATAATGAATGTGGTTAACTTATTGCTATGGGCAAGAGAATGTTTTGCCAGCAAAGTGAACCTGCTTTTTGTTAACTTTTGCACAACAGAAAAGAAAAACGGCTATTTTCGTCCATGTATCTGAGCAAATCGACATGTTACATCATGGTGTACGATGATAAGAGCGCCCCGGCCTCCCTTCACACGGGTGTGATTTTTAAATGTTGCACCCTGACACCGCCCCCACACAAATCAACAGTTGTCGTGACAACCAACTGAACCATTCACAGCACTTGGCCATCCCTCTTGGCCATGGGATCTAGTGGTAGACTCCTCCTCCCCCACCCCCACTCCTCTCTCCCCTCCCTCCCTCCCTCTCTCCTCCCACCCTCTGCTGTCAGAGAGAGAAAGGTGCTCCAGTCAGTCAGTGTCGGTGTGGTGTTGGTTCTTCTCTCCACCACCAGCGTAGGCTCTCTTTACCCTCCTCCTCCCCCGGATAGGATAGATCCCCCGTCCGCACGGAGAGAGCCAGAGCCGCTGTCCATACCACCACCCTCCTTCTCTTCTCTTCTCCTCTATCCCCGGGGCTCACAGAGAGACAGACACGGCTTCTCCTACTGTCACCGCCGACAGCACCACCACCACCAACAACCATGGCTACGACCATCGTCACTTCCACCAGGTTCACCGACGAATACCAACTCTACGAGGAGCTCGGAAAGTAAGCAGTAAAAAAAAACGAAACGGGGGAGTGTGTGTCACTTATACTTGCCCCCCCGAATCCGAAAAAGAGAAGACCTTAATACAAGCTAACAACACGTCGCTGTTAGCTTGCACTAGGGTCTGTTATTTTCTTTCACCTAGTCGTTTTTTGTGGGCTTGTCTTCTTGACTCTTCTCCCCGCAGTAAAAAACGTTGCTTGGAGGAAAAGCGCTGCTGTGCTTGGGTTGCTTGCTACTAGCTTTACTAGCCTAGCTGGCTGCTAAAAAAACCCCGTCGATATGCATTGATAAAGTAAGCTAAAGCTAACTGGCTAAAAGCTATCTCTCCTTCTTATGTGTGGGTAGTATAGCTAACGGTGGTGTGGTGGTGAGGGTTGAATGTTTGCCTGGCTGTTAACGCCCTGCATTGAATGATGTCCACCTTCACCAGGCTAATTGGTTTGTTATGTTTGATAAAGAATGGCTTTGTTTTTATGTTAGTAATTTGTCAGGATAGGTTCTATCTCCTCTTTGGAGGAGCTATATAAAAGCCCCCTCTGTGACATTTCGTGCCCTCCTCCTCCTCCCCTCATGTTAGCCTCTCTCTGGTGTGGTACCACCACTTAGACGAAGCTGTCATACACTCCCACCCCCCAAGAAGAACACTTCGTATCTTTATCTTTAATCTTTTGTCGTTCGAACACTTTATGGACGTATTTCAGGCCCTTTAGAGTAAAACATTAATAATAAATAAATAAATAAAACCCGAAGGAAACCGTTGGCTCATGCCAGTTGTATTAATATTTATTTATTTGTTATAAAAATGCTGTGTGTATGCAATACCGAACACCTCCTCCCCTCCCCGAATCCCCTTTAAGACAGTGAGCTCCCATCTTAGTTGTAGACAGAGGATTAAATCAACCTCTTTATTGTATAGATGACGTTGTTGTAAATACGATGCAATAGCCTGTCTAATATTGTGTAAGCGACGCGTGTATAGCCTGTCAGTAGCTCCCACACACTGTCCTCATGCGTGTGTGACACAACCGTGTGTGTGTGTGTGTGTGTGCGCGTGCGTGCGTACGTACGTACGCGCGCGTAGGTTTAGACTACTAGAGGCTTTGGTCTGTGCTAGGCCGTTTCTCGCTCTCCCAAGCAGCTGCAGATGATTTTGGTGTGACCGTGTTGAGTAACGTTACCCACAAGATCTATCGATAAGGATATTTAGGCCGTGCCGTGCCATTTATTATCGCTTTTATTTTAGCTTGCAGTATAATAACCCCCTCATCCCCCCGCACCCCCCCCCCCCCCCCAGTAGCACACCGCAGCTGGCCTGCCTTGTCGTCACCAGTTATCAATAAATACGTTGTCATCATCGTGATAGTAGCGTTATGCACGCTGCACCGAGGCATTAGCATTATTATAATTATTATTAATTATTATTATTATTATTAGGGGGCGACGTCTTGTGGTGTGAATAAAGGTATTGTTATACATACATAATATATATATTTGTATTACCGTGATAAAAAAATGGTGCCATCATTAGCATCAGATTTATTTTCTCTCTCTCTCTTCTATTTGGCCTTGAGAGGTTTTCTTGTATTCTCCTGTTTTGACCAAAGCGACAGCATGCAGGGCAGGGGGGCAGCTTGCTTTGGCCTCCCAACCCCGTGAAACCAACCCCCCTCCCCTTTACTTCTCTTTCCTCTCCACTCTGTGCCCAGTGATTGACAGTAATCAATGCCCAGTGATTGTTCCGCGGTGAGCACACCTGGTTTCCATGGTTGTAGCTGTGTAACAACTGTCACATCCACCCCCTCCCTCTCCCTCCACCCCCAGTATACCACGGTGGAGCTACTATAATGGGCAGGGCTGCTTTTTCACATCCACTGGCAGCTAGCTGACCACCACCACCACTACTGCGCTGGCCACCGGCACGTTTTCTGCAACCATTTCCATCTTGATTGTGTATTGCGTTCCCCTCATATGACTTTGAAAGCGAGCAGCTTATTTCTGTCACCTGTCACTTTCTTTTAAATAATTGACAGTAAGTGCAGAGTGCTGGGGGAGTGAGATGCAGTTTTGAAGTTGCAGCCCTAGCCTTACATATCACACGATGGCAAAGGCTTCGACTGTACCGTACTAGTAGGTCTAGTGCAGGGGTCTTTAGGCCAAGGAGCATCGACCGACCCCCTAAATTTAGTTTAGTTTAGTTTATTTCGATAAATTCAACAGTGTAACATAAATCATTACCTAAAATATTCACATTCTCTTATAGTTGATCGAAAAGGCATAGGCTGAAGCTCAAAGCTTAATGATGCATATCCTTTGTACATGTCATTTTTTCTCTAACATATTTTAAACTCTCATAATGAATAATCCCCCTATATAATGATGCAATTTTTACATTCACATTCCTTCCATTGTTCGTTACAATGAGAGAGAGATGAAGCAGGGACCCCCTCTACATTATTGTATAAGATTGTGTTGCAACTTGCACATTGAACGTTTTCATAGATGGCTTCATAGACTTGTTTGACAGCACTGTCAATCTGTCATCATCATTCATCAGCATTCATGTTGATGTGAATTTTCAGACATTTAACCACTGTCAACTTAGTCTGCTTTTCTCCCCCTCTACACCAGACCAAACCTCTTTGCCGAAAATAGCCGATGTACAAGCTCACAACGCCTCGCAGCGCGAGGCATTTTGTGTTTTAGAGATGTCATTCTCATGAATTAAAGTTCTCAGTCGCCATGACTAATTTCAGTCAATTGGATTCCATAGAAGCTCAGCATTTCTTCTATGGAAGCATGTTGCACAATGGAAGCCAGCATTTCTACTATGAAAGTATGTTATGCAATAGAAACCAGCACAACAAGCATGTTGTGCAGTGAAAATAGGCTATTTTCGGTTATTATTTTAAGATGATGGCATTTGAAGTGGTCAAACTAGCAATATGTTCAGTAGCATGTTCCATAAAACCCCAATGGTCTCTGTTATTTTATAAATAACCGAGCCTCAATCTGTGATTTCTTCACCTGTTTCGCAGTATGTAGAACAGCAAACAAAATCAAATTGTGTTAATTGTTTAGGAAACGACACTACTGTGGGGGGCTCCTATCACACTGTTTCACTAGTGTGGGAGGCTCCTATCACACTGTTTCACTAGTGTGGGGGGGCTCCTATCACACTGTTTCACTAGTGTGTGTGGGGGGGCTCCTATCACACTGTTTCACTAGTGTGGGAGGCTCCTATCACACTGTTTCACTAGTGTGGGAGGCTCCTATCACACTGTTTCACTAGTGTGGGGGGCTCCTATCACACTGTTTCACTAGTGTGTGTGGGGGGGCTCCTATCACACTGTTTCACTAGTGTGGGAGCGGCTCCTATCACAGTTTCACTAGTGTGGGAGGCTCCTATCACACTGTTTCACTAGTGTGGGAGGCTCCTATCACACTGTTTCACTAGTGTGGGAGGCTCCTATCAACACTGTTTCACTAGTGTGGGAGGCTCTTATCAACACTGTTTCACTAGTGTGGGAGGCTCCTATCACACTGTTTCACTAGTGTGGGGGGGCTCCTATCACACTGTTTCACTAGTGTGGGGGGCTCCTATCGACGGGGGGCTCCTATCGACACTGTTTCAGTGTTTCACAAATCGCACATTAGGACTTGTCCATACAACATTTTTCAGTCGTGATAATTTATTTTGCTTTAATCCATGGATTAAAGCAAAAGCAAGTCAGGGGACCACCAGTGGTCCTTGAGTGGGTTGCAGATGGTCCCGAGCTAAATGATGGAGAGTTGGTAATTTTTGAGAGAGTAAGATGAAACCAAATAAAACCTTACAGGTCCATTTGGTTTAATTTAACGCTTGCAAGATTTAATTATTGTTAAACATCCGCATTACTTAATTTACAAGAAGTTTACACAATTAGAGAGTCTAGAAGAATTGTTATTTTGATCAATGTTTGCCTGTTATCTCTTCTAATGGTACCAGTGTCACATCAATACAGTATGGAATTGTGGACAAAATCTTATCTAACGACAACAACATATTCTAAGTCTTGGGTCTGAGAGGCTAAATGTCATCAAATGGTAGTCTGTGGGCTCAAATCAAATGCCTAATTTATAATGGACCTTGACATGAAAAAGGTTGAAAACCATTATAAACCATAGAGGCTCCAGCAGGAACTGAACCTGTGAACCTTTCCAGTCGGTGCCTTTAACCACCGTCCAGGACACTCTGCTACTTCTAAGTATCTCTGACTGAATTGTTGAATAATCTTCTGCCCCGGCTGCTGACTAATGTCTGTGCTGACCTTTCTTTCTATGTGCATGTATAAAACTGTCCAGACACATAACTGAATATCATTATGCCGTTACGTTTCCATCTCTGTGCGATGCACTCGTTAAGATAAACAATCACCGAAAATTCGCAATACATAATGGACTGTATGGCACAGCCAAGAGCTTCTGGTGCCTGCATTTCCTGGTGAAGATTTGGTGAAAGACTTTAAGATCGAGAAATATGATGCCATTGACCATATCATACACTGGCCATTCTACTCTCTTACATCGGGCGGTGGTGGCTCAGGGGTAGAGTGGCTGGATGGTAACCGCAAGGTCGCCAGTTCGAACCCGGGCTCCCCCAGAGTTAGTGTCGAAGTGTCCTTGAGCAAGACACTGAACCCCTAATTGCTCCTGATGTGCTGGTTGGTGCCTTGCATGGTTTCCGCATCGGTGTATGAATGTGTGTGTGAATGGGTGAATGTAATGCACAATCTCTGTAAAGCACCTTGGATAAAGGCGCTATATAAATGCACAATGTCGATATTTAACCCATTTAGACCTACGTTTTCTGAAAAACAAAATGTACAAAAAAATGTAGGTTATATAGTATACTGTACACTGCAACAACAACCCCGGGTTCCTGGATTGAAGGTATAGTTAGTCCGGTTCCCGGTCTAAATGGGGTAAGACCTGAGGCCAATTCTACGGATGCCTTGTATATCAGTAGTTGTTCTCACAACAATCTTGTACTTTAAAAAATAGCAGATGTACAAGCTCACAACGTGGCACGAAATGCCACGCTGTGAGCTTGTACTGTATATCTGCTATTTTATTAGCCAAACTGACACGGATGCTTTCCTTTTTTGAATGAGTGAAGTATGGTATAAGGGCAAAATGGCCACCATTGATAATATATTCAACGTAAGTATTTTTGAGGTAAAATGAATGTGTCATATTGGGTAATATTAGCCCATATTGGGCCTGATTATGCTTCCACAGAGAAGCACGTGAACATCTGCTAAGTAATCTAAAAACTGATTTTGAGACAACTTGAGAAGAATCTACAGCTGTGTGGACGCTGCGGCTAATAGTAATAACCATTGCCGTCAAAGGTTGTATTAAGTCTGCGATCACAAGGTGCTGATGCTGCCATGTGCATAATGATACAGTCATGTGTGCAAGTTGCAACTGATTTCCTTGGTTCTATTGTCTCTTCTCCTTAGGGGAGCTTTTTCGGTGGTGCGCCGATGTGTCAAGAAGTCCTCTGGACAGGAGTATGCCGCAAAAATAATCAACACTAAGAAGCTGTCCGCTAGAGGTAACATGCACTGCACACTCAAAATCACACTCATCCCACTCATTTGTTTTGTTTAGTTTGTGTGTCAAATGTGCATGCATTTGAACTGGAAAATGCATGCCGACCATCACGTCAGTTGGGGAATATTCTTCTCAGAGAGCCGCTTGTCCATTTGATGACTTCCCTCATAAACATGGCACTTAGCAGGCCAACGTTCTTCCTCTGGAGTATCATTACGCTGTAGGGGTGTAACGATATATAGTAACTGTATTGAAATATCGATAAAAAAATAAATCGTAAACAGCAATATTGTATTGTATCGTTTGACTTTGTATCGGATTGTTTTGCAATGTAAATAATCAATGTAATCAATACCAAGTACTTGCATTGTATTTAGCAATTTTAAGAAGAAAAAAAGATGCATTTAATTACTTTTCCATTCCATCCTATTTTACATTTTGAAAGTGAGTGGGCTCGTGCCCCAAATTTCCAATGCCACCCTCATCAGTGTCCCCCACTTTGCGTGGCTGTGGCTCAGGAGGTAAAGGAGGTCGTCTAATGATCCATGGGGTTGGCGGCAGCACATGTCAGTGTCCTTGGGCAAGACACTGAACCCTACATTTCCTCCAATGAGTCGGGCGGTGCTAGCTTGGAGAGAGAGAGAGAGAGATACTTTGTATTCTGTATTACTTTATGGACAAAATATCAAATTGTATACACTCCTTATTCCAGTGCAAATTATAGAAGTTAAATGGATCAATGTAGAGACTCCTTACAGCAGTACAGTATAGTGCAGTGCAGCAGAGTACAGAGTAGTACACAAAGTACAGTACTGAGCATAATACAGTTGTACAGAACAGAGTACAGTATACAGTAGTACAGCACAAAGTAGAGTACAGTACAGTGTGTTACACAAAGTACAGTACAGAGTACATTACAGAGCACATTACAGTAGTACAGAGTACAGCACAGAGATCACACGCCGCCCTCCATGCAGTGCAATGCATTGTGGGTTACAGGTGCATGATGGGAAGCCTAGTTTATTATTAGTATTATTTATGATTTATTTCAGATAAAGTGTGTGTGTGTCTCATTCAGATTGCACTGCGACACAGATGCGTGGCGCAGAGCTACGGCCGGTCGAGCTTCAAGTATAGCTACAATTGGTCCATTGAAAAATGTGTGTATTCTCTGTGTTCATGTCAAGGTGCGTGTTTGTTCAAATACAATGTCCGTCCATCTATTTGCCAGAGAATCCATAATAATACACCTTTCCCTTTAAAAACCTGGATTATCCACAAGTTTCACACGTATTTAATGTTATCGATTTCAAATCATTGAATCGTATCGTATCGCCATAATGAACCAATATCGTCTATGTATTGTCAACCATTGTATCGTGATACTTATCGTATCGCTGTTAAAAGGTATCATTACACCCCTACGCTACAGCCTCCACCTCCCAGCCCGTGTGTGCGTGCGCAAAAAGTGACATATTTATTACATGTCATCTTCTGCAGGGGGCAGGGTCATTGGGGGGTTAGTGTGCCGGAACCCTCCCCTGCATCCTTAATATAAGTGTGCATTTTAGGGAAAAAAAAACATTTTTCCTCTATTCTTGTACCTTCCCCTGGGCACACAGCACACCCCTCGCCTCCTCTCTCTCTCTCTCTCTCTCTCTCTCCCCCTAGTACCACACATCTGCCCCCTCCTGTTCCTTTCTTCTGCAGACTGTCTTCTCTCCTTCGCTCGCTCGCCCGCCCCGTCTGTCTTCCCCCTCACTTTCTCTTTCTCTCTCTCTCTCTCTCTCTCTCTCTCTCTCCCTCTCTCTGTTTCTCAGACAGCGTAGGTTTGTGTACGAGCGTCTTCCCCTCTTTCTCTCTCCGTCTCTCTGTTGAGGGGGATTGGCCAGTATTGAGGGTAATCCACTTATACTAAATGTATCTCATCAGGGCCTAAAACCCCAAGGATTCCATAGGCGCCTCCCTGTTGTTGTCTGTGCCTGTTGGCACTTTGTGTATGTGTGGCGTGTGTGTGTGTGTGTGTGTGTGTGTGTGCGTGCGTGCGTGTGTGTTTGTATCGTGTGTGAGGCCATTTTGGGCGCGCAGTGTGTCAGGGACTAACGACGGTAATGCAGCATGTCTCTATTGTGCGGCATCCGCGCATGTTGTAATGCTGTCATTGTTCTAGCCCCGACATCCAGTGTCCACCCAGGGCAGCTCCCTGGTATTAATATCTCGGTGCGCGCGAGAGAGGCAGATAAAAGTAAGGGCTCAGCAGAAATCTTTTTGGCTCTTCACAGAGGCAGGGACTACAATATAGGCCTGCATGCTCAGCGTGTGTGTGTCTTACTCCAACTGGCCTGGTTCAAGCGTGTGTGTGTGTGTGTGTGTGTGTGTGCGCGTGTGCGTGCAGTGCACGCGTTTGCCACGGGAGAATAAAGCAGGCCAGGAGAGGGGGAGTTTGAACAGCGTTAGCTTTGCAGTGAGCCCAGTGACACCTCACACTAGCGGTGAAGAGACAGAATGAGAGAGAGGGAGAGATGTGATGATGGAGAACAATTAAAGATCATTTTGAGTCGAGGGAGGAGGAGCTACTGTGGGAGGCCACTCACTCTACAGATACGAAATAGCAGACCTACAAGCTCGTAGCGCGCAGCTTGTAGATCTGCTATTTCGTATAGCACTATGAAATCTTGTGTTATTCTTTTTTATTTGTTTATATTTGTGCACACGCACTCTGAGATAAATCATAATGAACGCTCAAGATTTCACTGTGTGTGTGTGTACTACTACTACACAAACCGCACCATCCGTGCAACACTGCACAGTCACCAAGGCAGGCGGCCCGCTGCGCAAGCGGGCAGCGTGCCTGGTAGGATTTGGTGTTTTTTTTTCTCCCTTGTGTGTTTTGTTTTTTAACGTGACAGTCGGGGGCCAGCAGTGTGAGCTCACAGCTCACAGCCTGGCGGGTAAGTCTCTCAAAGCTCCAGTAAACACCACAGTAATCTGAGCACAGAGAGACAGAGGGATGTAGGTGGTTAGCTAAGGGCTAGCCCTGTCTTAGCCACTTAAGCCATATATGCTTCGGTGACAGGGGTCCCCCAGGGCTCTATACTAGGCCCCCTCCTACCCACCCACCCACCCCCCTACACGCATTGTGTGTGAGCTTGTTGATTGGCTATTTTTTCCAAATGTTCTCCACAGAATAAGGACACTAGTGGTTAGTATCCATCCAGGAAGGCTTGGCTAGTTATGCACACATACGCGGATTACGTGCACACACACACACGCATGCACACAGACACTTCTCACCCAGTGTGGTTAAAAAGGTGGCTGATGGGGGCATTTAATTATACTATTCACGCCATAAAGTTTGATGTGTTTTACGTTTAAGCTGATATGAAAACCACCTCAAAGTGTCTGGGTGCCACTTCTATGTGTCTGTGTGATGCATGACGCGTGCATGCACGCAAGTGTTCCATGCATTCCTCCCCCCTACACTGATGTAAGAGAAGGCTGTAGGCCCGCCCCCTGGCAAAGCAGATGGCCAATTAGAGAACAGCAGGAAGTGCCAGTAATTACCCGCCAGCTCTCTCTTTCCCATCCTCTACTTCCACACACGCGCAAGCGCGCACATGCGTGTACATTTTTACACACACACACACACACACACACACAACAAATAAGGAGATTGAATGAATTAGTGAGTGCTGCAGTGACACTGCACCATGGTAGACGGACACACACGCACACACACACACACACACACACACACACACCCGCGCACACACAGGGGAGCTGTGATCCTCTTCTAGCAAATGGACATTCGATGTAATCCTCCCTCTCTCGCTCTGTCTGTCTCTCTCTCTCTCGCTCTGTCTGTTGCTGCTTGTACTCACTCTCTCCTCCTGCGTCACTAGTGTAATTAGAAGGAGGTTGATGTCTCTCTCTCTCTCTCTCTCTCTCTCTCTCTCTCTCAGATTAGGGAAATCTATACCTGGCAGGGAGAGAGACAGACTTGACAGCTGAGGCGGGGCCTAAGAACACCTGGGTTCCCTTAGAGAAGAGCAGGCAGCGTTGTCTTGGTGTCACCACCTTTAGCCAGTTAACAAAGTGAGGGAGAGAGAGAGAGAGAGAGAGAGAGAAAAGAGGGAAAACAAAATCTTGCAAGGACGCAGAGCAGGATGAGTTTTGAGTGCGATGATGATGAGGAATATCGTTGCTGTCGGGTAGAAACCCCTGTGTTTTGTTTTGTACGATCAAGCCTTGCTTGATCGTATTACAGCGTCACGCGAAATCATCAAAAGTAGCAGATCTGCAAGCTAGAAATGCGTCTCCAATCGACACATATTGAGCCATACAACTGAAAAATGTAATACAAATCTGATCTTCTGGCGGTCCCTGGCGCAAACCATTTTTTAGATGAGTGCCTGCGGCCTGTTATATATGGCCTTGACACAAAATAGTTTGAGAACCGCTGGTCTAGGACTCTCCAAAATTGGGATCGGCAACGGGACCCAAATATCTGGCATCGGTTCGGCTCTGATGACCATGACGACGATGAGGAAAATCACACCTGCAATGTCTTTGGTGCATTTGTAGAAATGTGATTGCAATTAATTACTTCTTGGGCTGCATTTTGATTGCTCAACAACAGTCATTGTGTGTAATTAATCTCAAAGATAGCCTGTCCGCCTGGGCCGTCCCGCCCGGACACGCATTTGCAAATCTTAAAATGAAGACAAGAGTCTTTGTCCCGGTGTGCCGCTGCTCTTGTATCAGAGCGGCGACGTGGGACTCGGCTCGTCCGATAAGCAAACGACAAGCGCAGACACGCGCGCAAACACAACGTCCTCCTGACTCATGACTGCCGGTGTCGTCACCCCACGTGACCTCTGACCCCACCTACGGGGCTGTCACCAGCCAGGGGGGCGGTCGGTGAATGATGAGTCACGTGACTCAACACGCCCACGACATGCCACATCACATGTGAGCGAGCACACACCCAGGCTTGCACGAGACGCTCGTTGCTGTCGGGGCAGAGACCTTGTATCTCCACAATAAGACCTGAGGCCGATTCTACAAAGGCCTTCTAAATCACACATTCTCGAGATGAAAATAAATAAAATAGCAGATGTAACAAGCAAGCTCGCAGTGTGGCACGAAGTGTACATCTGCTATTTTTGAATAGCCAACGCTAAAATCTAAAACAACACGGATGCTTTCCCATTTATTTTTTTATATTGTTATTATTGGAGATTTACAATTGTGTGTTTACACACAAGCACAATCCAAAAATAAAATTCAAAGCAAACCTCTTCTTATTTCTTTCTTATTGCTTCACAACTGTCCTTTCTTAAATTTATACAATAACCATTTTCCCCTCGCTTTCCCAGAATGGGTTAAACTTTCGGACGCTTTTCCTCGTCAATGAATGTCCGCCTCCGTCACGCTACGCTGCGGTTTCACAGAAAAGTGGCAACAATAGCCGATCTACAAGCTCGCAGTCACGTTGAGTCGCGGTGTGAGCAGTCGATGTGCTGTTTTTGAGTTTTATATAATTATTGAACCAATGCCGAATTTTTATAACGGCTTGTGACCAAATAATTACAACATTGAATCCACTGGAAGACATTTTGTAAATGTCCTTAAAAGTAACTGTTTTGTACATTCAAGGTTTCCACCCGACAGTGACCATAGTTTGGATATACGATAGTTATATCCTGAAACAAGGCTTTGGATAGGATGTCTTTTTTTCATTGTGTGCATTTGTGTGTTGACTGTTCTCGCTGGCATTCTGTGTGTGTTTCCTTACTTACGCACTAGAAATGCCAGCACTGCAATGTTCTACCACTGGGCCTCAGACTAACCCATTTTTTCACACACGCCCGCACGCACGCACGCGCACACACACACACACACACACACACACACACACACACACACACACACACACACACACACACACACACACACACACACACACACACATGCAACACACACACACACACGCCTCTTGCATAACAGAGCCACACAGTAATTTGCAGATGAATTTTTGCATGACCCTGACTAAAACAGGCGCTTGTTGTTGTGGTCATTGGTGCTTTGCTTAAAGTGACAAGATTCACACTCGTAACTGTAATGTTTCAGTGCCCGACAGCAACCCAGTTGCTGTCGGGCAGAAACCTTGTATCTCCATATTTTTTTTTTTTTCTCACCGTAATTCAATGCCCTACTTTGTCATAAGAGTCTCATGCAAAAGTAGTGAAAAAAGCAAGATCTACAAGCTCACATGGGCGTTGTGAGCTTGTGGATCTGCTGTTCTCACTATTATAAAACAATATATAATATTATTAAAAAAGGACCAGTTTTGGACATGCAAGGTTGGTTTCCACCAGACAGCAACGGCGGGCAGCATCCTTGTGTTTTTAAAAATAATCTACGGCCCGGCCCCTTCAATTCTTTGTCTTAATGTTTATTCTTATGTTTGTCAGCATCACAAATGCACAGGGCAAAGGGATGGGTTTGGTATAAATCAATGGCTGCCAAAATAATATGTTGCTGATGTATATTGTTAGATTCACCACTAGTTTCAGTGAGCTATGTAGAAGCCTGTTTTTTTATATATATAAAAGTGTAATTGATCAATCATGATTGTATAATACCATCATACAGTACCACTTATCGATACTTGGAAGTGACTAAATTGAACAAACAAATGTATGGTAATGTAATTTCACAAGCAAACACGGTTATCACATTGCTGTAGCATTGACTGTGACATTAAAAATCAGACCCGTCTGAAGTGAGTGGTGCTGTGCTGTGCTGTGCTATACAAGCCCTCCTCCCTGGCCTGTGTGAGTCGGTCTGTGTGTTGGCTGTGCAACAGTGAAACTTGGTGGTGAACAGACGCTATAACGATATTTTCGTGCTCTGACACAGCCAGGGACACAGGGACAGACCCAGGGACACACACTATAGGAGTGGTTGCATCACTCAAAAAGTAAACCTAGTCTCACTTTTCTAATCGCCATCAATTATTTTAGGTAATTGCATTAGTTTGCATAATAATGGTTTACATGTTGAAAAATGTTCATATACATTTTCCAAAACATGGCAGATCTACAAACTTACAACGTGTCACTTCCTGACATGTAGATCAGCTATTTCTACTATCAGCTAAACAGAAATTAGGTTTTTATTCATATTGTTACAATGTGCAATTTAAATGCCAAAAACACAATTAAATCGTTGGTCGCAATTATTTCTAGTAAAATCGTGACAGCCCTATCTGTGTGTGGACTGCTAGAATGAGAGCAGCCGCTAACAAACCTACGCCCACTGCTTTGGAACCCAATGCTGTCACACTGACCCGATATGAAGGACTACCCTAATGGATAATTGGATGGATATGTAACTGAGTTTGACCAGACGGCTCTGCTGCAATGACCATTCTGACCAGGCTTTTTAGAATGCTGATTCTGTGGAGTAGTTCTCTTCTCAACCTTTTCTGGATCAGGGCCCACTTGAAGAAACCACTCAATGGGTGGCTGACTGGGCTGAATGCATTTTCAGAGCATGTTTGTTTGTTTTGTAAATTTTTTGAAGATATTTTTGGGAGCTTTTCTGTCTTATTTGATGTGTGCAGTGGAGATTGACAGGAAACAGGGAAAGGGTTGTGCAGTGACATGCAGCAAAGCTCTGCCAGGCTTGGAAATCGAACCCGAGACTTGCTGTCAGGCTACTTGTACATCAGAGGTCGGGAACTAATTCTGACCTCGAGCCAATTTCTTCCCAGGACTTTATTTGGGGGCCTGGACTGCGGCAACGTCAATTTAGAGGAATATCTCAATTTAAATTAACATTTAACTAAAGACTGTTTTCACCTCCATGCCATCTGCTCTCCCTGCATCGTCGGCATCCTTGTGCTCTCTCTTTGCTGTATAGTGTCTGAATAGTGATTGGCTGGCATGGGGCGGCTATTGTTGGTTGGCAGTTTGGCACAGTTGGGTCACCACCACCACACACACAGAGGCAGAGAATGGATCAGAATAATCCAGCTGCGCATATGTGGCATAATCAACTGTAGTGTAGACGAGATGTTTTTCAACTCGGGTTGGAATATATTCTCTATTTAGTATTTGGACATTATAGCCATAATAGTTTACATTGTGATCAATAAAACTGTGATCAATAAAAGTGTTTTGCCAATTATTTCGGGCCCCACTTGTGATACCCTCGCGGCCAGAAAGTGGTCCCTGGTCCACAGATTGAGAATCTCTGTTAGTCTAACAGAAAAAGCATTCTAAAGCAGCCTGTTCTGTTCAGAATGGCCATTACAGAGCCATCCAGTCACAGAACGGGCATTACAAAACCGCTCCCACTCTTAACAGCCTTTTATGATTCCTGATTGTGATTATATGACTGACATATGGGCCCAATTGTTGAACATGTATTCATTAAATTACGTTGGCTTAAGTAATGTATTAAATAATAACTAACATTCAAAGACATGAAGGGTTAGTTATATAATAATTTGTCGGCTATCGAGTATCGACACAGTACCCTCATCGTAAATGGCGTCACTGTCCAAAAGCGTTAACTGTTCAGGAGAAAAGCAACAAAAAAGAACTTGTGTTCCAGTGCAGTTATTTAGTCACAAGCTCTTGTTAATAATTTTCATTGGTTCAATATTATAAAACTCGGACAGAATAAACCACTTTTTACTTTCCAAAGTTTGACAAAGGGTAGCTGATCTACAAGCTCTGAGCTCGGAACATTACGACAATAGTCTTCCTCAGGGATTAACAGAGCTAAATGCACACATCACTTATGGGAGAATGGGAAACAGCCATACAGGTGAACTCCACCTCTCTTCTTCCCTTTCTTTGTTTTATTGGAAAAAATAACACGATGGGAACTATGCACAAAAACAAATTTCACCTACTTGTAAAACTGATGTGATCAGATTATTCTGATTATACAACTAGTAACAATCAGGCTATATCTCAGGTCTCATCATGGAATTGAAATCTGGGGATGAGGGGTTTCCGCCCCGACATGGTTATAACCAGCCTTTAATATTTTGCTTCCTGTCTCCCTCAGACCATCAGAAGCTGGAGAGAGAAGCGCGGATCTGCCGTTTGCTGAAGCACTCCAACATCGGTGAGTGTGTGTGTGTGTGTGTGTGTGTGTGTGTGCGCTCGCTCGTGCGCAATTGTACACGTCCAGTGTGCGTTACATGCAAGGTATCCTATCCAAGGATAGAAAAATAGGAAAAGTCCTGGACGGTGAGGTAATTCTGATATCTCCATGCTTTCCAAAGCCATTTTAGGGTAGCGGTATAGTATATTAGGTATTAGGTATGCAGTGGTGAGGTCTAAGGTTAAGCCTCTTCACACAAGGTGTGTGTGTGTGTGTGTGTGTGTGTCCTCTCAGTCCATGTAGGGTAAGGTTCTTAAGCGAAGAGTGCACCAAGAATCAGTTATTAGTGGCTGAGAAACTGGCTGAGTTGTATTATCAGTATCAGAGAGAATCTGTCAAAGCCTGATAAGCTATTTGGAGCTGCCTGCCTGTGTGAGAAATTCACCCACTTTAACAAAACGGTTCTATATGGCCCCTAGAAAGGTCTTTCACTTTCTTTGTGAAGAACCATGTGCAGCGGTTTACATCTGGCACCTTTATGTTGGTAGGAGTGTGAGTGTGAGTGTTCCGCTATTTCTCAACCAGTGGGCTATAGACGGACCATGGCATAATTAATTACGTGTGGTACAAAGGAAAATGTTTAAAAATGTATATATTAAATTGTATCAAAAGTATTTTTTATATTTCATAATCCCATCAAAGTTAAGAATAGTTTTTTCTTAACTAATGGGTGTAGTGGGGGGGAAAAGCTTGAAATTAAATATTGACTGTTAAGGGCTTGGTTTTACTTGAAATAGACTCAAAAAAATGTGACACCAGCCTACAAACATCTGGCTTCAACATCATTAATGTAAATACATAAAACTGTATTATGCCTTCCTAAAATATACAGTAGAACATACTGTATTGTATTGTATTGTATTACTCCCTCGGTTGAAACAAAGTAACAAATGGGATTGAACCTTGGCGTGCTAACTCATGGCACCAGTGTATATAATTTATAAAGCACCTTGCAACAGCTGTTTATCTCTCACACTTTTATGGATTCCATCCATGATGTGTTATTTCTTAACCACTTAAGCCCCCATTTTATGCTTTGTTATACAACGGTACAACGTTTTGCTGCTGTAAGCTTGCAGATTGGCAAATTTTATTATTATTTAATTTTATTATTTTTGGACTTCGTACTAACTATTTTGGGGAAATAAAGTTGTCAATATTGATTATGATCACTATTTTGATTATGTTTAAAAAGTCTCTCAGTCTGGACGGTGTCAACAGTAGAAAAAGCAACAGCAGGTGCATCATTAATTTGTTTACAGTACGACAAAATACTAGGTTGATGCAGTCCAGTGGTTCAGCCCTGGTCTGCTGCTGGTTGTCTACGGCTACGCCAGTTCTCAACCTTTTTAGTCCGTGACCCTGTAACGGCGAGCTGTTTATTGTTATTTGTTGGTGTTATTTTCTGATTATGGTTCGTTAAATATACAGGTATATATGTACTTATTCTTATTTCCATATATATATTTACGTTAGCCATTAGTTCGCTCCTGACCGTTGTGCAGCTAAGCTTGTATATAAGAACTGTCAACAGCAGCGTTGTTTACGCTGTGCCATAGCGGCCAGTATTGCTGCTATGTTACTGTTTCTGTTTTCTCAAGTAAAGAGGAAGAGTGTCCCTTCTCGCTCGCCATCTCTCGCTCGCTGGTGGAAACTGTGTGAGGTCTTGATGACTTGATCCCTCCTCATTGGCTAGACCGGTCATGTGACGGCTCGTTGGCCATGAGCCACAAGGAATCATATTTGAACTGGGGACCCCCCACCCGACAAGCACTTGTCCTGACTCACTTCCACAGATAAATATTTTTGAAAATGGCAGATCTACAAGCTCACAGTGCCTCTCGTTTCAAGGCGCTGTGAGCTTATAGATTGGCAATTTTCCAGACTTTCCAGTTTCACAATGTTTGCGTCTTTCTTATATTATTTGACAATTTGTTTGACCTTTTTATTTATTTTTAACATAGTTTACTGATTACTTTTGACTAGACCTGTGACCGTCGGCCACCAGCCTAACGATGCAAGTTGAGAAGGGGAACCTAGTATGCAATGCCTGTTGTCATAGCACCCATTTTAACTGTCTGTCTGTCTGTGTCCCTTTTGTCTCCATATATGGAGATCTATCTCCATAATTATGTATCTGTCTGCCTGTGTCTGAAGACTGTGAAAAGTGGACTGGTTATGATCAAATGGTATAGGTGTGGGGTTGCAATGGCAATCAATTGACTGAGGCAGATTCTGGGAATTGTACAGGTGAGGGGACTTGGGCTCATTAGGTCCCCTGGCAGAGCTTGACCAGAGCCTTTTGTGGTGTTTCTGGACAATGGTGTATACTACTGAGTCGACTCAAGGCTGGGCACTGCACTCTCTGTGGTGGTGTAGAACGTGTGTTTCAAATTTGAAGTCGGTGGGGTGAACGGTTCTCCAGTTACGTGGATTACGCACGCACGCACACACACACGTACAGGGACGTGGTGCATTTAGTAGGATAAAATAATGGTCTTTTTCTTTCTTACATTTAGATACAGGTATTGAAAAGGTCTTAAAAGTCCTAATAATGCTCACTTTACTGTCATCTGGGAACCCCCCCAAAATCATGTGGGGACCCCCCTGGGGGTACCTACCGACAGGTTGAGAACCCCTGGTTGTTTCTCAAAGTTTTTTATTTGAAGAGACCCCTAGTTAGATATGCATTAGGCCACGGACCCCCATATTTGATATAAGCAAGCCTTGCTTGCCGAGCCAGGTGGCAGCAGCCTATCTCTGTTTCTGTAGCGCTAGGCGGCTTGATGTGCAAGTACATAAACAACTTCTAGGGCAGTGGTTCTCGAAGCAGGGTCCGTGGACCCTCAGGGTTCCTTGAGGGGATTCAACGCTCCACTCCACGTTCACTGGTGGTGGTGAATGGGTATGGTGTGGAAACTCTGTATTCTGTATTTCGGTTAATTCGGTATACCATTCATTTCGCTACGGGGCCATTCGGTTTGGTACGCTGGTACGGTTCAGTTTTTTTACAGCCCCTGCCGATCTGTAACAAACTCACTACACGGGTTACAAATCACCTGTGAGGTTAGCGTTTTGGATAGTGTTAGTAATGGTCGGACTAACGGGATGTCGGACAATGCCACGCTACCCACCCGCCCTGCCCGACTCAAAAAAGATTCATGTGTCCTTGATATGACAGAGATCGATAACTACCTCTCTACAACACCACTCCTCAGGGATGCCTGGCAATGCAGGCTTAGGTAGCTACAGTAACATTGCATTCACCTGGCTGACTGTTATCCCAGGACTAACCAGTCCCTGAAAGACTATTCGGCATCCCTGAGGAGTGTTGTTGTCGAGCGGTAGTTATCAATCTCTGTCATGGACACATGATTTTTTTTTTTTTGTCGGGCAGGGCGGGTAAAGATCTGTGTTTAGAATGGAAAATATTCCACTGTATTCCAAATATTCCAGCTGTCTCCTGCAGAGCAATAGCTGAAGCCTGTCGTAAAAAATATACAAATTTACAAAATGTCCTGGTGGCCCCCTGGAACCCCCGCAAGGACCCCTAGGGGGGGGGGGGTCCATCAGACCTCACTTTGAGAACCACTGCGTAGAGCAGGAATGGAGGGTCGGTGGGTGCAGGGGAGGGGATATGGGCAGGGGGTGCTACTGCTAAACCAGCGACACCTTTTTAAACTGGCCTCCTCCTTAGTTTCCTCTTTTCTTCGCTGTCCTAGTTTCTCTGTCATCCCCCCAGGCACACAGCACACCCCTCGCCTCCTCTCTCTCTCTCTCTCCCTCTCTCTCTCTCTCTCTCTCTCCCTCTCTCTCTCTCTCTCTCTCCCTCTCTCTCTCTCTCTCTCTCTCCGTCTCGCTCCCTCCCCCCTCTCTTGACATATACCAACACGGGCCTGGTTGAAACTTTGGACAAAAAGAGGGCACGGAAAGAGACAGATGGGATGGAGAGAGAGAGAGAGAGAGAGAGAGGAGAGAGCGGCAGTGGGAGACAGATGGATAGAGAGAGAGAGAGAGAGAGAGAGGGTTGGAGGATGGCAGGAGGAGTGAGCGTTCTCTCTCTCTCGTTTCGTGCTGCAGGGCCATCCTGCGTCGTCGTCTTATTGTTATACAACTGATACTTTTATTTTACATAACCCCGGCATGGCCGTCCTGTCCTGTGCTGTGCTGCTGTCGCCAGACTGGGCTGCGTAACCTGCAACCTGCTTCATCATCATCATGCCAGCCACCGCCAGTTATATTGTCATGCCTTTTAACCCATTAGGACCCGAGGTCAATTCTACAAAATCCTTCTAAATCACTAGTTCTCACACTTCCCAAGATAAAAAAGATTTGTCATTATATTACAGGTCCATCTCATTGAATTAGAATATTGTGCAAAAGTTCATTTTCTTCTTAATCCAGAACAATTTACATTAAGCAAGAACAAAAAGCATGGCAATACATCACATACATAAAAAGTAGTTATCATGAAACATGCGTAAGCTACTACGAATGTAACAGTGGAATATCTATATAATGAAACCATACATATACTATACTATGCTATACGTACATAATGCAAGTGCTATGACTACATACAATGCAATTCTAGTGCTGTCTACGTAACATGCTATAAGTCTGTATCAAATGCTATCTAAGTCTACAAAAAGTGCTATCTAAGGCGGTAGGGTAAGTGCTACGGGCCATGATGGAGTCTGAAAAGGTGGGTTTTCAGACTACAGTGGAAGATTGGGAGTGAGGCTGCAGTTCTGATTGTAATGGGAAGTGCATTCCACAGTTTTGGAACCAGATGGGAGAAGAGTTTGGAACGAGTGGAGCGTTGTCCAGGCGTTTTTAGTGAGGGTACTTCCAGCTTCCCTGCGTTGGCTGATCTGAGTGCGCGGGAGGGTTTGTAGGGTTCAATCATACTTGCAAGATATGGGGGAGCCATACCTTTGGTTGCTTTGAATGCCAGCATCAGAGTTTTGTATTCTGTGCGGGCAGCGGCCAGGAGCCAGTGGTGGGAGCGGAGAAGGGGGAGACATGTGAGAATTTTGGCTGGTTGAAGACCAAGCGAGCTGCGGCATTTTGGCTTAAGTGCATATTCCGGTAGGCCAGTAAGGAGGGAGTTACAATAGTCAAGTTTTGACAAGACTGTTGTCTGGATTAGGAGTTGGGCTGACTCCTGGGTGAGGAACGATCTAATTAGTCCTATTGATGTTGGGCCAAGCCCCTATAGGGTCTAGGCTTGTTTCCATTGTGGTCCTCTGTATAATATCGGAATCGGTCAGAATCGGTATCGGCAGTTATGACCCTACAAATAATCGGAGATCGCATATCGGTCATAATTTCATAATCGTGCACCTCTAGTATATTGCTTATAGCGCTTTTCTTTTTGGGCATGACCCCGTCTTATAGCTTCGTGCAGCTATTATTATTATTATTACTATTAAATGTGTTCATATTGAGTAGACGCTTGAACATGGATGGTGGATTCGAACCACCAGACTCTGTCTGGTGGGCAGCTACATTACCACTGCGCTGCCCGAGTGCCCATTTTAAATATAATCTGTGTGTTACTATATATTCACTGTAGGGCAGCCCATAACACTGAAGAGTCTTATTATTTTTTTTATTTTTTAGCATTTTCGCTTTTCTGAAGTCGTGTTGAAAGGTTTACCCTATAATGTTAGTGGGGTAAATTATTATCAATGTGAACAGTACAACCTGTGCATGCTAGCTTTTTGGCCGCTGCCCTTGGTGGGCTGTGAAATTGTCCTTGTTTTTTTTTGTAGCAAAATGGTGAACTTGACTTTAGAAAATATGAATAAGGTTAATGTAATTGTGGTCATGGACTGAAACACCTGTGCCGGGCGGGTGCTTGCCCGTCAAATGCATCACAGGATTTGTAGGAAGACAGAATGACCGAAACAGACAGAATTTGGTAATACTGGCTATGCATCCCATGCCTATAATGCACTATAAACACACTTGCAATGCATTATAACAACTTAACAACATAAGTCATAAGAACTCATAATTAAATCATGACATGACTTATAAAGTCAAGGATTATAATTATATAATGACTTTAATAAGTCATTATAGAATGCTTTAATTATGTGTGATTATTATTAATAGAGCTTGATGCATATTTCTGAGGGCTTATAATGAAGTGTTAAGCTGATTTTACTGCTATATTAACTATGCCAATAACACATCTCAGATGCGGGATGCATCTAGCAAGTGTTCCTGGAAAATATATTTTAAATTCCCTAAGGGGAAGCACTGCAGAGCAGAAGGCCCGCAACACTCCAGATTAATAAACAAGTCTCAAGGAGACAATGTCATGAAACGATGAATGTCCTTTTCACGTAGTTTTGTTTACCTCTCCATGGACATACAATGGATGCGTTTCAAGTTACCCAACGGGTCTTCCTCAGCGCTGACGAAGGACATTTGTGCTTGCCGAACGGTTTTCTGAAAAGCTTAAGTTGCTGTAATGTATACTAATATAACTAGATACTAGATATTAGTCTGGAACTTCGATGTGGAAGATTTATTTCCAAGGGGAAACTGATACAAACGGATTCCCATTTGCATAGTGGGCTCTGATTGGTCACCCACAACCCTGGGGTGAGCTAAATGTAAGCGTGCCAAAACAATCTCCCCAGGGATGTCTTTTTCCTGGTCTGGTTTCCAGGCTACAGTGGTTCCCACTCAGTTTTCTTGTCGAGGGGTCAAGGACCCTCCAAAATGATATGAATTTGGCCCCCGACCGCCATCTAAAAATATCATGTTCCAGGGACCGCCAGAAGTAAGATTTGAGTTAAAAAGGTTTGTTTAAAAAATATATCTATTTTCAAAGATTTGTGCCAATTTTCAAGATAACAAAAATAAATAGCAGATCTACAAGCTCGTAGCATGGCCTGCAGAGCGATGGGGTAGGATTTATTCATGGGAATGTCACAGTTTGTGGCGTTAATTCTGTCCATCGATGCAGCTGAGAAAATGCAACTTTTCTGTCCCCCTCTGAACATGGTGCTGGATGATCCTGCAATACCCAGAATTCAATGCGAAGGCATGGTTTCGATCAGTTCTTAAACCCATTATTACACCTAGTGGCAGACAGGAGAATGACTAGGTTCTTTAACTTCTTTTATTTAACAAATAAAAAAGATTATGTCCAAGCGACTATGAACTGTGGCGCTTTCGATTTCCTGCCTCGTCGGCCACAAGGAGATCTTTGACGGACTTAACACCTTGTATTGATCATCACTCCTGCCGATAAACGCAGAGCGATAAGGTTGAAAAGCTGTGGAGAATTTCCTTTTGTTTGCTTTAACTGTTCCCGCATTCATTCCCATCTTTCTCTCCCTCTCTGCCTCCCCCCTTCCCCATCCCCATCACCTCTCCTCCCCCTCATTCCGTTTCTTTCTCTCCTTGCAGTGAGACTCCATGACAGCATTTCAGAGGAAGGCTTTCATTACCTTGTCTTTGACCTGTGAGTATCTTCTTCGTGCACACACACACACACACACACACACACACACGCACGCACGCACGCACGCACGGGTGCACACGCTGTGACATTTGAGATTGTATCCATCCGCGTGACTATGGTCTGTTTGTATGTGTATGCTAACAGCCTTGCCTCTCTCTTTCTCTCTCCCTGTGTGTCTCTCTCTGCCCCCACTCTCTCTCGCTCTGTCTCTGTCTCTCCCTCTCAGGGTGACAGGGGGAGAGTTGTTTGAAGACATTGTAGCCCGGGAGTATTACAGTGAGGCCGATGCCAGGTATGTGCTACTGTCTCCCATGGTGAACTACTCCACACACAAGAACTCACTCTAAAACACGGCCCTCTTTTTGAGAGTGTACAAACGGGTACGCTTCCATTTACACGCTGTCAAGAGTTGAATTAAAACTGAGGATTTTACTGTGTAGCCTATTAAACATGGAGAAATAATGAACGGGCAGATGCCAGGTATGTGCTGCTGTCTCCAACGCAACTCGACACAAGACCTCGCTCTAAAACGCGGGCCTCTTTTTGAGAGTGTACAAACGGGTTCGTTCAGTTCCATTTGCCCTCTGTCAAGAGAGTTGAATTAACACTGAGGATTTTACTGTGTAGCCTATTGAACATGGAGAAATAATGAACTGGCAGATGCCAGGTATGTGCTGCTGTCGCCAACGCAACTCGACACAAGAACTCGGGTTCGTTCGGTTCCATTTGCCTGCTGTCAAGAGAGTTGAATTAACACTGAGGATTTTACTGTGTATGAAACATAGACGAAATAATAAGAACAGGATTCATAGGCACGGACAAACTTGCAATCTCTCCGTCTCTCACACACACATGCGCAGGCACACACACACACACACACACGCACACACACACACACACACACACACACACCCCTCTGGTGATTATTGGTCTGCTTGTATTCCTGTCAGCGACTGCATTCCTGGTGTCAACGAGTGCATCAGTATGCTACCCTCTCTCTCTTCTCCTCCCATCTCTCCAGTCCAACACTATAGTCTCCTTTGTCTCCTACTGCCTACGCTGTCGTCCTCTCCAGTGTTGATTGCGTCGACTAAAACTATGACGAAAATTGTTCGTCGACTACCTTTTTTTCACTGACAAACTACATAAAAACTAAATAAAAACTACGCTAATATCGGGGAGGTAAGAAAAGTAATTTTATGTATCTGAAAATAGCAGCTCTATACAAGCTCACAACGCATCATGCTGCGACGCGTTGTGAGCTTGCAGATCGGCTGTTTTCAACATGCAACAAAGTGTAAAATACATTTTAGTCAACAAAATCAACTGTAGATTCAGTCAACTAAAATTATTTTTAACACTGAAACATTCCATAAAATATGAACAAATAAAAAAATCTATTAAATTGTATTCAAAGGATTAGACTAAAACGAAAAACAAAAACACAAAAACAAAATTGGTGTCAAGCTCAACACTGATTTATGCTTTCCTCTGCCCATGTGTTCCCATGTCTTCCTACTGTTGCTGTGTGGTGCCGGCTTATGGGTCTGCTGTCTAATTGGATTAAGGGGTCTTTTGTGTTGTTCTGCACAAGGGGGAGGGCTTTAGATGCACATTTACAAATGCACACACATAACAGTTAACGCACACGCATACATAACAAACACCCTCAGGGTGTTTGTTTTGTCGCCAAGCTTGACCTTTCACCCTGGCTGGAGCCTGTCCAGAGTGACGCAACTGAATTATAAAATGGGACTTAAAATGGGACTTAAGTAACATCATTCCCAAACCTTTTCTCATCTCACGAGGAGAAAATTAAATTAAATGGCTACTAGCGGCAAAGAGTGTAGCTGTCAATCACCTGCGGAATGTAAACGGATGTGCACGACACGTTCCTGTACTTCCGCTTGGACACTTTTCAGTCGCAGTTCTCATCCGGCGTAGTAGGGTTTAAGTGGTTAAACCTCATTGGCTGTATAGCGTAGATCCCCCCTGTTAGCCCGGGGATCAGGACGTGATTGGCTGTAGGTATAGGAGAGATTTTGC
Source organism: Protomyctophum bolini (assembly GCF_963924005.1). Lineage (NCBI taxonomy): Eukaryota > Metazoa > Chordata > Actinopteri > Myctophiformes > Myctophidae > Protomyctophum > Protomyctophum bolini. The sequence goes on along the minus strand of NC_137879.1, from coordinate 29,331,041 downwards.
CAGGCTGTGATGCACTCACACACATCTGTCTTCACATTGGTTGCTCCCCAGTATATGAATGTCCAGTTGCCCCCTGGGTGCAGCCGCTGTCCCCTGTCACTGTGAACACAGCCACATGTCCCCTGGGTGCAGCCGCTGTCCTCTGTCACTGTGAACACAGCCACATGTCCCCTGGGTGCAGTCGCTGTCCTCTGTCACTGTAGACACAGCCACATGTCCCCTGGGTGCAGTCGCTGTCCTCTGTCACTGTAGACACAGCCACATGTCCCCTGGGTGCAGAGTGGTCCTCTGTCACTGTGGACACAGCCGCATGTCCCCTGGGTGCAGTCGCTGTCCTCTGTCACTGTAGACACAGCCGCATGTCCCCTGGGTGCAGAGTGGTCCTCTGTCACTGTGGACACAGCCACATGTCCCCTGGGTGCAGAGTGGTCCCCTGTCACTGTGGACAGTCGCATGTCCCCTGGGTGCAGCTGCTGTCCTCTGTCACTGTAGACACAGCCACATGTCCCCTGGGTGCAGCATGGTCCCCTGTCACTGTGGACAGCCACATGTACCCTCTGATTCACATGGAGTCACAAGCTGCTTATGGAGATCAACAGTGAGACTCTAGAAGAAAATTAAATCCCATGTTTGAGGGGCACTAGCCCCCCCAATACATGGCTTTTGAAGATTACGTCATATGACAGCCAAGTCTATGGGATTTTTAACGTTTGTTTAGAGCACTTATGGCTGAGTGATGTAAATCGTTTGCCACTGAAGTCTATGCATTTTAATGTTTGTTTAGGGCACTAAATGACAACGTAAGACGCCATGATTTGTGGCATTTAAATACATCTTGCGTCCCTCACTTCTTCACACGAGTGATGATTTTATTCTCCATAGAGAAGGAGTCTTCACTGTTTTTCAGACCAAGGACCCCTTAGCTGAGAGAGATTAAGCAGGGACCCCCACTACTTAACATCATATGTATACAGATCCGCGGAGCAGTGCGCTGTAGGCCAGCTGTATGCAACCAATGCTGCAGTGTCAAGCTGTGCTTAATGCGACACCACAGCTATGACTGCGCCCAGGGAACCCCTCTGCGGATTTGTCTATATAGTGTCATAGACTTTGACAGCACTGTTATCAGTGTATGTTGGATTCATTTTTAACCATTTAATCCGTCAATACTTAGTAAACTTGACCTTTCACTCTGTACATAGTCCCTACACCAAACCTAGTGTAAAAAATTGTCTATATACAAGCTTGTAGATCTGCTATTTTCAGCTAATGTTCCCTTCAGAATTGGGATGCAAGGGTTTAAGAAAAAAAGGGTTTAAAAAAAAGTTCCAATTACACAAAGACTTGGCGGCCCCATTGTAGTAACGCTGATGACCCCCTATTGAAAACCCTCAATTCTATCATTGGCCATAACGTCACCATCCGGCCATACTTATCCAAGGTAGACAAGCCTCATGGTTGTGAAACAAGGGTATATATTCCTGTTAGAAGCCACCAGTCCGTATTAAATAGTGTAAAAGAAAACATATTTTTTTTATTCCTTATTTTTAATTTTCTCTTTTTTTTAAATATATATTAGCAATGTTATTAGAAATACACTCCACACAATCCTAAACTGTCTGATTGGTTGTGTTAACTATGGTATTATTGCTGCCCTCGTGAATGTCATGTGAGTTTAGAACCGTTAACCACTCAGATCCCATAGCCTGGAGGGATGGTTTTGTGCATTGTTTACACCATAACACTGACAAAGGTTAACGTTAAGAAGAAGCAGGCTCCTAGTGGGTTTCTTAAAATATGTACACACTCTTGCACTTTTCCAATCCCTTTTTTCGACCCGAATCAAAAGGATTATGGTTGCAGTTCATGTCATCAGTAAATTAATGGGCTTCTGGAAACGGGTGGACTCGGTAGGTCAGTGTTGAGCTCTATTTTTACCTGACAGGTAAGGGCACTCACTGTGTGTGGCTGTTCCAGCTAGTGGTTCTCAACCTGTGGGTCGGGAGCCCCAGGGGGGTCCCCAGTCCCCACGTGACATGACCTTTTTAGCCTGAGAAGGTTGAGAACCACTGCCCTAGCCTACCAGTAGGAGACTGCTAGTACAGCGACAGAGAACACTCTTTCCAGCGTCCCCAATCACTTGTGTTGTCGGAGCACCCGGCCAAGCCTGAGGCAACGATAGGAAAAGGAAGCACACTACAGTACCTGTCCAGTACCGGTGGTGGGCTGGCACTTCAACCCACTTCAACCCCATATGGTATTTTCTGTTGTTGTGGGGGGAAGCTTTCGCCGACGATAGCCAATCAACAAGCTAGCGGCGCATTGTGACTTGTGAGCTTGTCGATCTGCTATTTTCTGAGAGGGCTTTCCCCCACAATACGGATGCCTGCGGTCAAACCTGTGCCACCCAGACAAAAGGCAGGTTTCTGAGATGTCTACATTCCTCCTCTGAAACACACAGTGCGTACAAACTGTGTGAAGGAGAAGGATCACTTCTATGAAGATGGGTTGAAAATGGTTGAAACTGTCCTTTATAGTCAGGCGATATTAATAAAATCTGGGAATACATTTCTTACTAAGAATCTTCTTCACCAATGTGTTTTAAATTGTAAAGGTGTCATACATTGGTTTCTATTCAACCACCCTAGGGGAATTTTTGACAGCTGCAAAACGAATGCTTGCAATGGATTCAGAATCATGAAAACCCCCTAGTTTGATGTGTCACATGCTACTTAATGCAAGATGAAATTTTTAACATTTTGCCATACCGGTATATTGGTTGTTGGTTGGGTGGTTGAATAGAAACCAATGTGGGATGTGTTAGTAAACACCTTTACAAACACATTGGTGAAGAAATGTATTCCCAGATTATTCTGATAATATTCCCTGACAATTTAAACTTAAAACAAAAAAAGAGAGGAAAAAAAAGATGCAGATCTGCAAGCTCACAATGCCTCGCATTTCAACAGATCATACTGTAAAGCTCCTTTTACGTTTTTAGTTGTGGAAAATATTTTGAAAACATTTGAAAAAGTTGACCTTGAATTGTGTTGTGGATTTCACCTTGACCTACATTTAGCTGGTTTTGCTGAACGATGGTGGTGGTGATTTTGAGGAGTGATGTAGTACAACTGCACAAGGACATTAATTCATAATCATATCAAACAATCACATGCATGATCAGTTTTAGTAAGTAATTAGTATGTCTATGTATGTCTATGTCTATGCAGTGGATTCCTCATGGAACCTGCCATTAGGAGCTGTGTCAATGTGTGAATACCTCAAATCATAAAATCATTTGTTAGATATTTGTTTAACATGCTTTTCAGGAAACACTTTTCGTTGATTTTATAATAATAATGCATAGGATTTATATAATGCTTTCTAGTTACTCAAGGTTATTTTTTTTATTAGTTTATGTAAAGCAACTTTATTCTGAAAAACTTGTTAAAATGTTAAACTACAAAAGAAAGGTAAACGATAATTATTGTTTTGTGATCAGAAATCAAGGCATTTACAACATTTTCATGTCGAGGAACCCCAAATTGATATTTTGCACACAGACCCTTGCCTGAAAATAGTTTGTTTGCCAAAGACCCCAATAAGAGAAAAATGATTTTCCAAAACTAATTTAGATTTCAATAACTAATTCGTCCGTCCCCACCCCACACACACACACACACACACACACACACACACACACACACACACACACACACACACACACACACACACACACACACTTTGAGAACCACTTTTTCTAATGATGTGTTTTTTTTCCTTCTTGTAACGAGACCAATGATTGAAATCCTTGTCTTGTCTTCTCTTTCTGTCTTGTCTGTCTCTCTGTGCAGTCAGTGCATTAGTCAGATCTTGGAGAGTGTCAATCACATCCACCAGCACGATATTGTACACAGAGACCTCAAGGTGAGTGCCTTCCCGTTTCCGTGGAAACATCACGCGCACGCACACACGCATACACACACGCATACACACACCTCCGCTCGTGGCCATGGCAACGCATGCATCCATGGAGCTTCTATGTCGCTCCATCTTGTGCTTCCGTGTCTGTCGGGTGGAAACCTTGTATGTCCAAAACGCTTACTTTTCAGGATTAAAAACAAAAACAAAAAAAAACAGATCTACAAGCCCAAAACATACATCGCAATTGCTGCTTTTGCTATTTATTGTTGTGTGACACTGTAGTGTGACAAAGTAGGGTATTAATCTTCGAAAAGAAAAACATAAAGAGATAATTTGATGAAGAGGTTTTTGCCTGACGGTGACCTCTCTCTGTCACTTCTTCTCTCTCTCTCTCTCTCTCTCTCTCTCTCTCTCGTGTGTTTACAAATGGAGTTATCTGCGGACCCCCATCCGAAATGTTTTGTGCTAGTAGGGACCCCCATACGAGAAGATTTGTGTAAATTAAGTAGCCTATTGATAATATATCTTTTAAACGTTCGATGTATAAGCTCACAACGAGTCTCTTTAAGAGTTTTGTGGATATTTTTGAATCGCCAGAATGACTTTAAACAACATTAAATTCACTTTGTCACTCACTTTGCCACTCGATTTGCCATTCACTTTATGCATGCGCATACCCTCTATTATATGTGGTTAGAATGACTTTGATGCTATTCTAACTACTTTAGCTGGGGACCCCCTGGGTGGACCTGGCTTTGAGAACCCTTGACTTATGTGTTCTCTCTTTCTGGCTGTCTGTCATGGCTGCCCTTGACCATTGCTTTAAGCCTCCGTGCGCACCGTGCATGTGTGCATGTATGTGTGTGTGTGTGTGCGTGCTTGTGCACTCATGGGGGCACGTGCAAGTTTAGAACAGGCGAGGCATCAACACATGTTGGTGAAGGTTGACTCTCACCAATGGCAAGGAAAAGATGACACACACACACACACACACACACACACACACACACACACTGTTGTGACTATTGTGAAAGGGTGCATTATAAGAGATGAGGCGAAAAGCGCAGATGAACCTCAGGGGTTGCCATGACAACTCAAATGACATCACAACAGCCTCCTGAGTGGCGCGGGGATTATCCCCTCTATCTCGCTGATTGGCCGACACGCAAGGAAAGAACCGCCCTCCTATCTATCTATCTATCTATCTATCTATCTATCTATCTATCTATCTATCTATCTATCTATCTATCTATTTTTCTTTTTTCCCCCCAATTGGATGATTATTATTATGAACCCCAGCAGGGGAATATTAGTATTATTGTTTCTTTAAAATCTTTAAAAAGGATTTAATTGAGATACTCATACAGTGTATGGAAACAGTATACTGTGTTGCTTCCATTGGTCCAAGCTAGAACACAATTGATCAATTGATTGATCATTAAACATGCTCCGAGCACCACTTTAGCCTCATTTATACTTGGGTTGCATGCTGGTGTTGCGTGCAGTAAATGGCAGATCTACAAGCTCACCACACGTCACATTCGTGACACGCCGTGAGCTTGTAGATCTGCCATTTACTGAGCACGACACCGGCACATAACTTAACCCATTTTAGGCGGGAACCCCTTTTGGTGTTAGCATTACGTTATGCTTTGGCTATTTAAAAATAGACAAGCTCATAACGCGCCACCGAGTGGCACGCTACGAGCTTGTAGGTCTGCTATTTTTGAAAAATCGAAGAACGACTGACATAGAAACAGCTTTTTCAGAAAACTGTCATTTTCAAACAGACATTTTTAGAATCTGATCTCAGGTCAGAATGGGTTAAGTACAAACGAGGCTTTAAGTGGTCAGACGGGTGGGGTGGTTGCGGTCTGAAGCCCTGACCAAGAACAGCTGGAGAACCCACTGGTCTAGAGCAGTGGGTTTCAACCATAGACTGTAAAAAATATGGACAAAGCGTTCCGCGGGTCTAACATGAACGTAAAAGGAAGCCTGTCAGTCCTTGAATTGTACATCGCCATCTTTCTAGATCCGTTTGGGCCCAGCTGGCCATTGGCTGGCCCAGACAACGAGGCGGGACTTCCCCCCCTTCTTCTCCGTTGGTTTTTATTTTGACTCGGGTGGGTGGGGAATCCCGATCATAGACTGTAACGGTAGCCACGCCCCTCAGAACATACACAACTTTATGGTAATTTATTTTATAAATGGGACCATAATTTTCCAAAAAGAATATTATGACATTAGAAATGAGACTTTAAACTAGTGACTGGAAGCAGAAAGTATTCATGACCATGTTTATTAAGGTAATGCAGTCTAGGTGAAGTTGGGCCCAAATACATGGACTTCTATGGGGCTACCCTATGGGGAACGCTTTGTCCATATTCTTTACAGTCTATGGTAGCTTCACAAAATATCTGTCTGACTGCCCCCCCTGGTTTCAACCCTTTTCACGTCATCAAGGTCCATTATTCATTCTGCATTTCTGCCACGCACCAACATTTGATGACATTTAGGCGCCTTGCAGACCCAAAACTAAAGAATATTGAACACATCAGTGCTGTAATAATGACGTTGATACCATAGGAGAGATAACAGGAAAACGTTGATCAAAATAACAACTCTTCTACATTCTCTTAATTGTGTAGACTTCTTGTAAATTAACTTAAGTAATGCAGATGTGTAACAATAATTTAACTCTCAACAGTTAAAGATCTATAAGGGTCCATTTGGTTACCAACTCATTAAGCTGGGGACCACTAGGGAACCCCCTCAAGGGCCACTGGTGGTCCCCGGACCACTGGTTGAGAACCACTGGTCTGGAGGCTTTTAAGAGGTTAACCCCTTAGATTGGATTTGGACATCAATCACAGCAAACACGATCACCATCGTTTTTTTACAGTATTTCCACAGAATAAATGGAAAGCGAGCGAGCGAGTTGCGACCGACGTTTTGGACCCCGGCTGGCGCGCATGTTTGCGTGCGTGGATGTGTATGCAGACACACACTCGCGCGCACACACTCTCTCACCCCCCCGCCCCCCCCCCCGCGCGCTCTGGGTCAGAGTATAACCGCATTACCTCTGCTCCTGTCTGTCTGATTTGTTGGCCTTTTATCCTGAGTGGGGCTTTTACTGCAGCTCTTTATGTTCTAACTGCCCAAACAACAGCCATTTAGAACACGCATACATGCGCACACACACACACACACACACACACACACACACACACGTGCGCACACACACGTGCATGCACATATGCGCATTTCTGTTACTATCATTGAGAGGACTTCCACCTTTTTGGACAGCAATTTTATGAATGGCATTTTAAATATTTTTCAGGGGGCCGTTTTTAACCCCTAACCCTCAAAGCTGAAAATGGCGATGTAGAATCGGCCTCGGGTCTTAATGGGTTAATATAAGTGCACGCACGCACACACGCACGCTCAAAGCAGAAGAGAGTACACTTTCCATTTAGCATGCAGTCTGCAGTGCTGCCTAAATGACTCCCAAGTGGTATCCATGGTTACGAACCCATGCCCATATATAGCGCTGTAGCAAGAATCTCAACCACCCCGTTCCTCTCTTAAGCCTGAGTTATACTTTGATTGCGCGGGCGTGCCAAAGATAGCCGATCTACAAGCTCACAAAGCGTCGGGCGCCGCGCTTTGTGAGCTTGTAGATCGGCTATTTTCTATGTATGACATTGGCACGAAACTGAGTATACAGTAAATAAGGCATTGCTTTCTCTCTCCCACACACCAATACCCTGCCCGCACACGCAAACACGTGCACTTTCATTCAGTTTCTGAGGTGTGTCAAATTAAATGCATCAAATGTGACAGTTTTCAAAGCTCAGCAGCAGCCGTCACTGCAGGAAACTCGATGACCGTCACTCCAGTGACCACTACTCTCTGTGACTGTGTGTGTGTGTGTGTGTGTGTGTGTGTCTACTGTATATTTGTGTCAGCCTGAGAACCTGTTACTGGCCAGCAAGATGAAAGGAGCCGCAGTGAAGCTGGCAGACTTTGGCCTGGCCATCGAGGTGCAGGGGGACCAACAGGCCTGGTTTGGTAAAAAGGACACACACACACACACACATTAGTGCGGCTATTATCTGATCTACGATTGTATCTGGCATTTAGCGCCACATAGTTGGCCCACATCCACACACACACACACACACACACACACACACACACACACACACACAACACACACACACACACACACAGAACGGATGTGATATAATAACTCCATTTGTAAAGCACTTATCAAAGAAAGGTTACAGAGCGTTACGTTAAACTGAAGAAGTAAAATAAAATGGCAACAGATTTTCAGAAATGTAACATTAAAGGAGAATGTCATGCTAGAAGGCTTTCTTACCTTTCGTTGCAGTTGTTGGGTCCGCACCAAAGTGGTCCAGGTATTATTTTGTGCAAAAATGCATTATTGGCGATTTCCTCTACCCCACCATAAGCCCTGAATGGGGTGCTGGGTTTTAGTGCTAATTCGCTTATTTCCGTCGCTTGAAAATCAGCAGTATGTGTAGCATGACATTTTACTGCATAGTAACCCCGTTGCTGTGTTCCAGCCGTAAAGCGTGAAGTCTCGTCTATCGCGAGACCTTGCGAGACTTCGCGAGCTCCATCCACTTGCATGACTTCACGCTTTACGGCTGGAACCCAGTTTGACATGCATATTAGTCTACAGACCTCCATTTAATGGCATTTCTATCTCTGGGACCCCCAATTTATATTGTAGTGTACAAATGGAGCCAAATGGACCCGTTAGGGTCCATCCTCTCAGAGTTACAGACCCATAAGCGTCCATTTGGTTCCAAACTATCATTTAGCTGGGGACCCCCTGAAACTCCCTCAAGGACGCCCCTGGGGGTCCCTGGACCCCACTTTGGGAACCGCTGGATGAAGGGACTTGAACGGCAAAAGCCAATAACAATGAACAGTAAGGGCCTCTAGGGTGCTGCGGCGTTCACCCAGGCGGTGAGACGGGTCATGTTGCGGTCATTGTACTTTAGCTTGGATCAGGCTGACGGCGTCTGCCTGCCTGCTGTCTCCCTCCCTGTACAACAGTGTAGGGCTGGGCAATTAACCCAAACATATAATCCAAACACATATTTAGGGCTGTGACGATTACAACATTGAAGTTGACAATTAATTACTGACTTACAGTATACTTAAAAAGAGCTGTAAAATTGCACTGCCAGCTCTCTGATCCAAGCTAAAGTACAATGACCTGAGCATGACCCGAGCTGGCTTTCTGGTGTGAAGTTCATTTGACTTACGTTGGAGTGGTTGGCTAACTGAAAAATAAAATACAAACCAAATGCATGGCAAGTGCGGTCACCCATGTGACGAATGCTGCACGTGCCTTTGTGCCTTCTTCAGGCACAAAAACATTGCCTAAACACAAGCATTGAAGACAAAAGTGAGGACACAAATTGTGACTGGCCGGACTGAGATGATGTATGATGATAAGAGTGCCCATCACTTCACACGGGTGTAATATTTATCTATCATTTAGCTTGAACCTCACCAAAGCAAAAAAAAACGCAAAGCATTTATTGTGAATTGCGTTTTTTCTTTCGGGCAGGTTTTGCAGGCACCCCTGGCTACCTCTCCCCTGAGGTCCTGAGAAAGGACCCCTACGGCAAACCAGTAGACATCTGGGCTTGTGGTGAGTCTCAAAACAAAGTCAAGCAGTAACAAACTTGTTATTCTTATTATTTTATGGTTTAATAAACAGCCAGATATCATTTACAGCAAATCTTTATTAAGCTGTTTGCAGGCTAAAGCTATTGGGTTGTCACACCTCAGTTGTACCTGTCTGATTGATTGATTGATTGATTTGGTAGCTTGTAAGATCGTAGATCTCCACTATGACGGCTATTGTTTTGGTACAGGCTGTCCTTGAAGCAGCTACAGTAGTATAACTATTGTGTTGTGTGTCATTGTACTCCTCCACATATCATTTACATGAAAGGTTTCATGGCTTTCATTTTAATTTTTTGTTTTTCCTTTAGGTTTTATGACCTCAATTACACCCGAAAAAACCTAAACTTTAAACATTCAGTGGAACATTTCTGTGGTCTGGAGTTTTCTCTGTTTGGAAGCCTTTTGAGCTGCAATCAAAACAGGCAAAACAGTGAAATCTGCTAGCAAATCCCATTGATAAATATGGGATTTGCAGGCTGTGACATCATAAACAGCAGGAAAATCAGAGCACGACAGAAAATCTACTGAATGTTAAAATTTCTGTTTTTTTCAAATGAGCTCAGAAAAGCTAAAAGAATTACAAAAATATATTTTTTTATGTCACAATCCCTTTAAAGCATAACCATCACCACGACCTCAAATATTGTCTCGACTCCTATTGCCTCAACAATTCACCGATCAATCCAGAATTCCACGACACTCCTGACGAGTGCCCACCCAGAGCAGCCAATGGCATCGCCAGTAGAAGAAACACAATCAGAGTTGGCAAGCTGTGGTGGATGGAAGCGTTAATTACCCGTTTCCAAATTGCACATAGTACTTGATGATAATCTGTGTGTTAATCTAGCTAACATTGCTAGCTACATCATGTGAACAGACGTCGCACGGCACGGCCAATGAAAACAGGATGGGAGTGTGGTTTCCATGATTTGCTGCATTAACCACTGTCTTAAACCCTAGATACTTACTTGATTGGGGTCCCCCAGGGGTTTTATATCATTAAAAAAAGACCCTAAGATGTCCCCACTTGTCCTGGGCCTTCTACAGGTGTAATTATAAAGACGTGTGGAGACGTCTGGAAGGAGAATTTTCTTACCTTAACACATTATGTGCTCTTTTAATCTTTCAAAATGGCGACCCAGGATGCCCACTTTTTAGACCCACTTTTTGACATTTTTTTAATGTAACGGTGGTTCACCTTTTTACGGCTGCCCATTTGGGACAAAACAATGTGGGGCGTATCTAGTCCGGAATTCTCCTTTAAGACGTGCCAAGTTCAAGTGTTTCAACACAAGATTTTGCTGTGGACAAGTGCCTTTCAACTGCTCAAAGCAGTAAGGTGTGTGTGGTTTGAAAACTGGTGTGAAAAAAAAAGGGAAGCCAAGGCCTGGCTGAATTACAGTTTGTAGACCTGTTTTGTAAAAACTGCTTTCTCTTTGTTGTCCCAGGTGTGATCCTCTACATCCTGTTAGTGGGGTACCCTCCATTCTGGGATGAAGATCAGCACAAACTCTACCAGCAGATCAAAGCTGGAGCCTATGATGTAAGTGTGCGTGTGTGTGCGCATGCGTGTGCGTGTGTGGCTCCATCATTACAGTATACTGTATGCCTGTGTTTGTTAATATTTCTTAATGTAGCGGTTGGCCGTGAGGATCTTGCAAGTAGTGACACGGAATAATTGGCTAAACACTATGATTTTAATGATGGTATAACAAGTATATAAAGTTTGTCTTTAAATCATACTATGTTGGTTCCTTTGAGACACACATTCAGCCGATTGATCATTGATATAATAATAATGTGCTCTGAAAATGCATGCGGCCCACCCATCTGATAGGCTGATATCGTGTTAAGTGGTCAGATGGGTGGAGTCTATACATTTATGGAAAAATTATTCATTATTGCTTCAACATGTAACTTTATAATGTTGTGCTACAGTATATAGTTGTTAAAAAGTTACATAGTGCTGCCTGTGTGTGTGTGTGTGTGTGTGTGTGTGTGTGTCTCTGTCTGGGGGGGGGGGGGGTGCAGTGCAGGGTGCAGGCTAGGTAGCTTGTGAATGTTTAATAGTGTCCAATTGAGAGCCAGTCCAAAGCTATTGATCCTATCTGGGCCTCCCTGACGCATTGCAGAGGGGCTTGTGTGTGTGTGTGTGTGTGTGTGTGTGTGTGTGTGTGTGTGTGTGTGTGTGTGAGAGAGAGAAAGAGAGTGAGCGAGCGCAGGGGTAAGGGTAACCTCCAGTCTTGGTCTCAGTGGTAATCAGGTTACAATGCAGTTTCCTGTGTGTGTGTGTGTGTGTGTGGTCTTCCACAGACACTGCCTGCCTGTATTCCTATGGGAACTATATTTTTTATTGACATGATAAGAACATTATCAGTGACGGTTCTTCTATCGGGTCTCCTTCCTGAACACACTCTCTGTCTCTGCCTTGGACACACATCTGAGGAATTGAATTGAATGCCCAGGCACCTATAGGCTACATGTAACAACTGCGTTAACTGCGTCTTCTAAACGGGGGGTGTGCCAAAACAAAATCAAGTGCTGTAAACGGTTTTAAGAGTAGGTATGGTTAACTTGTGAATACTCAAAAAAAAGAAAAAGCTGATCTAACAAGTTCACAACGTGTCACATCAGGCTGTGAACTTGTAGACCTGTTTTCGTAGAAAATAGAATAAAGTTTTGAAACATTTTCGCCGAAACTTGCATAATAATGCCATGCCCCAAATAGAGATGTCAGGTTGAACAAATATTAATAAAGACGTGTTTACAATGCTAATAAATGTGAATAACTGAATATATGATTCTGGCCACAGTCACACTCGCGCAAGACGAGTAGTGGGAATATTTACATCAGCCAACTTGACAATCATAAGCATGCCATTGCCATGGTTTTTCATTTGGGGATTCAAGCATACGGAGAAGGCACGAGGCGACGGGCGAGCTTGCGTAATGTTATTACCTCACAGATCCACTGAGAGACTGCATCAGCACTGCAGAGTTTGTTGGTTTTCTGTGCTGGATTGTTCAAATGGAAAGCCTTACGTGTTGGCGTTTTAATAAAACAATACGACTTAATTGAGGCATTTGAATATATATGAGCGCACATTGATTAGATCGCGAGGCAAAATGGGCTGTAAGTGATATTGTTTAGTTGAAACAAAGTTTTTGTTTTGTTTTGTTTTTTTGTTAAAAAAGTTAAAGCTCTACTGTTATGCCCTGTCTCTCTAGCTCTTTTTAATGAACCGGAAAATTCATTTTCAAGTGGGTTGCCAATTTCATCCAATCAAGAGAACCCATTTATCAGCTTCAATTTTATACTGTCCCAGTTCCAATTTTGTCACAGTAGCTCATTTACCGTTTCGTCACTTCACTTCCAATTTCTCTTGGTTTTTTTAATACTGTTTTTATTAGGCATTTTTTTGGGGGGGAAATACAGCAGTGCATTGATATTAACTAACTGCGGGGTGCCTTGGCTTGGACGTGTATACGCGTCTTTAGGTCCTTTTTAATTATATAAAATGAGATTGCTGTTTTTTGTCAGCTCCCGTTGCTATGCAACGCCTCCTTTCTGACCTCACCAAGCATCTCGTTTTGAATATTAACGCTTCTGGAGAGAAATCAGACGAGTTAGTGCGAGGTACAGTAGTAATGGAACATTATACCTCCCGGTTTTGGGGGGAAATGGATGGCGGGGCTTTTCAGAGTAAAATCTGCCTCATTCCTCATTCCAAAGTGTGTACATTGTTTATGTCACAAATACATGGTTTTCATGATTCGTAAATATACAGGTATATGAACTTTAGGCTTGTGTCCACTCCTAACGGCATCATAACGGCTTGGTTACAACCGAAACAGACTTCCACTTCCTCTTCAAAATAAGAACCACTTGTAATGATTAGTCAACATTAGGTTTATATGTCTATCTAAGTCCTGTAAGTAGACTTAGAAATAAAGTTTATTTCTAAGTCTACTTACAGGACTTAGATAGTCATTATGTAGTACAGTACATAACACCAGAGCTAGTAAATGTTGGCACTGGCGGCAGTACGCAAGAGTGCTTAATTTTGTACTTTAAAGTGCCATGCATGCACAATTATCTGCAAGAAAACATACTATGTACTTTTTAATGCTTGAATATATACTTGAGTATATACACCACTGATAAATTGTGAAACAAATATTTTACCCCTGACACACCTCTCCCTACCTCCCTCCCTCCCTGCCTGCCTCCCTCTGTCTCTCTCCCTCTCTGTCTGTCTCCCTCCGTCCCTCTCTCTCTCCCTCAGTTCCCGTCTCCCGAGTGGGACACGGTGACCCCAGAGGCTAAGAACCTGATCAACCAGATGTTGACCATCAACCCGGCCAAGAGAATCACTGCCGACCAGGCACTCAAGCACCCTTGGGTCTGCGTAAGTACAGACAAGACACCCCACACACACACACACACACACACACACACACACACACACAGTTCTTACACAGTTGTTTCTACTCGAGTCACTATTTAAGTAACGACAATACTCTGTCTAGACTAGAGTGGCTACTCAATACACCTGACAGTCTAAAATTACTTGTATTTGTTGTCTTCCTACAGCAACGTTCAACAGTGGCCTCCATGATGCACAGGCAGGAGACCGTCGAGTGTCTCCGCAAGTTCAACGCTCGCCGAAAACTCAAGGTCACCATCTTAGAACCCACTATAGTGTACTTTTCTTTTTTTCATCCAATCTATCTGTGCCTTCTCTCTCTCTCTCTCTCTCTCTCTCTCTCTCTCTCAAAACACACTGGAGTATTTGCAGTACTTTTACTTACTACTACTATTACAGCTCACTGCTATTACAGCTCAGGTCCAAATATTGTACCGTTACTACACTACATTTAATGATACGTAGCTTGCCGTGTCAGTTCAGTCAGATATACTCGAGGGGCTCATTCAGTGTTTATGCAAGACACACATGTCATTCGCTGACGTGGCAATCAGCTGAACATTTGGGCGGGGTATTTAAGCTGGAAGTCTGGATTCTCCCTGCGTTCCTTCCTCTGCATATGCGTTCCTGGTGTTGTTATGCACTGTTTGCTCCCACCGCCACCCCAGCACCACCGCTGGGCTCTGCTATTTCTGTTCCCCATGGGGGGGGGGGGATGCCAAGATAAAATGTTATATGCACACTTAATATAACACCTTCAGCTCTGTATGCATTTGGGCCATTTGAAAAAAAAAGCTCACAAATCTATTTTCAAAAGATTTTAATACATTTTACACATTTGAAAACTTGTGAAATGGGACGTACATTTTGATGCCAATTCTTTTGTACTTTTACTCAAGTAAATTATGTATCTGCTTTTGAACCGTTACTGGTAACAGAGTATCTCTGCACTGCAGTTTTTATACTTTGTACTTAAGTAAAACAGGCGAGTACTTCTTCCACCGCTGTCATGGAGCCCCTCAGTCACATCTGTGCTCCTCTGTTTCCTCCTGCAGGGAGCCATTCTGACCACCATGCTGGTGTCCAGAAACTTCTCGGGTAGGTGCCGTCCTTCACCCCCTCCCTCCTCTTACTCTTCTGGAAGAGAGGAGGAAGGGAGACGGGTAGACCCCCCCCCCCCCTTCTCACACACACACACACACACACACACACACACACACACACACACACACACACACCACACTAACCCGACCATCCAGTGTATATAATTAACCATATGCGTTTGTGAACGTACAGTCTTTGCTGAATCGTTGGGGTTTACAATAAGGTTCATTGTGTTAATTTATGAATTGTGTTAAAGAGTTACGTTTTATAGTGATACAATGTTTTTGCAGCATGATTTAATTGTAAGCAGCCCAAACATATCTACAGTATGTCTGCCATGTAGACTCGATGTGGGCTTGTTGATAACACAACCTACCCATGCTAATGTTTCTCTCCCCTTTGTGTGTGTGTGTGTGTGTGTGTGTGTGTGTGTGTGTGTGTGTGTGTGTGTGTGTGTGTGTGTGTGTGTGTGTGTGTGTGTGTGTGTGTTCTGTCGTTGCTTGTGTGTGTGTGTATGTGCTCCTCTGCTATCGAACATGGAGTGTATGTGTGTGTGTGAGAGAGAGAGAGAGGGAGTGCTTCATTTTATTGAGCTCTTTATGTTTGGGGTCAAGTGTGGTGCTTAAAAAAAAAGAGAGACAAAAAAGGTGAACATTATGATTGTGTTTTATATCCACTGAGAGGTTGTATTTGCTTGAAGCCCAAGCTGTCTTCAGCCTGAAAGGCACCGGCATATTATTCTACTGCTAATGATTTCAGCCATGCAGGGCCTATATAATAGTGAACCGTCAGGGGCCGGACTTGATATATATTAGGGTTTTTTTGTTCGCTTTAGCCCATTTCTATCACACCTCCTCCCAGCCTCTGTTGGATCTGTTGTAATACAGCTGGGCTGTAGCCTGCATGTGCTGTTTTAATACAGTTATAGCTGACCGGGACCGCGGCTCCCAACACTGCTCCCCAAGAACATTCGCTGGTGCTACTGGGTTATTTTAAGTGAGCATTTGCGAAATATTTCGCTTATGGGAGGTTTTCCTTTGCAAAACCAAACTGCCCGCTCGGTTTAGCAAAGGAAAACCTCCCATAAGCGAAATGTTTCGTTCACTTACTTAAATAACCATGGTTACTAAAGTAACCTTTCTGTTTCTGTCCTACCAGGTGAAAGCAATTCAAGTCTGTGTCGGTGGCAATGTTTTTTCTAAACAAGACCAGTTGCAATAGTTAAAAGTTCTGTGCTCTAATGGTAATTATTTCTATAGAGCAGGCATTTTCAATGTTTTTCAAGTCAAGGACCCCTTAGTTGAGGCAGTGATGAAGCAGGGACACCTCTCTACATATTGTATAAGATTGTGTTGCAGATTAAAACCTTTTCCATCCAGATTGCATAGATGGATAGCTTCATGACATGGACTTGTTTGACACCACTGTCATTGTGTAGAGTTGTGTTGGATTCATTGTAAGGTGTATCCAGCTCTTTGGCAAACAGAAAAAGAAATTCTCTGATTGGGATACCAATTTGTATCCAATCAGGAGAGAGAAAGATGATTTTATCAGCTTGAGTTTTATTATTGTCCCAGTTTCCAATGTTTGGTTTCGTCACTTAAAATCCCACTTGTTTATCCTGTATGAGCTTTCTCTGCTGATTGGATTAAATTTGTATCCTGGCCTGGAAATTGTATTTCCTGTTTATTAAAAACATAGAGAGACTAAACATTCCATAGTCTATAGCCATGGTTGCTATGGGAACATCACAGCTATTTAGCACTTATTTGTTTACAAAAGACATCGCACTTTTGTAACCACCTGTTTGGATAGAAAATGCAACATTTATAAACCGGTGGTGTTAAAGGGTGTTCACCCAATAACTGACTTATTTTCTATCAATTACACACCCCACGAAGCCTTGAATTCATGGAGATTTATGTTTTTGTCGCATCTCTAAGCCAATAATTTGATGACCGGTCGGAGACTCACTTGAGACTCTGAGTCTACTAGCAGAGACTCTTTGAGTCTACTACCAGAGACTCACTTGAGACTCTTTGAGTCTACTACCAGAGACTCACTTGAGACTCTTTGAGTCTACTACCAGAGACTCACTTGAGACTCTTTGAGTACACTACCAGAGACTCACTTGAGACTCTTTGAGTCTACCAGAGACTCACTTGAGACTCTTTGAGTACACTACCAGAGACTCACTTGAGACTCTTTGAGTACTACCAGAGACTCTTTGAGTCTACTACCGCAAATTCGGGAATGATTATGCGACAACAAAAGCCCCATGAATTCAAGGCATCATGTGGTGAGTATTAGTAATTGATAGAAAAGGTCATTTTGGGGATGAACTATCCCTTTGAGGAGCAGGGTTGGAAACAGCTGGTTGTTATAGAGTCATGGTTGAACAGTATAATTTTAGTTGGTGTGAGATATATATAAAATATATTTACTTACACGCACTGTGAAGGCCGTCCTAATAATACCTTGCATAATAGCTCCTCCCAACTTGTAGCGTTTCTGTCCCAATAGTGGGCCGGCAGCATACCAACTCTGCTGTTGCCTCCTCCACTGCCTCGCTGGCTCAGGAAGGTACGTCCCAGAGACACGCCCATCCACTTCCTCTCTACACACACGCCTACTTCCTGGCTATATATATATTTCTTTGGGGGGGGGGTCCACTCACAACAATCATCGAGATTAAGATGAGATAAAAGAAATGAACAACGGCACAAAACAACCGAACTGTTATCTCATCTTAATGGGCTCATTCATCCCTGATCATTCCCCTTTCCTTCAACCTCATAGTTTACCCTGCACGCAGCCTCTGCAAGCCTGCCCTCCACCTCTAATAACATGCGCTCTTACTTAACACACAAACACTCGCGCGCACAGACACACACACACAGAGCCAGACAGACACAGGTCATCCCCATTTTGCACCAAATGTTACTCACCGTGCACTCAGCTAAGCTCGTATTTACAGTAGTTGTCACGCACAGAAAATAGCAGATCCACATGACCACGATTTGTCGCGATGATGATATCTTGTAGATATGCGTGGTAGATTTAAGATGGCCTTGTAGATTTGCATATGACAACACTGCCCTACTTGGCACAACGAGCACAACTCGGACATCATCATACACTTTTAACACAAAAAGCACTATATCAATAAAACACTATATAAATAAATGCGCTATATGAATGCAGTCCATTTACCATTTTACACACAAGCCTCTCCTTAACGTCGTATCGATCGTGTTATTTCTGTAGTTCACACCAACCAAGTCATCAACTCATATCCTCTTCCTCCACCCTAGTCCCAAATGACAAGATATTTATCTTTGCCATTAAGGGAACATTAGCTAACTTCCTGACCCAACCACTCCCCTCTCCTCCACTTTCATCCCACTATCCCCCCCCCCTCCCCTCCCCCCTTTACTCCCAATGTCCAGGGCTTATCACAGGGTTGGGATGGGGGGGATGGGGAGTGGCGTGTATCTGGGGGGCGACTGACACTGCTGGGAGCCGGCAGGAGCTGGGTTGGCGTGCTGCCATCGTCTGACCTTCAGAGGGGCGGGAGGGGAGGTTTAGGGGAGTGGGGGCGCGTCGACTGTTCAGAGGTCGAGACGTGCTGTGGAGGAGGGAGTTGGACTGTGAGGTGGGCGGGAGGGCAGGGGCTGTTTGGGGGGTTTGTCTTGGTCGGCCCACGCAGTACACATGTACACTGTTGAATCCATCAGTGTGCGGCGGCCTTTCCTGACAAATCCCCAGCGAGCCCTGCCCCACCCCCCCCTTTCCCCGTCCTGTTGCCCTCTTTTCCTCCTCATAGGTTTAGCACTTTGAAAAGAATAACAAAATCAAGCGCCTCCTCACATGACTTCATTGAGGAGTGAAGGCTGGATTCTTCTATCAAAGTATCTAAACGGGGACTCTGCTGCTCTCGTCTCGCCGGGAGGGGTCTGGCGTGGCGGGGCGAGAGGAGCGGGGGGGGGGGGTGGGGGGGTTGGTGAAGGTCGGCGATGCCAATGGTGGCTCCTGGGCTTTTTCTTCCACAGGAAGCACAAGGTGTAGAGCAGACCGGATTCTCTGTCGCCGTTTCCTTTCTTAAAGACTAGAGAAGCCCTTCTGCTCTGCAGCTGATCCTAGGATCAATCTGGAGACACTGAATGAAACTGAAACATTGTGAGAAGAAGACATGTCGAGAGGAAAAAATGCCACTGGTTAGAGAATGGTTTGAAGCAATGTTAATGAATGCAATGCATGATGGGAGTGCCCTGCGATTCCGGAATGAAAGTGGTGGCGTGATTGTAAAAGTCAGGCAGACACCGGACTGATCGCCCTGCTCGTAAGTGCCACCCAGTGACGTATATGACATCATCGCTCCAACGTGACGGAAGCTCAGACCAAACCCTTCCCACGACTTCCTCGTTGGTCTCAGCTCTGATTGATTGGCTCATTCATCCGATGGGTGACACTCGACCACCGCCAATGCTGTTCTCCGTTGCGCTCAACTGCCAGCTTTACTCCCTCCTTAGAATGGCTGAGACGAGGCTTTTGCGGTTTGCTTATGAACCTCCCCCTCTTTACCCAATCAATGTCCTAAGACAGTATGACGGAAACGTGGAAGTATTTGTTTTATTAGGCTTAAATGAGGATAATGTTTGTTTTTGCCTTGCTGCCTCTCGCATGTGGATGTCCCGTTATAGTATATAGTATATATAGTGTATACTTCTGAGGCGTGCCTTTAGATTATTTTCCTGAAGCCTGATTTGTGCTTGGTCGTGCGCCCGGCTCGCACACGGAAGAAAATGCCGATCTACAAGCTCCTCATGTGTTGCACAAAGGTGGCACGCAACCAAGTATAAATCAGGCCCCAATGCTTTGTTCGTTCCACCGGTAATAATCACTTATCTGACACGTGGACGGAGTAGCTCATCCCACTCCACTTGTAGATCAGCTGGTTTTACACCCATCCAGCCGTTGTCAGATCAGTGATCATGCTCCCTGCGGAGTGCACGGGGGATTATTATTGGAACACGCACCCCCCCATGCTGTCCGAGAGCATCCTGCCTGTCGGCTGCTCTCGTGGGGGATTAGTCCTGATTATTTAAAAGGGCACAGGCCAATCGGCCCTCTTCTCCCCCTGTATTGTGGAATGAAAGCTATGCATCCTGGGGTCTGTAGTTCTTTTTTCTTTTCTTTTTTTTGTAGTTTATTTTTTATTTTTTTGTAGTTTTTCCTTTTTGAATGCTGCATGGCCAAGCCAAAATAGAACATCTAGACGTACGCTAAGATCACGGAGCATGATAATTCCACAGGCGTGCTATCTTAAATACGCTATGCCCCTCTTGACCTTCTCATGTATTGTAATTCTGAGGCCTCGATTTCTATATTCACTTTTTTTTCTTCCCCATTTCCTTCTCCCACTTGTTATCGTAAGGTAAGAAACATGCGATTATTTTTTAGAGTGAAATTATATAATATATATAAATGATCTATATAAAAAAAACAATGTGTGTGCTGTCTGCTGTGTGAGAGAAAGGGGTAGCAACAGCCAGACGGCAGTGATGACTGGAACCTTTAAAGGAAAGCATTGATTTACATTAACCTGACTCGTCCACATAAAGAGTCTTGGCGGCTGTTTAGGACTGACCATCACTCTGGTTCAGACCTGCCAGGGGTCTGCCAGACAGACAGGAAATGGATGGAGAGAGAACAAAAGTTTACTTTGCTCTCAGGTTTTCTGTATCCCCCAGATGGCCATGAATGCGTTATGATGGCGTGGTGATGCATTCCGCAGAGTGTAGCAACCTGCGCGGCCCAACAGGAAAACGCCCCGGATTGGTGCATTAAACGTAGGCTGTTACCTGGGCCGTTTGAATGAACCATATCTTAAAAAGAGAATCTGTGAAAATGGCAGGAATATCGCGCTGAGCTGGTAGATCGGCTATTTCCTCTGTTGCTTTGTTTTTAAAATTTTGGAGGAGACAACTTTCTGCCTACAAGACTCTTGGACTTGAGTAATGTGGTCATAGCACGTAGCACTTCAATTCTCATTTTTGGAGCACTTCTGAAGATGCACCATTCTAACACGCCTGTGTTGTCCAACAATCATTTTCAATCAAATATATTCAATTTGCCATGGGCCAAAGAAAAAATCTCCAGCAGTTCCCCATAACCTAATATTTTACGCTAATGAAATGGTAGCACTTAAAATAGATTGGTTTGCAGGACAATACCCATGACCAACGATGCATAACCAGCAAGAGACGGTGGAGTTTAGAGACAGGCAATTATGTTGAGGCATGGAGGCATGAAACATGTGTTTGTTTCATTTAGTAGTCAATTAGTTTTGCCCATTTATTCTCCCAATTGTATTCGTTATGCCACTGAAGCCTACCCACACACATTTCTGTGTTGCCACTGCTCTCGTGTGCCATTCTGCTCACCTACTCATCTGTTCAACACCCCCGCTGGCCCAGCCTGTAGCGGCGACACACAATTGCCCGGTTCCCACCAGACTTCCTCTCCCAAACACGGCCAATGGTGTTTGCATAGACGCAAGGCCAGGCCGGATACGTTGCGGTGTATTCGCACCCCTAGACTCTGCAGTGGTGGACGGGTGCTTTACCCCTGGACCACATTCGCTGGTTTTGTTGTGGTTTAAATAATTAATCTTGGTTACGGTTATGGCTACGTTTACAACACATGCGTGAGGTTTGGTGAAGTTAGGTTAGGTGAGGTTAGGTTAAGTGTCATCTGCGTACAGAGGTTAGTTACAGAGATTGTGCTCCGCTCGGGTTCCACTCATCGTACAATGCACTCTGGGTATCGTCCTGCTAAACTAATCCATTCTGAAGCCTACCCTTCCGATGGTCCGATGGCAACTTCCTCCATACTCTGGTGGTGAGATGCATGGAACTGAGTGGAGTAAAGTTGATGCTGAGATGAGAGGACACTAAAACCCTCTTCTTTCTCTTCCTCTCTCTCGCGTTCTCTCTATCTCTCTCTCTCTTACAGCTTGCAAAAGTTTACTCAACAAGAAATCGGATTCAGCCAAGGTAAGGATGTCTGCTCAGCCCCATGGTCTCTGGTCTGTCTCCCCAAATCCTCCCCTTTCTCTCTTTCTCCTTTATCTACCACACCTGCTAATAACCCCCTCGCTACAAAGTAGTCCGGGATGTGATTGTGTTATTTGGACGACTACAGAAATCCATTTATCCACTTTATTTCAAGTGGTTCAGAATGGTGGTGCCGATCACATCCCTGATGGTATCGCGGAGACAATCCCTTCCCTCAATCTCTCTCTCTCTCTCACACCCTCTTTCTCCCTCACATCCTCTCCCTGTCTCAGCTCTACAAGGTTTCGTTGCTCTCTTTTATGGGAAATCTGTCTTTCTGTCTCTGTGTAAAAGCGCGGCTGCCTTCTCCTCTTCCTCCCCTTTCTCTCTCTCTCTCTCTCTGTGTGTCCATCCCCGTCTCCCCTGCCCCAGGGGTCACTCCATGCAGTTAAGTGGCGGAGGCATAGAGAGTTAGTGAAGCAGTAAAAGGATGATCTAAAGGGCTATTCTTCTGCACTCAACCCTCTCATTTAGCCTGTTAGCTCAACAGCCTGCGAGCCTCCACCGAGATTACCCACCTCTCCTCCCCTCCCACCCTCATCCCCGAACGATGGGTGATCGTACAGCGTGCTTGCATTGTGTACACAGATGTTTGTGCGTGTGTGTGTGTGTGTGTGTTTGTGTGCGCGCGTGTGTGTGTGTGATCATCTGTGTGTACATTATATGCTTGTTTACATGTCGATGTATACAAGCATCTTTGTGCGACTGTGTCCTTTTTACAGTTTGTGGATGTGTGCGTGGTGTGCGTGCCCACGTTCGTCATTGACCCTATGCCTTCTCTTTGCGTCTCCGCCCCAGCCTTCGACCAACAACAGTAAGAACAGCATAGTGAGCGCCATCAATGCCCTGAAAGACTCCAGCATGGCGACCAACTCCCAGATGGTACAGTAGTTCTCGCCACCCCATCATCATCATCATCATCAACCACCCCCTCCCTTCCCATCGCATCCCCCCCATCAACACCACCCTACACACCCAGTAGTGTCATGGTAACTCCTTGTCTCATCCATCAGGTCTGTGGCCCAATTCCAATGTCCCCCTCCCTTGTTACAGACTGACAACTCCGGACTAAATACAGTTACATGATGGGCTAATTTTCTTACTGATGATTTGCCAAGGGGTCTATTTTGCAGAATTGCCCCTGTCGTCCAGTTTCCCCAGCAGACCTCAGTGGCCCTCATAGCGTACAGTGGAACTCATAAGCATATTGCTACTGAAACGATTTGTTGCTGTACAATTATTATTATTATTTTCATGAAACTCCTATCAGTTGTCATTTCACACACATCCATGCCTTGGCTGTGCCACACAAGTGAGTGCAGTCTGCTAAACAGTGCTGTTATCCCTGCAAGTCCTGGAGAAGACACGCTGTACAGTACAGTACAGTACAGTACAGTACAGTACAGTACAGTACAGTACAGTACAGTACAGTACATTCACTTTTATTGGCAGTTGTGCCAAAAGCGTTCACCCCAAAACATGATTTACATTCAAGACTGGTGGCTTGTGTGGGACAACTTTAGGCATGGTTGTGTATTAGAGATGCGCAGATGGCCTCTCACTTTGCCCTAATGCACGTGTGTGCAAATCAATTATCCACCCGTTATCCAACCGCATTAACTACATTATCCAATCCGCACCCACCGCAATCGGCATCTTTCAGATTATTATTTTTGTTTTATTAAAATTACGGTACTGAGCAGTTCTATTCACCAAAGTAATTAAACTAAACCTAAAATGTGCAATGTCACTGCAACTTCCCGGCGCGCATAAACAAAATCTAGTGGCCATTATGGCCAACATTAACAAAATAATCTGGACAAAATTGGGCATATAAAGTGCTAACTGCACTCAGCATTGTAGCTTATAAAGCAACCAGCCTAACCAAAACTGCAAACTGGTGCCTGCCTGCCTGTGACTGCAACTTCCCGCACAGAAATAAAGTCCAGTGGCCACTAGCCAACATTAACAAAATAACATATGGGCATATAAAGTGCTCAGCACTGCCCGCTGCTGCCTTGCAGCTTATAGAGCAGCATAGCTGCCCAAACTGGTGCCTGATAGTGGCCTAACAGGTAAACAGGCCTATTTTTTATTTTTAACTCATTCACTGTTTATCACTTTACGTTAAAAAAAACAATTTATAAAACACACACCGAGTCACGAACACAAGCACACGGATATTTTATTTTATGGATCGGATATTTTAGATAGATGTAATTAATTTATTTCACCCGCGGTTTGTCTGATATGAATTAATAATAATTATATTTCATTGACCCAAAACCATAATGTGTATGTAATGACAACTAATAACAGATTCACGGGGGGGGGGGGGGGAATCACTTCTGAGTTCATACTTGACGATGAATGAACTGTACGGTAGCCTGCTAACGGTAGCACCAGCTACATGATGTAAACAGACCGACTGCGAGTGCACGTCCCTTCCACCAAGCCAAATGGGCAGCGTAACCAATGAAAACGATGGGGCTGTGGACTCGTCGACGATGTGGTACACAGAATCATCAGTGTCGTATAGTGGAAACATTATCTCTCCCCGGTTGTCCACCGTTCAGGAGGTGTTGATGTTGTAACTTTCCCACCCAGCAGGCAGCAGGCGTGGGTTTTGTTCTTTTCCTGTGCTCCTAATAGAACATTTCTTGGCTGCTGTAGGGAAAGCGGTACTCTATGTTCCATGGTCCATTACAAACGCTCTTGGCTACATCTTTGAAACTCAAGCTGCTACACGTGCTTCTCGTTTAGTTTGCCAACTCTAGAAAGCGTTAGAGTATGTACATACATTTACTGTCGAGTTGTAATTCTGTAGAACCTCATCGTCAGTCCTGTCTTACTCACTCATCTTGAGGCCCCCTACACAGTTCATCATCCTTTGCTGCTATTTTTGACTCGTCTTCACTAGAACTTCCTACTGACTCGCCAACCTCCAGTCTGCTAGTAGGTTGGAAAGCGGCGCTCTTCACAATCACAGCCCACCTCGGTCCTTCTAACCTCCTTCAGAAACCCAACCGCCTGCTAGCCTGCGCTAACCTGTCTTCCCACGCAGCCACTGAAGTCCTCCGCCGTACTATGAAATCTTCCTCATCTCCTAAACAAGCCATTACTCTCTCTCAGATAATACTTCACGGGCATGCTTTCGTTTAGAGTGTGTGTGTGTGTGTGTGTGTGTGTGTGTGTGTGTTGTTTTATAGTGGGGTCTCAAAATCTGGCCTTGTTTTGAGCAGCTGGGAACAAAATATTTGTTATTGTCTAGTTTGTATGAAAACCTTGTATTTGTTTAACCCGTTTAAACCTGAGGCAAATTTTACATTTTTATTTTTATTCAAATTATTCAAATTATTATATAATTATTATTATTATTTAAATATTAAATTATTATAATTTGTATTGTAATTTACACATAGTTATTTATTTATTTAAAAAACGACTTAAAATTGTGAAAATAGCCGATCTTCAGGCTCAATGTAGCTTGTAGATCTGCTATAATCTGTGCGACACACTTGCATAATGAAGTAGGGCTTTAATTTACAAACGGAAAAAAAAACATACACATTTGAAACACGGAGATGCAAGGTTTATTGCCCAACAGCAGTGAGTGACTGTAATAACAACTCAAATGACACGGTCTAAAAGGGTTTAATATGAACCATGCCTCGTAAAGGAAACGTTACCAGACGTGCTGATGTTTTTGGGGACGTCGTGTGGAATAACCCGTGGTGTTCACCGTTTCTACCTTACAGGAATCCCAGAGTACTGTGGTCCACAACCCTCCTGATGGCATCAAGGTGAGACTGTTGTTACCCACGTAAAACCCTTTAACCCATTCACTGTAGGCCTGACGTCGAAATTAAAAAGAAAAGTCTTCTAAATCATGACAGTTTTCTGAAAAACCTGTTTCTATGTCAGTGGTGCTCAATATTTTATGTCAAGGACCCCAAAAATTATATGTAATTGGCCGCCGACCCCCATCTGAAAATATGTTGTTCCAGGGTCCCCCCAGAAGCAAAGATTTGAGTAAGAAGCGTTCACTGTGAAAGAATAATCTTCTAAGAGTGGATTCATACTCCTATTTTTAGAGCCGAATAAAAGTCGGTTCGGCTCTGTAGAGCCTACAATGTGACGTCATTTGAGGTTAAAAGTTGCAGTTAAGATGCAGTTTGAAGTGGTTCGCCATCTACCCGACAGGCATTTGGTCTTGTCATCTCAGTACAGCAAAATAACTTGAGGCAGCTACAGGCATAAATAGATGGGGGGGGGGGGGGGGGAATTATAACATTTTATCATGACTCCGAAATGAAACTTCAGTTTCTGTGTCTCACTCTTCTCTCTCTCTCTCTTTTTCTCCCTCACCTGTCGCTTCCCGCCTTGCGCCCGCTTGCCCGTCCGCCGCAGGGATCAACGGAGAGCAACGCCACCAACGACGAGGAGGAGATGAAAGGTAAGAAAGGTACTCTGTCCTTTTTGATCTCCTCTTCCTCCCCATCTCCTTCTCCCTCCCCCGATCCCTCCCTCCCTCTAGAGAGGTGTGTGTGGGTTTGCTAGTAGCGACCCGCGCGTTGCTAAGGGGGTGGCCGAGATGCTGTGTGCGTGTGTCTCTTTTACATACTCTTGACTGTGTGCCTGCGGGGTGCGTGTGTGTGTGTGTGTGTGTGTGTGACTGCGTGCTTGTATTTTGTGTCTGGTTGCGTTTGGTGTGTGTGTGTGTGCGTGCGTTCTAGCGGACAGCTCGGCGCTGAGTCAGAGCAGCGCCACAGAGGAGATGCCCCCCCTTCTGCCCTCACCTCAAAGCGCGCCTGCCAGTAAGTTTACTCACGGCAGCCAAGGGCTATACAGTCGCCCCCCCCGTCCCCCCTTCCCCGTCCGTCCCCCCTTCCCCGTCCGTCCTCCTCCAGTGGGCCCGCGAGGGAACCCCCCCACCCACCCTATCCCCCCACCCCCCACCCTCACTGTGTTGTTGCAGTCACTGGGCAACACCCCCACCCCCCCGCCACACACACCACCACCTTTCGGTGTCCCTTCCTTCACTTCTTTGGTCCGCCCAGCTTTTGTGTTGCTCTGACCTGTCTGTGTGTGTGTATGTGTGTGCGTGTGCGTGTGTGCTCCATGGCGATCACTACCAGTAGGACTATGCCCCACCCACCACCCCCGTTCCCCTGCCACCGCCCTATTTGTCCTGCTAGTAGGACAACCCGAGCTGGAAGATGCCACTGCTGACGTTGTCCTCCGCTGGCCTCTATCTATCTCTGCTCCGATGCCTGATTTATACTCGGCTGCGTGCCTGCGCCGCGAGCCCCCCCCCCCAAAAAAAAACTGCCAATCTACAAGCTCTGCAGCCGCAGTGGGTTGGTTGTGAGCTTGTTGGTCGGGTGCTGATCCGGGCACACATCGAAGTGTAAATCAACCTTTGACCGTCTTGTCTGCCTGCCCCACTGACTGCTGCGGGACTTTCTAGTGCTTTCTCTCTCTCTCCTCCTCCTCCTCTGCTACTCCCCTGTGCGTTCTCCTCTCCTCTGCTCCTCTGTCAGCTCTTCTCTTCTCTCCTCTCCCCCTCTGTTCATTCTTAGCCTCCTCATTATTCTCCTCTCTCGTTCATTCCTCTACTCTTCGTCTCCTCCTTCTATTCTTGTCCTTCCTCTGTTCTGTTTTCCTTTCTCGTCGCTCATCTATTCTCCACACGCTATCTTGTCTCTCTCTCTCTCTCTCTCTCTCTCTCCTTGTCCTTGTTTTCTCCTCTCCTCTCTCTTTACTGGGCTAACCCTCTCTTTTTTATACTCTGCTGCACGCCCGGTGTCACGCGATGAAAACAGCCGATCTGCAAACAAATGCATCGCAAGCTTTGTAGATTTGCCGGGGGGGGGGGGGGCAACACCGCCGCGCAACCAAGTACAAATGGTGCTTAACACACCTGCACAGAAGGATGGTTTCACCTCACCTGCCTCTTCTCCCTTCACAGCTGGTTTCAGCTGTTCGTCTTCTTCTCATCCTCTCTTCGTCTTCTCTTCTTTCATGCCCTCCCGCATCTTACAGTATGTCCTCTCTCCATCTCTTTCTCTCTCTCTTGCTCTCTCTCTCTCAATCCCTCTCTCCTTCCCAACACTGCTTTCCCACAGGCCTGCTGTGAGCCAATAACAAAAAATAACAACACTACAGCTTTGGCTCCAGCCTCTTTTGCACGCATCCTTTGGATTTTCTTCAGCTAAAGAAAACACAACCAAAACAAATCTTTGACAATGGGCTATTCAGTTCTAATTAGAACATTAGAACCAGAGGAAAACTGAGCGGAACTAAAGCGCTGGGACACGGATGAGTGTATTAAAAATGACAGATGCATCACAAGGGATGCATCACATGCCGTGACGCCATCAAACATCATGCTCACCTTGCCCCTAGCCTCATAGTGTGGACGTGCTGCTGTCTCCCATGTTGTCCACATGCATGTCTGTCAAAACACAAGTCTTGGGATCCTTGTAGGATGTTAACGATTCAGCTGCCTTTTACCATTCCCTCTTTAACGGTCCGATTCCTTCAATTATTTTTAACATAATTATATCAATATCATTTTTTTATAAACACATGCAATCATACATACAGTGGTTCTCAAACTGGGGTCATGGGACCATCTGGGTTAGCTGAGAGGGTTCCAAAAGGCCCCTTACGCCAGGGCTCCACCGGCGCGTTTGGGCACGTTGCGTCTCCGTCACGTGCGTCAAAAAACGAACCGGTTCAATTTTAATGGTGACGAAGACGCGGGCAGTGGAGCCACCCTTCATTGATTAAAAAGGGAACATTCTGTGACGCTGACGCGACGCGGACGCGCCCGGTGGAGCCCTGGCGTTACAGCAGTGTTTTGACAGCGGAATTTGATTCTAGTTTTAGTCTGTCTCTTTTTATTTAGTTTTAGTCACATTTTAGTCACCTGGAATGTTTTAGTTTTTGTCTAGTTTTTGTCAACGAAATATCATAAGGTTTCCCAGTTTAAATAATATTTAAACCAGCAAAAAAATCCTTTTGGCCTGAAAAGGTTGAGAACAACTGCTAGAGCAGACGTGAAGTCCCCAGAACGGCTCTGATGGTCAGTGGGATTGGTTCCTCGATGTTGGATCCAGTTCATCCGGTTCCCGGATCCCAACCCTAGTCCAAAACCTTTGTTTGATTTGGGACTGCAACTATCAATTAAGCTCTTAGTGATTAATCCATTCATTATTTTTTTAGTTTTTTTTTTATTTAAATAATCTATTTAAATCGGTACGTTCAATTAATGGTTGCAGCCTGTGTGTCTGTGTGCGTGTGTGTGTGTGTGTGTGTGTGTGTGTGCGCGCGCGTGCGTGCGTGCGTGTGTGCGTGCTTGTGTCTCTTGTCTTGTTCACTGAGATTTCTGTGTACTAACCCTGCGGCCGCCATGTCTGTTCTTGTTCAGTGTTCTAACTTCTGCTGTTTGTCTTGGTGTAAGCATGTTCCGTGGAGTCGCCGATCCGTCTGTGTGTTCTTTTTGCATGTGTGTGTTTGCGACAGAGAGTGCCTGCACAGCGTGTATTTACGTCTGTCCACACTTGTGGAAGTGGTTGTGTACAGTACACGTGCACGTGTCTGTATTTGCACTACAGTATGTCCGCATCTGTGCACGTGCGATAGTCTGACTGACTTTTGTGTTTGTGCAGGCTTTGCGCTGTATGGATGGGACGACAATCGTTATCGGTATTTATCGTGAAATTAATTGTCCTCGTCATATTACTCTCGGATGAATTAGCTTGGTGTTAAAACAGACCTGTAAAGAGCGCATTTGGTACATTTGGTTCTTATTTCACTGAGGGCTTGTAGACTAGAATATGCTGGGGCTTAAAGTGGCATTTTAATTATTTTTTTTTAGCATATTTTGATTATCGTTATCCCAATAATTTTTTCCACAATAATCGCGCCGTGTATATTTCCCGTCGTGCCATCCCCAGTGTACGCGCTTGTGAGAGTGTATTTTGTTACATACACGTACATGCGGTTAGTTAGTTACGCGTTACTCGCGTGTCTCAGGGACCTGCCGTACTAAGTTGTGTGTCGTCTGTGTCGCGCACCGAACGTAGGCGATCTAGTACAAGCTCATACAACGCGGCACGTCGTTGTATGAGCTTGTAGATGGACCATGTTGGGTGAATGACACCGGCCACGCAACTAGGTCCAGCTCAAGGCAGAGTGTGTTGGTGGTGTGCACGTTTGTGGCATGACGTGTGCAGGGGCTGTCACCATTATGACATTTCAGTTGACGATTAATTGTCGCTCAAATACTTGCAATTAATGATATAATTGCGCCTCTGTTGTTGGAACATTGGAACATTCTGAATGAAAAAAATGTTTATTTTTGCCTTTTTTAAACAAAAGAAAATGGCTGATCTACAAGCACAAAACTCATGTAGATCTGATATTTCATTGTTTAAAAAAGAATACTGTATATGAAAATTATTCAACGTCATGGTGACGATTATGCAAACAGAATCGCGATTATCTCAAATAATTTGGTGATTATGTAATAATCATGACAGGCCTAGTTGTGTGTATATCTGTCGTGTGTGTGTGTGTGTGTGTGTGTGTGTGTGTGTGTGTGTGACACTGTGTGTGACACTGTGTGTGACACTGTGTGTGACACTGTGTGTGTGACACTGTGTGTGTGTGTGTGTGTGTGTCACTGTGTGTGTGTGTGACTGTGTGTCACTGTGTGTGTGCGTGCATGTGTTGACCGTGCCTATGTCTGTTCCAGCTGTTCCGCCGCATGACGTAAAGCGCATGGCATGGAACAGCACGGGCGACAATGGCTCCGCCCCGGAGTCGGAGCACGTCCCTCCTCCCGTCGCTCCACTAGGGGGCAGCAGCGTCCGCACTAAAAGCAACACTCAGCAGAGTAAGCAAAAACCCGATCCCAACAACAACACCTGTTTGAAGAGCGCCACCTAGTGGTGGACGCGTGCACCGCATCGCAGTTGATTAAACATTTCAAACATTTCCATGTTTCATATCGTTGCCCGACAGCAATGATATGGCATGTTTGGTTTATTTCACCTATAATAATGTGCCTACACATATAACAATGACAGGAACAGGAAATGAACATGAGGAAAAATCTGAGAATCGGCTGGCAAGGCTTAGCTACACTCTGCTGCCACCTAGCGTGGCAAAAAAGAGCATTTTTTTAAAATAATGATCGACCAGTTTGTAGATTTGTCTTAGTATTATTTATTTATTTTTAGAATATTTTCTCCTAGAATGAAAAATGTATCATTTTCAGCATCAACGTCGCAATTTCACTACTGCACATCGCGAAGGACGCAATGCAGCGAAGGCAAACTGGGTCCGTTATTGTACAAAAACGCTTTCACTTCTTGATAGAATATTAAAACTGGAAGCATTTTTTCATGACTAATCTGGAAGAAAAACAGTACAGTTCATCTGAATTATGAAACAACATAATTATTTAATGATTTCTTGGTAACTGGTTTTGCTTGCACATTTCTGCATTGACAGAGCTGTCATTATGAGAGTATTGAACAACAACCCTCTAAAATCACCATGTTCATTTCCTTTTTCCAAAGTTCAGATATAATGCACCGTGAAATAATTATCTTGTGCCTGGCCTATTTTCGCTCGGGTTGGCTTTGAGGACCTAGTTATGATTGGCTGCGAACCAATACTCTGAACCCATACTCTGAAACCTCGCTTAAGCCAATGGGAGTGCCTCCTAAGCCCTGAAAGGCCGCAACGTGGATGTGTTACAGAACAAAACAGTGATTGAACCAAAAAATGCACGTCGGAAACTAAAGCAAACTACGGCCGCGAGGTTGTCACAGAGAAACATACACGTAAATAAATAATAATAATAGGGGGAAAAAAGGAATAAAACTGGGACAGATGCACAACAGAGAGTGCTTGTTTCACCTGGCAGTTTAATGATACGTGTGGCATTCTTGTTTATATTGTAACACTGAAACATCGCAATGTCAGTTAGTTTCTTCCAATATGGTTCAGCCCTAAATAATCTACACACATTGGGGACAGCAGGTTGAAGTGGCTAGTGGTCACCTTGCCATTAGTAGGACCAGCATGTTCTGTTGCAATACTAATCGTCTGTGTTACGTGTGTTATAACAATGCACTTCAACGTGAAGGAGACATTATTGCACATTTATGCAGTGGTTCTTATGTTTTTTTGTGCCAAGGACCCCCAAATTTATGTTTTTGGTGTACAAGAGTGTCGCACAAAACTAGTGAAAATGGCAGATCTACAAGCTCTTAGCCTGGAAATCAGACGAATCTGCCATAGCAATAAACAAACCTGCCCTCTGCTGATTTGGTCTGACACTGCTCAGTTCTGATTAGATTTCCCTCTGAAGAAGTGAGGGAGCAATCAGGAACCATGTACTGTATGTCAATATATCACCAGAGGCATTTTTTTAAATCCGCCCTTTGGAGATGCAGGTTGGTTCACAGTGATATTAGTTCGGCCATGCCATGCTAACGAGCTCTGTGACACGTTGTGAGCTTGTAAATCATCTATTTTCACTATTTTAACCCATTAAAACCGGTATCACAGCATCTGTGTCATTTTAGGTTTTTGTGTTGGCTATTCAAAAATACATCTGCTATTTTTGAACATTGTACAAACATCTTGGAAGTGTGAGAACCACTGATTTTGAAGGCATTTGTAAAATAATAAAATCATAATAAAAAAAAGGAACGTTTGTTTTTAGGTTCCCACCCCGACGGCCACAATAAATAGTGTGTGTAAGTGGCGTTTAAGCATGGAAGGTGAGAGAGGGCAGGACGTGACTGTACGGTACGCTGAGTCACTGCAGGTCAGCACTGAGGATGAGGCGAAGGCAACGCGGCTATTTATGGCCAGGAGGAAAGGCTAGAAGAGTCTGTTGAGAGAAACGCCACCTGCTTCATCATCCTCTCATGTTTACCGCCCCTGTATCTGTCCCCTCCTTCCCCCCCACTCTCTCTCTCTCTCTCTCTCTCTCTCTCTCTCAACCTCTGTGTCTCTCTCTCCTTCTCTCTCTCGTCCCTCTAGGTCGTAAGCAAGAGATCATCAAGATAACGGAGCAACTTATCGAGGCTGTCAACAATGGAGACTTTGACGCTTACACGTGAGTTTACAGCAAGTTCCAATACGTTTCCTGTCGTGCCGCTGGAGTCGCGTCGCGTCCGGACTCGGGTGTTTTATTGGTGGTTTGAACCAAAGATGTTTAGGATCAGTGTTGCCTTTGCGACGTTGGGCTTCTTTTTCTGTATAGTCGCTTGTAAATATTGGCGGTTGCGGGGTGTGTTTTTTACCAGCTGGACCATATTCAGTCACTGCGCTAGTCCTGACCTTTTCCTCATTTGCTGTCCTTTAAGCCAATGGGGGCTCCGCAATGTCTTCCCATACTCTGAACGGGCACAAGAGCGTCATCACCGACTGATGAATGAAGCAGTCAGTGCAACACGTTCACCCGAACATCCTCTCAGGCTATGGCATCACATCACAACTGCCGCTATATAAAGAGGGAAATGTGCCTCAGTTGTAGGGACGGAGCTCGTTCATTTTCATTGATAACGATCACCTTATCGATCAGGCTTATCGAGCCCACTATCGAGCTTTTTCTATTATTTTGTGGTAAGCCAGGAGACAATACATTCTGAACAGAACCAGTATCTTTTACTAGGGCCTTCAAGTACAGTAGATTTCTAACAGGCAATTGACCTTTTTATCAATAAAATAATATTAAAGAAACTGATAAACTTAAGTGTTATTTTGTTTACCCTGGCAGCACTGGTTGGCAGGTATAAATACACTTTTAGACTGACATGTTTGTGCCAGCATGGATGATTACATTTATTTCTTGATCGCCTCTTGTCTTGATTGTTTGAACATGACGTCATGGGCAGCTATATGCTCGATAACAGGCTTGATAAGCCTAAAGCTTATTGATAACGGGTACTCAATAAGCTTGTTATCGGATTTTATCGGGTATCCGTTATCGCTAATCCCTAATCCGTTGTGTCAATAATCGAAACATGTTTTATTTGGTTGCTGAATGGGCCTAACAACACAGTTTTCCCGACATCGTCCCTCCCCCATCTGACTACATTGTCAGCGGTCTGTCTGATGCAATAGCCTAGTTAAATTATTAGATCATTAGAAACTTGTACATCGGGTATTTTCAAAATGGCCTGTGTATATACGTTTAATGTACTCATGCTGGCCTATAGTCACTTCTTTTGGGCTAGCAACACTGGCTAGGATGAAACTTTGATTTGATGAACCGTTATCTGTGTCCCATGGGGTCTGGAAGACCTGAGGCAGGATGTGAGGCTCTTTAATTACAATGGAGAAAGTGACCATGAGCACAGATTATGACCGACATTCACTGTAAATGTGAGCGCCTGACCGATGGCAGCATTTTGAGTCTGATCCGGATATTGAATAGTCCTAGACCCAATATTTTGTCAAAAAGTGCAACATTTTCTAATAAATTAGAAAAAGTATCATTTACTTAATTTAAACACTTAAGCCCTAATAAAAGAGAATTGTATGACATGAACAAAGTATGGGGAAAGAAAGTTTGAAATGATTGCAAACTTAACTACTGATACTGATGTTGACCAAAAGAAAGTCAAATAGGGACAAATGTATCGTAAATATTGGACGGTCCATTCTCCACAAACCGCATAACGTTCTGAACAGATCTCACATTGATTATTCAATGTAATTGAACAGCCCTGCAGCTGTTGATTATTCGTCTTCAGACAGACAAATCAGGAGGAGATTCTCTTCGTTTTTCGAGACCTGTCTCAAAAAACAACATGCAACAACACACACTCTAGCCACATAGAAAGAGAGAAATCACCGGAAGACAGATGACATTGATTGATTGATGATACCTTATCTTATCGATGGCGTTGTGCGAGTTGTCTACTATCAATCAACAAATCAGATAGACGTCGACTAGATGTAAATGACTGCGGAGGAAATCTGCCCTAACGTTGCACACGGTTCTCCTTCTTAAAAACGACTTACCAAAACAATATCGGCTCAAAGTCCATCAGGGCTCTATACTAGTGACTTTTCTGTTTTACAGGGTTAGGGTCATGTTACATTAAAGATCTTTTCTGTTTTACAGGGTTAGGGTCATGTTACATTAAAGATCTTTTCTGTTTTACAGGGTTAGGGTCATGTTACATTAAAGATCTTTTCTGTTTTACAGGGTTAGGGTCATGTTACATTAAAGATCTTTTCTGTTTTACAGGGTTAGGGTCATGTTACATTAAAGATCTTTTCTGTTTTACAGGGTTAGGGTCATGTTACATTAAAGATCTTTTCTGTTTTACAGGGTTAGGGTCATGTTACATTAAAGATCTTTTCTGTTTTACAGGGTTAGGGTCATGTTACATTAAAGATCTTTTCTGTTTTACAGGGTTAGGGTCATGTTACATTAAAGATCTTTTCTGTTTTACAGGGTTAGGGTCATGTTACATTAAAGATCTTTTCTGTTTTACAGGGTTAGGGTCATGTTACATTAAAGATCTTTTCTGTTTTACAGGGTTAGGGTCATGTTACATTAAAGATCTTTTCTGTTTTACAGGGTTAGGGTCATGTTACATTAAAGATCTTTTCTGTTTTACAGGGTTAGGGTCATGTTACATTAAAGATCTTTTCTGTTTTACAGGGTTAGGGTCATGTTACATTAAAGATCTTTTCTGTTTTACAGGGTTAGGGTCATGTTACATTAAAAATCTTTTCTGTTTCACAGGGTTAGGGTCATGTTACATTAAAGATCTTTTCTGTTTCACAGGGTTAGGGTCATGTTACATTAAAGATCTTTTCTGTTTTACAGGGTTAGGGTCATGTTACATTAAAGATCTTTTCTGTTTTACAGGGTTAGGGTCATGTTACATTAAAGATCTTTTCTGTTTTACAGGGTTAGGGTCATGTTACATTAAAAATCTTTTCTGTTTTACAGGGTTAGGGTCATGTTACATTAAAAATCTTTTCTGTTTTACAGGGTTAGGGTCATGTTACATTAAAGATCTTTGTTGAAAATAGCCGACCGTCGGTCTGCTATTTTTTGCAAAAGGTTTCCCCACAAATGGATACACACATTTTAAAGGAGAATTCCATACTAGAAGGCTTTCTTACCTTTTATTTGTAGTTGTTACATCACCAAAGAGGTCCAGCTGTTATTTTGTGCAAAAGCACATTATTGGCTATTTCCCCTGCCATAAGCCCTCAATGAATTGCATTGAATTGAATGGGGCATTGGGGTGCTAATTTGCTTATTTCCATTGCTCAAAAATCTTTTTTTTTAATATATCCTCTCTTCATAATGTAAATAGTATCCCAAGTGGCACACTTTACTACTTATTTCGATGGAAATAAGCGAATTAGCACAAAAACCCAACCCCCATTGAGGGCTTATATTAGGGGAAATAGCCAATAATGCACTTTTGCACAAAATAACACCTGGACCTCTTTAGTGGGGACGTAACAACTACAAATAAAGGTAAGAAAGCCTTCTAGCATGGAATTCTCCTTTAAGTGGTTGAGATTCTTTGGTTGAACACTTGGATTTATGTTGAATAGGCTACTTACTGACCTCTCACTTCCTCTCTGCTCTCTCTATTGCCCTACTGTCGTTTTTATTTCCAGGAGGATTTGCGATCCCGGCCTGACGTCCTTTGAGCCAGAGGCACTGGGCAACCTGGTGGAAGGAATGGACTTCCACAAGTTCTACTTTGAGAACCGTGAGTTATGCTACAACGCTGTGGTTCTGAAAAAAAAGAAGATAATGCAAGAGATCGCCATACAAGAAGATTTGTCTTCTGCTATTTTTTTATTTAACTTTTTCGCTGCTATCTACGTTTATAAACGTAGCTAGGCTATCGGTACCTACTGGTGCTATCTACGCGTATGTTCGTAGACAACCGTATACTCCATATATGAAAGCAGCGACCGTCTATTTACCTTTTAGCATTGCTCGGGTTAGTATGGAGAGCCTCCAGAGTCCCCACCAGCTATGGGATGCTGTGGGCTTATATTGCTAAAGTTTTTTAACTGTTGTGATAAACAATTTTTGCCGGGAGGGGGGGGGGGGGGGACGACTGAGAACGACTGTCCTGCCAAAATGTGCCAAGCCGGGGTTAATTAACGTTTCTGCGCACGGCCTGCCCGGCCGGGGCCCATGGATGCTGCAGGGCTGTTAGGAGTTTGAGTGTCCTGCTCAGGGACACTCGGACACGTAGCCGGGCAAAGCCGAGGGTGGAAGGCAGCGATGACCTTCTGATTAGCAGATGGCCTCTCTACCCACTCAGCAGTACATACAGTATGGCCGCTCTCTGGAGACACGCTGTTGGCTCACGCACACTTTTCAAATGCTGTCGCCATGCAGTTGTATTGTCGGTAGTATTACTGATGAATTGAGTACAAAGGACCACAATGGAAACAAACCCCTGGGGCTTTTAATGCTCTTAGCATAAGCATAACCGTTGACTGTACTACTGTACCTAGTGATGTTTATAAGTGTGTCAAGTATTCAATCAATCAATATTCAATCAAAATACACACACACACACACTTTCCCACTTTGGTGTCTCTGGCCATCTGTAAACGCAGAATAAAATGTAATACGCAGCAGCATTTGTAGGGTTTAAATGGCTAACCTTAAAGAACGAGAAGGGTGGGGATTTCCATGGACAATAAAACGTGGGCCTTTTGTTCAGTCCATCAAAGGAGGTCGATGAAAGTCACTTTAGTTTCCTTTGATATGAGTGACAAATGACGTGACACTGTGTGTGCACTGTGCACGGGGCTGGCCTGCGGTCTGGCCTGCACGTTTCAGTCCAGCCACAACAAACACACAGGAATGACAGGTACAGTCAATGCACCTATTGGCCAGCTGCACACACACACACACACACACACACACACACACACACACACACACACACACGTATGCTTAGTGCCTACAGGCCACACACAATAGAACCGTGGCTGGTACAGCCAGTTCTCATACAGACACACACACAATACAGTGATCGTGCAGTCAAACCATGCTCTGTCCAGTTATATCATTAGAATATGGTAACAAGTACAGTATAACTCTTCAAGTTTAGAGCTGATCAGGAGATCCTTAACGTTTGTGTAGGACTGGGTACCATAATATGATAACCTTGTCATGGCACCAAAACAAACTGCCTATTGATTGACATCTTTATTGATCATGAAAAACATGTACCTGTATTCAACATTACATAACTTGGCCCATCATAATCAAAAGGATAATCACAAAAAGATGAATGTACGTCAATTAAAGCAAATTAATCAATGCTACCCTCAACGCCATTGCCGTAGCAATTGCTCTTTTATAGCGCTTTCGATTGATCGAGTCATAATGCTACTCACGTTAGCATCGAGTTGCTAGCTGTTGTTATAATTGCTCCGGTTGCTATGGGTTCTTCCATTGAGCCTGCATTAAAACAGGATTTTCAAAGCCCCGTATCTCTAAAGCTTTGAGCGATGTCCATGGTAATCCGTCGCGCATCCGTTCGTATTTCATTTGTGACTTTGTCTCGCATCGCTCCAGACATGTAACCGTTTCTGGCGAGAGGTTAGTTAATGCTAATGACCACGCCTCACAACAACAGACCCCTCTTCCCTGATAACCCGTAAATAAAAACGGAGGCTCGTACAATGGGACGCAATGGCTGGCACAGCTTAGCCGTGCTTATGCTACCACCTAGCGGGCAATAAAAGAGTTGAGGGCTTGATTTAATTCACGTCAAATGAACCAATTAAATGAAGCCCTCGATGTTTCATTCCAAGCTTTCCCCCCCACACCACGCCCATATCCTCCCACCCAACACATCGGTGTTCCTTAGGTTGAGTCTTAGTCAGGGTGTTGGTCCCCCTGGTTCATAATCAGTTGAAAACCCCTGCTCTAATATAACCCGGGGGCGCTACACTCCCTCTGCCAACCTGGGGAGAGCAACGGACTGACCTCATGCTTCCCTAATGAATGAATCCTAATTAAGCAAAGGTTAACACTCTGGCGTCTGGCATTTTGTTTTAAAATACAAATTGACTATCCTATTTCGCTTTAATCCATGAGAGAACATATAAGGCAACGCTGAACAGCCAATAATTCTGCCACAATTTCTCCCTCAATTTGCAGTTGATTTCATCAACTATAACAATGACAAAAAATGCACTGACGAAAACCAAATAAAAGCTAAGCTATGATGACTAAAGACTAAATATATTAACAATTTTGTCAACAAATAAAAACTAGATTAAAATGTTAGGGAGCGACATCATTTTTGTCATTTTATGTTTGGTCGCGATCGGGTGTTGAGCTCTTAAAATAGCAGACCTACAAGCTTATAGACCGGCTTATTTTCAGCATTCAACCAAGTGTAAAATCAGACATTATGACTCCGTCACGGCCCGCCAAAATAATCTTTTGACGACAAAATCAAGTGTACATTTAGTCAATCTAAATAGAAATGTATTTAAAAGTCTGACTATAAAAACCAACACTGCTGGAACAAAATGCCCCAAGTCATCCAATTGTCATCCAAGGTGTAAATCAATAATTGTCCCCTCCCTCGCTTTATGTCATCCAGTGCTCAGCAAGAACAGCAAGCCGGTACACACCACCCTGCTCAACCCGCACGTGCACCTGATCGGAGAGGACGCCGCCTGCATCGCCTACATCCGCCTGACGCAATTTGTGGACTCCGTGGGACGCCCTCGCTCCAGCCAATCGGAGGAGACCAGGGTGTGGCATCGCCGCGACGGAAAGTGGCTCAACGTTCACTTCCACTGCTCGGGGGCGCCCGCCGCACCACTACAGTGATCCAGGTACACAGTACACACGCGCGCACTGAGAACCTTTCTATAGCGGTTACACGCGTCATCGTTGCTGTTGGGGCAGACACCTCGTATCTACAACCTTCGAGGCGTTGTGAGCTTGTAGATCGGCTATCGCACAAAGATTTGACGGACCCCCTTTAGGTCACGGACCTCCTGTTGAAGACCCCTGCCCTACTTCATCATACAAGAGTGTCGCACAAAAATAGTGAAAATAGCAGATCTACAAGCTCACAGCGTCTCGCACTGCGATTTTGAAAGCTACCGTATTTTCACAATTTAATGTTCTTTTTTTATGTACAATAATAAAAAAAGAACGGTTTTGGACATACAAGGACTATATATGTATTATATACAAATTAATGGGGATAATAATAATAATGAGGATGTGATTTACAAACCCACTCAAAATGCTTGTACCTTTTCACTGTGGCTGAGTTTGTCTGCCAGTTATCACTAACCAAACGAACTTCAGAGCATCCATTTTATTTTAGACAATATATACGTGTAATAAAGGTGGTGTAAGGGATATTTCTTTAAGAAATAAGTCTTAAATGGCTCTACATTTTGATAGTGATCATTGGGAGTTACTTATAAAATTCAGGATTCTTAAACAACTTGAAACAAGTGAAATTGGAAGTGATGAAACAAAACAAAAAGAACTGGAACTGGACCACAATAAAATAGAAGCTGATGTATTATCTTTGTGGTGGTCTCTTTCCCTGATTGGACTGATTAGATCAACACAATGCTCCATAGGCTATATAGCCCATATCCCATTTGAATGACCAC
Source organism: Protomyctophum bolini (assembly GCF_963924005.1). Taxonomy (NCBI): domain Eukaryota; kingdom Metazoa; phylum Chordata; class Actinopteri; order Myctophiformes; family Myctophidae; genus Protomyctophum; species Protomyctophum bolini. The sequence goes on along the minus strand of NC_137879.1, from coordinate 29,290,036 downwards.
ATGTAGGTCCAAGGATCCACTACATTGAAAAACGGTTCAACATCGCTGGATAAAACCGCTATCCTGACCTTGAAACATTTCCTAAAGAGCTGGAGAGACCCTTGTACCGAACAAACACTCCCTAGCAATCATTACTATTTGGAATAACCTGTAGAGATTTAACTATACAACAAGTAATAGCACTTACACCGCTTTTCAGAACAAACGTTTTCTCGGCTGCTATCGATGCTAATAATGACCAAATATCTCCCCCTCTTCACCTCACCCGCCCCATCCCACTTCCACCCCATCCCACAGTGGTCTTGAGCCTCCAGTCCACTGGAGCGTGTGTTTTGGGGGGCAGTTTTTTCGGCGAGCGTGTTTAAAGGGGCACGACGGCACGTCCTCTGCGTGGATTGGCTAAATGCCATAAGGAGCCCGGCCGGGCGAGAATCGCATCCCTCTCCACGACACCAACCAATCCCGTCCCTCCTTTGACCTGCTGGGGGCCGCCACACGGCCCCGACACAAAGGCAACCCGCCCCCAATGGGATGATGCATGCATCTGGCGCCCCAAAATAAAGGAGGGCTGCGTCTTTGCCCTCTGACCCTCCCCCCCTGGCAGCCATCTTTTTTTTCTGCCCCGCGCAAGGTGAGACGACCCCGGGGGTGGGGAGAGGCTTTAACAGTTGAACTTGTGACGGTTTATGAGTTTCTGAATATCCTGTGTAAATTATGACTAGATGTACAAGAAAAAAACACCACCAGAACCCAACTAAGCATTTATATTTACTACGTATGTTGGAGTATGAACAGAGGAGGGAGTAGCGGCTGAGGTATTGGACTGTTTTTTGTTTTTTGTTTTTGGCATCCTGGGGGTCCTCCGGGCAGAAAGCATGACGCTGGATAATCCCGGAAAGTTGATGTATAAATGATAATAGGGAAACCTCTCTCCTCCCCCGCAAAAAAGCGAACGTCTAGAATCGGAGGGGGAGGGTGGAAAGGGAAAAATCACGTCAGTTCAATGGGAATGAGAGAACTTGACCACGTGAGCAAAAACTTGATATAAAGAGAGAAAAAAAAAAAAAGAAAAAAACATGGAGCACCAAAGTGTAGAACTTTAGGCTTTTTATGTGGTCATGTGTGTGTCGCGTTTTCGTTAACGTTTTCGTTTTTCCCGAGAGAAGCGAAGGAGGTCGCAGGGTTTCGCGTTCCAGATCGATTAATTTTGTTTGTTTGTTTTTTTAGGGTCCTGTCCCATATTGCGTTCCTGTGAATAAGCTGAGACGTTGCTGTCTTGACTAAAAAAAAAAACCTTGTGTCTGAGGCTACTTTTTATCGCGAACTGAGTTTTATTGTGCATAAGTACAAAGCTGCGATGCTGCTGCGCCGTACAATGTTTTTAGGTATGTCTGTATGCAGTGTATGGAGAGAGAGAGACAGTTTCCGGGAAAGGTGTCTGCGTTTTGCATGTTTTCCCGCCATCTCTCCTTTTGCTTTTTTGGCCCTTCTCTCTCTCTCTCTTTCTTTCTTTTCCCCCGCTCTTTCTCTCTTTACTCCCACCTTCTTCTTAACCCTCCCCCTCCCCCCCCCCCCCCCCCCACCCTTACCTCTTCCCCTCGCTTTCTGCTCTTAAAGGCCTGGCGGTTTGTTTATAATGCCTGTGTACATACAGTGTATGTACAGGGTAATGTAGAAAGGTGTAATATATGTACATGCATCAAGAGACTCATCCTGTGCACCCGTCGTGGGAACCCCACCTCATAAACCCCCATGACCTTATGACCTTACCCCCCCCCCCCTCCTCCCACCACACACACACACACATCCACGATAGCCTGTTGTTGTTTATGATGACCTTAAAATTTCGGTTTGGGCCCAAGAGCGTTAAAAAAGAAAAGAGAAAAAAATAATATTTTATAGATCTTGGACATTTTTGAACACTGCATAATTTAAGAAACTGTTACTGCTCTTCCTGTTACACACACACACACACACACACACACACACATCACACAGTACCAGTGTCACAGACACATGACTGTTTTCAGCCTGAGAAGTGAATGGAGAAAAACAATAAAATAAGACAGGTTTGAATTAAAAGAAAGGGAAAAAAAGAGAGAGAGATTTTCATCATCGCCGCCTGTGTCGTCCGCCACCACACCCCGAACACAAACATCCCTCAGTCACTCCTGACCTCGCAAAAACGCATGCGAGTCGTCACCTCACCTCCCTCCATTGCGGTAGATACAACATATCACGCCTGTTGTTTGTGTTGGGCTTTGTGACATATCTGCAACCATTGCCTTTGTGTGACCATGGCGTTACCCCCCCCCCTCCCACTGTGATACTTGACCGTCTCCATTCGTGCGTCCGTCCAGATGTTACCTGGCCCTGCAGTATATCTCCCTAACGTACGTACGTTCAGTACGTCCAGATGTTACCTGGCCCTGCAGTATATCTCCCTAACGTACGTGCGTCCAGATGTTACCTGGCCCTGCAGTATATCTCCCTAACGTACATACGTCCAGATGTTACCTGGCCCTGCAGTATATCTCCCTAACGTACGTACGTCCAGATGTTACCTGGCCCTGCAGTATATCTCCCTAACGTACGTACGTTCAGTACGTCCAGATGTTACCTGGCCCTGCAGTATATCTCCCTAACGTACGTACGTTCAGTACGTCCAGATGTTACCTGGCCCTGCAGTATATCTCCCTAACGTACGTACGTTCAGTACGTCCAGATGTTACCTGGCCCTGCAGTATATCTCCCTAACGTACGTACGTCCAGATGTTACCTGGCCCTGCAGTATATCTCCCTAACGTACGTACGTCCAGATGTTACCTGGCCCTGCAGTATATCTCCCTAACGTACGTACGTTCCATGATGATCGCCTTCCCCCGCCCTTATCCTTGGAAAAAAAAAGCTAAGCAAAAAAAAAAAGGCTTTGTTTGTTTGTAACTCTCTCGTTTTGCGCTCTATTCCTTCCGGTGTTAACTTGGTTTTCGAGTTTTGTTGTCGCTCTTGCTGTTATAACTGTCGTTTGCCGTTTGGTAATTTTTTACTGCTCAGCCAAGCTAGAGTTCTGCACTCTTCTCCCCCCCCCTCCCCCCCCCTGCCCCCTCGAACACACACACACACACGTACGCACGCACACTCAAAACGGGGGGGAAACAAGATGGAGATAAAAGACGAACAATGCATAATTCTGACTGAATGATCCGGATGATTGATTAGGGCTATAATTATTTATTGACATAATCAAACCCTCAGTGTTTCTTTAAAATGCGTGGCCTGCTCAGTTAAAAAGAGTAGTTCCAAAAGAAAAAGAAAAAAAAAAGACGGAGAGAGAGGGAGAGAGAGAGACAGTTGGCACGTTGTGAGACCTTACACCGCAGAAGCCAGAGCGGGAGACCCTAGTTATATGCATGTTTCAGTTAAGCATTTCTACCATGTACCTACCTAAATAAGGATGGGGATAGTGTTTATATAATATATAACCATATTTGCATCTTTGAAATGAGACCTTCCTCCATCCAGAATGTTGAATAGGTGACATGAACAATTTAAAAAGCAAAGACAAAAAAAAGAAACTCGCAAAAAAAAAGAAAAGAAAAAACCTTAATTTAAAAAAAAAAGGATACAGGAGCCGTAGCTTGGCATTGAGGCCGTCGATGTTAGCATTTTCCCTGCGTTGTAATGATTAGGGATGGGACGATGTGAGAGTTACGTGTCAAGATTATTGGGGGAAAAAATGCGCGATTTCACGATATTATCGCGAATGATCAAAATGTGCTTAAAACTTAAAATGACACGTTTGTTAACCACTTGAATACCCAGCATCCCTGTTCTGCAATAAGCATTTGCCAAAAATATCCGATCTACAAGTTGCATTGCAACGCGTTGTGAGCTTGTAGATCTGCTGTTTATGGCGACGTTTTATCTAGCATAGAGGGTTTAAGTGGTATGCTGAATTTGCAGCTCAACAAAAGCTAATTCATCCTATATGACGTATGACAATTTCACTATGAATTTAAATCTCTGCGATAGAATTATTGTGAGCGGTTTCTTATCACGATGAACTATAACGATCATCGTCCCATCCCTAGTAATGATATACTATTTGGGCTGCGCTTTCTCCCCCAGCCTTCACAAGGATGCTGGAGTTTTTTGCATGATCATGATGTACAATGAAATACAAACCATGAATTGACGACTATCAAGTGTTTGTCTGAGTGTTAGTTGGTCTTCATCATAGCTTTGTTATTCTTCGAACTTGGATCTTGAAAGTATTTAATAAAAATACTATTTCAGCACTGTTTTGTCTCTCAAGGCTGATTGTGTTTTTCCTTTATACATCACACACTTCTTTTTTCCACCGCCTCAGTCCGCTGTGCCTCTCTGTGTGAAACGAGGCCTACTTCATAGTCATCATTCCAGTCATGTTTCAAACAAAACAGTTGTCAGGCAACCGTTTTGTTTCTTTGTCTGATAATGATCTTGTTTGAAAGGTAGCTTAAGTATTTTGGAAGGCCTACCGTACCGCGTCCTCTCCCCCGGCGGACCTACCAGTTTGCCAGAACTTTACTAATAAATCAAGCTAGTTTTTTCCCCCATTTATGGCTTAGCAGGACTATTCATCCGCCACAACGTCCCTCGTTCACTCAAATCTTATACTGATGTGATAAGCCACCAGTATCTGTTTCAAAGCCAAATTTCATTTATTTCACTTTCCCTGAATTCTTTCTGGAGAAGGAAGCGTCTACCGGACCCAAAATCTGAGCAGATTGTCAACTTGTTTAATACGACGATACGCCTTGTTTCATCTCGTCAGCTGGGCAGTCATACGACCCAAGCTTTGACCTCGACTGCATCAAACCTATTCTGTGCAGGTCACATTAAGCGAACGTTCGGCAAAGCTCGTACTTGTAGATCGGCTATTTTCAGCAAAGAGACTCTGTACAGCAGTGGTTCTCCACCTGTGGCCTGTGGGTCACCATGATGTCGGTAAAGTGACAATTTCACAACTTTTAAGTCCTTTTTTAATAAGAATTAGAGAAATGACCATTACTGCATCAAAAGTAATCAACAAACTACTATAAAAACTGGTCAAACATTGTCCAGACTTTCAAATGATATACGAAAGAATATACAAGAATATATAAATATATATACAAATATTTTGAAAATAGCTGATCTACACGGCTCACAGCAACTTGTGTGCTTGTAGATCTGCTTTTTTCACAATATTCTTCACAATTTTTAGCTGGTGTAGAATGGAGACATTAGTGATCTCCTAGGGGCGGGGGGACCCTATCAGAATGGAGACATTAGTGATCTCCTAGGGGCGGGGGGACCCTGAATGGAGACATTAGTGATCTCCTAGGGGCGGGGGGACCCTATCAGAATGGAGACATTAGTGATCTCCTAGGGGCGGGGGGACCCTGAATGGAGACATTAGTGACCTCCTAGGGGCGGGGGGACCCTATCAACGAAGTATAAAGGGTTTAAGTCGTAAATAAGATGAGCGGATCGTTCGTCCCGCTCCATTAAGACTGTTTAACACAAAGCTTATACCTTGTTTATATCCCGGCTGCCAAGCTAGCACGCTGAATGCCACACATCGCTACTGTACGCTCCGACAGGCTGGTTGGTCCTAAACAGAGCTGCCCACCATCACATAATTCACATGATTCAGTCTTGATTATGTACACAGCCTAGGTTACATAGTTACATGGCTGCAAACATACATATGGGAGTCAACGGCTCCTGTTCTCTCAAACAGTGCTGGAAAGGAACAGAGTACTTTTCGTTTTCTTTCGGGCAGTAAACCTCGTATTTTAGCTTTTTCTGTCTGCGTGTGTTTAAATTATAACGGCATACTACTGTGTCACACAAGAGCATCAAAAGTAGCAGATCTACAAGCTTAGTTCGAAATGTGGTGCCAAGCGACATGTTTTGAGCTTGTTTTTGCCTTGCCAATTTACTCAAGGACTGTACTTGAGTACAATGTTGGGGTACTTTTACTTTGCTTGAGTAGGCCTATGTCCATTTTCAATACTTTCTACTCCACTACATCTCAGAGGCTAGATTTGTGCTTTTTATTCCACTACAAATAATTGAAAACTGTTACTAGTTATTTTTCATTATGTGGATTATTATATGACAAAACATACATTAACCAATTTAATCCTATTTCATACTTAAGATATTCGAATTCAAATATTAGCCATTCTACAAGCTCCTAACACGTCTCTATGTGAGCTTGTAGGTTGGCTATTTTCAAAAGATTCAGACACATTTTGAAACCTTTTGGGGGAGGGGGTACTTTTACTTTTGGTACTTTAAGTACATTTTCATGCCAATACTTTGTACTTTTACTCAAGTCATGTCTATGTACTATTGCTATTTTTACTTAAAGGAGTAGTTCACCTATAGAATTACTTATTTTCTATCCATCACACAACCCATGTACCCTTGAATTCATGGAGATGTTTTTGTTTTTTGTCACATTCCTTAGCCAATAATTTGATGACCCTCCAAGTCTCCGGTAGGAGACACTATAGGGCTCTATGCACACAGAATAACTCTCCCTTTCCTACTTCCTTCACAGGTGTTACCGATGACACTAATGAAGGCCCTGTTCCATTCTGGTCAAACAGAGTCAGGGTGCTGATATTGTGCATGCTGGGTCAATAGAAACACTGCTACACCAGTGAGCATGTACAAATAGCATGTACATTAACATTTGTACACTGTCAGAGTTATAGGGGTCCTTGGAATTAAAAGGTTTGAGAACCACTACACTAAATGGAGCCTTAATTAGTATCATCGGTATAGCACCTGTGAAGGAAGTAGGGAAGGGGCCCGTAATTAGGAAGAGTTATGTGAATGCAGCATCATTCTGTGTGCGTATAGGGTCTCCTACTGACCAGTCAAACATTTTTAGTACTTCACCCACGGCTGCTCTCAGTCAGCGCTCATGTTAAGACCCATTAAAGCACAGTGGAGTGGTGAATAATGCTCCAACCTTATTTAACAAAGGTATCGTGGGCTTATTCATGATTTATAGGTTTATTTTAAGGTGTGTGTGTGTGTGTGTGTGTGTGTACTGTGTGCACTGTGCGTGCACGTCCATCCCTGAGATGTAGGACAGGTCCCTCAGGTTCCTTTTTGCTCTGTGTGATTAATGAGGCAGACTTCCAACGGCAGGTTAACGTCCAACTCACACTTCTTTTCCCTCAAAGACACGAGGACTTGGAAACTGTCACGGTCTCTCGTTATCCTCCTCTAATCCCTGGACGTCCCTCTGTCACTGGCTGCCACCCGGAGAGAACGATGACCCTAGAACACTACTGCCTCAAGTAATCAACAAACTATACTATTAAACTGGTCAAACATTGGCTAAATTGTCAAATAATATTGAGGTAAAATAAATAAGTAGCTGATCTACCAACTCACGATTCCTCGCAAGGCGTTGTGAGTTTGTAGATCAAATAGCCTAAGCATTATATGGTTGAAGTGGTTAATCTGTTCTGTGATAATGACCGAGACGTATTGTGGAGTAGAAGTATTGAAAAATGGAAATACTCAGTAAAGTAAAAGTACCTCAAAATTGTACAGTACTCGTAAGTAAACGTACTTGGCTATTTTACAACACCGCAACCCTAGATGCCAGTATCCCCTTTTCCCTGATTTCTGATTCCAAGTGCAACAATTTGCCTAGAAAACTGCAAGAAGAACACCATGAGCTAGCAGTGGTTTTCAACCCTTTTCATATCAATCTTTTTTTGATTTCATCATCATTTATAAGGAGGATTTGAGCTACGGTACGGACCACCATTTGATGAGATTTAGCCACAATTCCATGCTGTACTGATGTTTGGTACCATAGGAGAGATAACAGGCAAACGTTGATCAAAATAATTCTTAGACTTCTTGTAAATTAAGTAATGCAGATATTTAACAATAATTTAACTCTTGAAACCGTAAAATAAAACACTAAACCCATTTTACACTCAAGAGTTAAAGATCTATTAGGGTCCATTTGGTTACCAATACTCATTTAGCTGAGAACCACCTGGAACGCCCGGACCACGATGCGAGGTCTAAAGGGCGAGGTCATATATGGAGCGTGTCTAGTGTACAGGGTGCTGGAATGTCAGAACAGGTCAGCTCCATATATGGAGATTTAAGGGTGGCAGCGGAGGCAGTGTCTTGAGTGTACAGGGTTTGATGAGGGCCCAGGTAGGGCTGGGCCTTAATTTTCGGGCCTGTTGAGAACTCTAGTTTTCGCCAGCTGCCAGGCGCGGCTGCACAAATAACTTTGGGGCAGGCCTGTCTCCTAGAGTTTAAATGGACAGGTATCAATCAAAAGGGAGACATGGGAAAGTATCAACATAATTTGTCAGAACAGGTTCTGACATATATCCATATACTAAAGGGCAGTCCATACTGTCTCCGACCACCAAACTTTTCGTCGGAAAGATCAGACTTTAATTTTTTCTCCGAAGTAGAGTTCGGCGAGTCACAACATATGGGAGTGCAGCTTTCAGAACAAAAATTCGGAGGAATGCGTTTCAGAAGTTGCGAGTGACGTCATGTTGTAGTTGTACCTGAGCTTTCCGACGAAAAGTTTGATGGTCGGAGACGGTATGAACTGCCCTTAATATTGATGACATCAGGCAAAAACGCAAGGTTTCATAGTTATCTGCGACCTTCAGTTGCAATAAGAAATTGAGTGAAAGAGTTTCGGTTATATCAGTGACTCCAGGGCAGATTTATTTTTAAACCGTGGCTATTCATATTTCAGTGACTCCAGTTATATGATGTCAATATTCACAAATAATGTGCAAACAAAATACCTTACGTACCCCCTGATGTACTTTCTGTACCAACATTTTGGTACACACTACAAATCCCCAGCTAAATTATTGATAGGAACCAAATGACCGTCATACTGTAGGTCCATTTGGTTCCCATCAATAATTTAGCTGGTAACTCTCCCCCCCAAGGACCCCTGCGGGGTCACTGGACCCCACTTTGATAAACACGGGATAACAGAAAAGAGCTCCTCACTGGCTGCATTTTAATGACTTTTCCGATCTTCGGCCAAAACTGGTGTTCACCAGGTAGCACTGAATGAGTGTTTGAAAGTGAAATATCCTCTTTATGTTGCAGCATCTGGTAGTATTTCAGTTTGTTCTGGAGTTTTCAGCGCCCTCTGGTGGAGAAAGACATGCACACTATAAACCATTTTCTACTTGGAAACACACAGAATAAAATAATTTAGAAGTACGAGTCTGGTGACACCTAGTCACAACAGTAACTTGTCAAATTCTTTAATATTAAAAACTTTACAAAATGATAAGAAATTTTATAAGAAACCTCATGAGCTTGCAAGTAAAAACATATGCAGTCGTAGTAAAAGTGGGCCTACTCGACAATCTTTTTTCGATTACTACTACTGTACTGTGTGACGCTGTAGTATGATATTGATGGTATGATCAAGTACTGTAGTAGGGCATTCATTTATACAAAACAACACAAAAATTTAAAACATGGAGATGATGTTTCTGCCCGATGGTGTCCATATAGTGTTTTGTAGGACGTGTTTAACTTTGAATTACCGTGTTGAAATGAGCTGTTCAAATAAACTTGCCTTGCATTGCAGCGGCAGCTAATAATATTCATAATGGGTGTAGTAGAGATATGGGTGTGCCCAAAACCATGGGTGTGTCAGTGTGCAAGCATAGAGACTGTATACTATTGCAAACGTCTAATTTCTCTTTTGGGTCTTGAGCTAAAAGCCACTGGTCCACTCTAGACAATCATGCCGCCTATGGTCACTGCCTTTAGTCCCCGTATCTGACCGGGGTTATGACCAGCGGAGCACTGTCGTCCACCCCACAGTAGAAGTATGGGTAGAGGGTTCCAGTGAAGCTGTAGCCAGTGAAGGAGTAGATGTGGGACTTGGAGTCGACGTCATAGAATGACACCTGTCCTCCCTCGTAGTCCACAAACACGCCCACCTTCCGGAGCTTACGCGGGAAGAGCAGCACGGGAGGGTCCGTGCTGGCCTTATAGCTGTCACCCAGCTCTATTGTCCAGTAGCCGTTGTCGGGCGATATGGGGAACGACTTTCTCCTGTCTATGGACTCCCTGACCACCCCTAGAGCCCATTTCTTCTTCTTCTCCACCTGCACCTCGTAGTAAAACTTCCCAGAGGAGCAGCCCTCCGCCGCGACGACGGACGCGCCCAGAAAGCCAGTGAACCGTTTCTGGTTGAAAGGCTTCTTCAGCCACTTCCCCTCTCTCGCCTCCTTGCGGTTGTCGGAGAGGGTGAGCGAGCGGTGCGCCGTGTCGGGGTCGAGGGTCACATCCACGGCGAACTGCTGCACCGACCTCAGTTTCTGGTCGGGGAATTTCTCCATCTCCTTGTTGAGCCTGTCTTCCAGATCGGAGAGTTCCCTCCTCGCAGTCAGCTCCAGCTCGCCCACGGCGCTCCTCAGGGACTTCCGGATGTTCTCATCGTCCTCGCACAGGTTGCTCCGGGCGCCGACATCGGGCCAGTCGTCGACCTGCGGGAGGTCGTAGAGGGACCGCGAGTTCCGCAGGACGCGGAAAGGGTCATCGTTCTGCGAGAGCTCCGCCAGTTCGTCGCCTCTCTGCCGCAGCGCTTTGATCTCCAGCTGCAGCCCCTTGATGAAGCCCTCCGCTCTCCGCTCCACCGCTTTCTGCTTCTTCTTGATCACCCACAGGAGCTCCGAGCGGCTCCTCTCCACGGCGGCGACGAGGGCGTTGAAGACCTGTATGGTGTCCGTGATGTCTCTCTCCGTGTCCTTCCTGCACAGCTCCACCGAGTACTTGATGTCCTGGATCTTCTGCTTGTGCTCCTGCATCATCTGCTGCACCTTGGAGTGAATCCTTCGGAGCTGGGCCTGCCTCTCCCCGCACTCCATCTCCAGCAGGATGGCGTTGTGCGTGTCGTGGTCCTTCTCGAGGCACAGGTGGCACACTTCTGGTCGGTCCTGCAGAACCAGTCCAGGAGGATGCGGTGCTCCGGGCACATCCGGTCCTCCAGCTTCTCGGCGGGGTCGATCAGCGCATGCCTCTTCAGGCCGGCCACCCTGCGGTGAGGGATATGGGACCATATGAACCTTTCATGTCATGATTATTGTAATCAAATGATTGCGATAATGAAAATATGATTAAAACAGTCACTTTTGTTAGCCACTTGAACCCCAGGATTCTGCAACTATTCTGGGGAAGAACTGCCAAAAATAGCAGATCTACAAGCTCACAATGAGTCGTGTTGCAATGTGTTGTGAGCTTGTAGATCTCCTATTTTTGGCAAAGAGATTTGGTATAGAGGGAAAAAAAGACATCCAGACATCCAAGTACATTCTTTTCAGGTCCGTTTTACCAATTCTAGAGGGTTTTAAGTGGCACCGGATATGCAGCCTGATTGATCATGACGGAGGACTATTTTATGATAGATTAAATCTCTGCGATATGATTATTGTGAGCATTTTTTTTTTACCATGGTGAACAATAAATAACGATGACATTGATTATTGTCCAATCCCTATACCTGCGGTGCGGCTCCAGGTGGACGTCGCAGAAGTACGTCAGGCACTGCAGGCAGAACTTGGCGGCGCTGAGCCTCCTCCAGGTGCAGATGTCGCAGGAAGGCTGGTCCCCGCCGCGCCTTCCGTCGCTCTGGTCCCTCATCCCTTTGAACTGGTCGGAGAGCTCCCTGATGGTGGTGTTGGTCTTCAGCTCAGGCCTCATGGTGAACACCTGCGTTATTTATGACAGTAAAAATTTGATTTAGTTTTAGTCACAGTCTTTTGAATACATTTTCATTTTAGTTTCAGTTATGTTTTTGTCATCCGGAAAAGGTTTTAGTTTTAGCTGGGCTAAATAAATCTACAGTTTTGTGGCGGGCCTTGCATGCTGGAGATAGCCGATCTACAAGCTTGTAGACCCGATCACAACCAAACATAAAATGACTTGTCTTTTAGTTCTACTGGATCTCTTCTCCACTATAGTCCCTCCCTGACATTTTAGTCTAGTTTTTATTTAGTTATCATTTTGTTTTCGTCTGTGAAAAAAGTTATACTGTAGTCGACGAACACTTTTCGTCACAGTTTTGGACGGTCGACGAAATGAACACTGGGTGAACGAACACCTGCTTGCAGAGCGGGCACTGGCAGCTGTCAGAGTTGTCCCAGTATCCACCGAGGCAGGCCTTGCAGAAGTTGTGTCCGCAGGCGATGGACACGGGCTCCGTGAACACGTCCAGGCAGATGGAGCACTGGAACTGCTCCTCGGACAGCAGGCTGCTGCAGCTCTCCATATCTACAACATGACATAAAACCAACGTGACTTCCTGGAAAGTGTTTTGGGCATTTCCCTCCACTGAAATTGGCGATAAGACACACACACACACACACACACACACACACACACACACACACACACACACACACACACACACAGGCTATCTGTTCTCCTTGCAATTATAGATAAAGGTGCCAAGTCTTTTTAAAACAGAGATAGACTAACTTGTTTATTTATTATAGAATGCCCCGAAACAGTAGAACTTTGTTTCAGTCTAAGCAGGGACTCAAAGGGGATCTAATGACAAAGACGACTTGCAAAATAAATGTTGCACACTTGCACTTTATAAAGAGCAACGATTCTTTGCAACTTCCTGACAGTGTGCGGGTGCTCTTCTTTGTCATTCAGAGATCCCCTTTTGGATGTATGCACTGTCCTACACACCTGTCACCAACCAACCTTTTGAGGTATTCTAAAAAGTCTAGGAATGGACAAAATAGCCCTGACTGCTGTTTAACACAGAGTGCAAATATTTGCCTATACACACACACAGTTGACCGTCGACTCACCTGAGTGAGAGAACAATTAAGCTCGCACTCTCGCACTGCGTCCGATTGATGGAGTTGCCCTCTGGTCAGTTTATTTTAAACTGTCTCCTTCTTGTGTCTTCTTCCACTTCTCACCACGTCCTTCTGTCACCTTGCTCTGCTTTTTACTGTGCAGCAGGGATGATGACCGCCGTTGCCAGTTGCGAGATAAACAAGCAGTTACGACAGCAAGCCCGAAAGAAGCCTGAAAAAAGTCTGCATGGTAAAAACATTTTATATTATAATATTTTGAATATTTTTTTACATTTTTCACAGACACAAGTCTTTTGGGGTCCCTGGCACTAAATGGTGGGTGGGTCCGTCATCAAATACAATATTACCATATTGTGCCGAATATAAGACTACTCTGATTATAAGATGATCCCCATTTTTCAAGACTCATTTGTGGAAAAAGAACATTTGAATGTCAAATATTTTGTTTTTTAGGATATTTCCACTGGAAAAAAACATAGTCTTATATTGAGCACAATAGGGTAATTAGAGGTTTCCTTGACATGAAAATGTTTGAAAACCACCAAAGCGCAAATACAGCGACAGCACTCTAAAAACAAAACGTCCCAAAGTCACTTATAAGTGGACCTGGCAACATGAATTAATGCAGACCATGACATGACTCATCAACTATGTTGTAGATCAAGTTTGTTGCCATTGTTGTGTTTTGCCAACCTAACCAGTGAGTTGTGTAAAAGGCCCTCATCAGTGTTATGTAACTACCGGTAAGTACATTTACGTAAGTACTATACTTAAGTAAAATCTTGAGGTACTTGTACTACATCTAATCTCCAATACTTGTACTTTTTCTCCACTACATCTGACGGATCCAAATATTGTACTTTTACTCCATTACATTTATTTGAAAACTTTAAAACTAGTTACTTTACTTGGATTTATACTTACATTTGGTGAACAGAAACTAGCACCTACTATACGTACAGTACAAGCTCACGACACTTGACATCTAGTTTTGGTGAGCGACACTGGAACTGACACTGGCTGGCCTTATACCCTCCCAAATATGAGACCAGTGACTGAGAGTATGGGCATAACTAAGTACATTTTACTTAGATACTGTATTTTTTGATAATCAATTTATTGAAAACCCCCAGTGTCAATTGTCTAAATGTAATCCTGGGCGCTACGCTCCCGCTGTCAACCTGGAGAGATTGCAACGGACTGACCTCATGCTTCCTTGGTTGGACGTATCGCGCGGGAGGAATACATTATTCCAACCAGTTCCTTTCCCCTCCATCAGGTGCCTCGACTGGCCAGGGGGAGGCAGTTTAGAGGACCAGGATTACTGCATTTTTTTTTAGAGGGTAGGGTTACCTACCCTAGGCCGGGGACACAGAGAGAACATGCAAACTCCACACAAAAAGACCCTTTGCCGATGATGCAGAGGAGAGAACACGCTCACAGTGTCCCAAGCGGGAATCGAATCCAGAACCTTCAAGTTGTGAGGCGACAACGCTACCGACAGCAGGCGCCACCGTGCCTCATGAGGTATTCTTACTTAAGTTAAGTATTTCCATTTTTATACACCACTAGCCTACATCTCAGAGAGATCGATTACTGGGAGATTCATAATGTCTACTTTTATTTTGGTACTCTAAGGATTATATTGATGCCAAAACATTTACACTTTTATGTACACTACACATCTTATATCTCTCCCGCGCTTTATTTCATTTGTTTTCTTGTCTGTGACACAATCGCCGTAGCTGTCAAAATCGTTAAGCAAACAGCGGTCGGCGACGTTCCCATGCAGCATATGTGTGTTTTTTAAACACCCCTGTCGTTTTGGTGGTGTAGTGGTCTAATGAACAGACTCTGCACCGAGATTTCATTAAATGCAGTTTCAAAAAGTACAAAATAACAACTCACAAAAGCACTAGAACAGTGGTTCAGACACTTTTTCATGTCAAGGACCCCCAAATTGACACTAATTTTGATAGCACATCGAAGTGAGCTGGATGAAATCCTACCTGGAGGGGAGAAAACAGATGGTGGAGGTGAACGGCTCAGCTCTGAACTCGGTAGAATCTGCCCCTTGCCTCGCTGATAACAAACTATCCTTACACCTGTGTCGTATAATTCTCGAAACTGCCCCCCGTAAAATCTGAATCCCCCACCCACCACTTTTCCCCTCACTGTATATGTTTATTTTCCCTTTTTACCTCCCCTATGATGATTTCCTGTTTTGACTATAGTTGTGTACGTGTCTCTAATTGTTTTGATGTAGGCCTATAGTGTCATGCTTTATGGTGTCATCCACTCACAGTTAACAGTTGTTGTATTGAGTTGTACTTGAAATGTACTGTAATTCTGTTAATAAATCAATCAATCAATCAAAACACAACACGCCAAATTCGCCAATACGACAGACGGTCACTCACCAGAGTCACTTTGCTGTAATTCAATTATTATTTGTGAATATAATTAAATGTAAAATGGTGTCTTGTAAATACAACCATGAGGGTTGGGCACTGCCTACGTGCAGGACACGAAAATAAAACAATCAATCACAAATCGATCTGCAGATCTGCCATTTTTGCCATCCAAATGCATTATATGGTTAAATGGGCCCTAAGAGATGCAGAAATTAACTAGAAAAAGTGCCCTTCTGGGCACAGGTCTCCACCAGGAGGATATGAGAGTGTGATGTTTGGCAGAATGTTTAGGAGTAATTTAAACATGTGTGTGTGTGTGTGTGTGTGTGTGTGTGAGAGAGAGAGACGCAACTTGGCCTGTTGTAGCGCCACCATGAGGCTGATTTGAAAACTGTCAAGTGGCTTTTCTTCCTCAGCCTATATGGAATAGGCAACGTGGATATGCACGGATTGTGAAGCCGTGAATGCACGGCTTGGGATGCACTGCCATGTCTTCCTTCTCAGAATGCATTTTTCATGTGGATTCCAAGGGATTCGATTCTTACAGTGCCTGTTCCTCTCCGACGCTGATGTGCATCACTTCAATGTCCACAACTTCAGTTATGATATTTAGCGTGGTGACTTCTCCTTGCACCTGCCATCCATTGCACTGGAAGCCAGCCATTCCAGTGCAACTAGTCCTTCATTCAGTCTCTCCATGATGTATAGGCCTATACTAGCCTACTATAGGCTACTATCATAGCAAAAAGAGTTTAAGAACGACCCCGTAGTAGCCTAGCCTATAGCCTACACGACGGCGTATGGACGTGCTCTCACGCAGCCGGTGTTTTTTTGTGGAAATGTAAGTGATTTCCTCACTGAATGAATGAATTATGAATAAATTACAAATCTTTAGTGGATTTAACAGATGGAATTAATTATTACAACTAAACCTAGTCTGTGTCAGACTGACACAGACTAGGCTTAGTTGTAATAATTAATTAATATTAATATGACTGACATGTCGGTCATAAGGCTATGTCAGTCAGTGTTTCATACAAGAGGTGGAATTAATAATTACGACTACATTTCTGTAGTGGATTTATTTGATACATAATTACAACTACATTTCTTTAGTGGATTTATTTGATAGACATCCCAAACGGTCAGGTCAGAAACATACTTAAATAAACATTTATATTAAAATATCTTATGTATTTTTCAAAGAAGCCGCGCACAATGTATCGTTGGGCATGAAACACGAAGCTGTTCTGAAATAAACACTAATTTATAATGTTTATAACTGGCAAATTAAGTCGCTAAAGTTGTAAGCCTCGATCGTCAATTAGCTTTTGTGATGTAGGTCTTTACTTTTTCTATTTTATTGTGCTTCTATTTAGTCTGTATGGTAGCGTGGCCGAGTGGTCTAAGGCGCTGGATTTAGGCTCCAGTCATTTCGATGGCGTGGGTTCGAATCCCACCGCTGCCACATTATTTTTAAAAAACGTTTGTTTGAGGATGGCCATACATTTGCAACAGTTACAGGAATACCGAATAATAGTTAATTTCAAGATGTTTACGGATAAATAGATATTCCTTCGGCTATATTCCTTCAAGCCTGCACCTGAAGTGCATCATTCTCCACTCATTTAAATTCTCAAACTGTGCCGTTGAGTGAGAAGTTGTCTTGGAATAGTTCCTGAATTAGTCTACTTTTAATGTAGTTGAGTAATCATTAATTATGTAAAGCCAATGCCAAAGGTGTGCATGACAGTGCATCGGAAATACTTGTTTTCATAGTGGTGCCTTGACAAAAACGTTTGGAAATACTAATGCAATACTGCCATCTAGTGGCTATGAATGAAACAACGCAGCCACACATGAAATTAAAAAGCTCAGTCATACAATTTAATCGTTTTAAAACGTCTCTAGCTATGAAAATAATTCTAGATCAAAGTACTGTGTTAGCTTCATCATTTTATTTAAAACCTCTGAAAATGCAATACATGCAGACACAATTAAGACATAGAGCACAAAAATAAATGTATATATCAAATTAAAACAATTAAAATATAGAAGCAATATAGCACAATAAAAAAGCGAAAGGCAGGCAAATCAATGAAATTTGCAATTAAACAGTGCAACTGACTCAGTAACATTAATGTGGGTAGCTTCAAGTGTTTTTGAAGTGTGGTACAAACATGTTTGGCACAGCAGCAGATCACAGATCTTCATAACTCTGTAGGGATTTTTGGAACCTGCAAACTCAGCCTCTATGGATCTGAGGTTGAATTATAGCTACATGATAATCTAATCTACAGTATTGGTTCCATAAGTGGGGTCTGGGCAGGGACCCCCATGAGGTCCCCACCTAAATCAGTGACAGTTAGGAGTCAAATTGATCCTTGTAGAGAGCGAGCGAGAGATCAACCAGGTACTCAATGGAGATAAATGTTAGAGTTAAAAGCATAGATTGATGCATCTAGGATCAACGGGAACCAAAACTTGAAAAATAGGAGAGATCCCAGGCGAGCACTCAAACAATAACGGAGGAGACAGTGTAGAATCAAGGTACTTTAATCATGTCTACAAAACCTTAAAAGACGAAATGTTCATCAGGGAAAGTCATACTTGCCCTCTCCTACAATGTAGGAGAGGGCAAGTAATGTAGGACCTACATTATTTTGTGAGTGCTCGTATCTCTCCTCTTTTTAAAATCGATCCTTATTGGACTGTTAGAGGGTGCATTTGTACACAAGTTATGGTGGTCCATAGCCTAATAATTGCATACCAAACTGGGTTCTCTGAAATAAAAACATTCTAGAACCACTGATCTACTGGGAGAGGCCCTCTCAGTGGGCCCCGGGCCTCAGTGCGCCCTGGGGTTTTCCTTGGAATACTGTCTGGACACAAAGTACAGTTTCTGAATGGCCAGCTGGGTGTCCTCCGTGGATATCCCAACGTGCCACACGGCCCGGACAGAGCCTCCGACGTGGGGGAACATGAGAACCCGCACACCCTGCCCCAGTGCGGCCTCCTCTCCTTCGCCGACCGCGGCCATCCGGGCACAGAAGTCCGAGGGGCTGAAATCGGGGTCGCGGAGGCGGAAGCGCAGGATGTTGGTTTCCACAGTAGCCATGTCTACCGTGTACAGCCCGCTCTCACAGTCCAACAGGGCTGGGACAGGGGGAAGTATATAGAAGGACACAGTGTTCATTTTGTCGACTAAAACTATGATGAATTTTTTTTTCATCAACTACCTTTTTTTACTGTCAAAAACGCAATAAAAACTAAGCTATGGTGACTAAAACTACGACTAAATATACTGACAATTTTATCAAATAAAAACTAGACTAAAAGGTTAAGGAGGGACTATTGGTTGTCCAGTAGTTGTGTGTCCGAAAATAGCCGATCTACAAACTCACAACACGCCATAGTGTGACGCGTTGTGAGCTTGTAGATCTGCTATTTTTGGTTAGCCGAATCTTACGTATTTACTAGTCAACAATTACATTTTATTCAAAAGACTGACTAAAACTAAATAAAACAATTGCTGTCAAAATGGTAGGACATAAACAAATATTACACTGGAAGACAATAGTTGCTTGAGAAACTTTGCCCAAATGGGGATACGCCTGACATCACAGTACTGAGGTCATAGATGACTGACGTCACAGACTGGCCTCCTCACCTACTGTATATTTTGATGCCCATACTTTAGTAATTTTACTCAAGTCCATTCTGAATACAGGACTTTTCCACCTGTGTATTTCCACATTGTGGTATTGCTACTTTTACTTATTTAGCCCATTAAAACCGGGAAAGCCTCTGTGTCATTTTTGGCTTTTGCAATGGCTATTCACTAAAATAGCAGATACAGTATACAAGCTGACAGTGTCACTTCATGCCATGCTGTGAGCTTGTACATCTGCTATTTTTTAAAGTTTACTTTTTGAAAAGGTTTGCATTGGTAGAATCCAATCGGCCTCAGGTCTTAATGGGTAAAAAAAAAAAAATCTGTAATTGAGACAGATATACTGACTCTACTCACCTTGAGCGAAGGTCTTTGCGCTCCGGTGGTCTTCCACCATCCGCTCCACCATCTCTCCCAGGGCCAGCTTGCCAGCTGCTGCCAGTATCCCGGCTTGGCGCATACCCCCACCTAGGGCCTTGCGACAGCGCACCGCCCGGGATATGAAGTCTCGTGGACCGCCCAGCATGGTTCCCACAGGGGCTCCCAAACCCTGTCGTCACGCACATTATGTGTTACTCATTACTGCTGGGTGAAAGGTCTGGTCATTCATTGTTATGGCTGGTGGAGATGATATTTTTATCCTTGCTTTTAAGATGACATGGCAAAAACATGGATGCCAAGTTAAGAGTGGTTAATGTGCCGTTTGGCTGGCAGTGGTTCTGAAAGTGGGGTCCATTTGGTTACATTTGTACACTGCACACGGTCATGTACCAGTCTTACCTTGGACAGACACACACTAACGGTGTGTGTGTGCTGCAGGATGGTGGACGGGGACACTCCCAGCGCCACAGCAGCGTTCATCACCCTGGCTCCGTCCATGTGAACCGCCAGACCATATGTGTCTGCAATGGCACGCACCTGTAGGGGGCACACACACACACACACACACACACACACACAGAGACCTTGTAAAAACTTCATAAATGAGAGGAATGCACTACGTCGTACAATAGTGTTTATGCCGATTCAAAAAATGTCTTCTAAATCCTAACCGTTTTCTGAAAAACCTATTTTGCTTTATATCGTCAATGTCGTGTCGAAACCTTTTTTAGTTTTTCCATAAATGAACGGCCTACATGGTCATACGACAGTGTCACACAAAAGCATCAAAAGTAGCATAATGTCAATCTGCTACTTTTGCTATTCTTGACAGAGACGATGTATAGCTCAAATCTAAACTGAACCAGATGTTTTCCCGGTTTCGATTGGGTTAAAATAAGAAATTAAGCATTACACACACACACACACAGGTGCTTTATACAGCACCTCTTGCATGAAGGACAGGGGGAGAACGCGGCCCCCCTGTATGTTGTGTGTGTTCTCCAGACAGACGAGCCGCGAGCGGGGGTAGTGGGGGTCCGGGTAACCGTGGCGAATCTTGGTCTCCAGCTGGGCCAGGTCAAAGGTCCCGTCAGGGAGGTTGGTCACCGTGGTGGCGTGCACCCCGGCCAGCTGTGGTGAAAAAAGGACCCACACTTTTTTACGACCTGAGGACGATTCTACAAATGCCTTCTAAATCTTGACAGTTTTCTGAAAAACCCCATGTTTCTATGTCAGTCGTTCTCAAACATTTTTATGTCAAGGACCCCCAAAAATATATGTAATTGCCCGTCGAGCCCCATCTGAAAATATGTTGTTCCAGGGGGAGCAAAGATTTGAGTTAAAAACGTTGGCTCTGAAAGAATATATATTCAAAGATTTGCACTACATTTTCACAATTTTTCAAAACTAGCTAAACCAAAGGGGTGTTTTAAGGGGGTTCCCGCCCAGAATGGGTTAAGTAAAAGCATCAATACTGCAATGTAGAAATACTAAGTAAAGGTCCGGAATTCGAGTAACTAAAAGTACACAGGTGTTTGCCTTTGCCATCAGTACCAAAAGTAAATCATTATGCAGAATGTCCAATTTCACAAGTTTATAGCAATCTTTTTAAAATAACAATCGCATTGTGAGCTTGTAGATCGCCTATTTTCAAATGGACAATATACAGAATTACTGACTAATTTTTTTTTTTTACTGTACTTAAAGTAAATGTACTTAGTTACTTTACACCACTGCATCTCACACGAACAATATACCTGTGAAAGATTATATCACTTATATTCAGTTGAAAATGTACATTCTTGATCTTGTATTATAAATATCAGACATATTTTCCAAAAAGTATTCCAATTTGTCTATATTTTGAGAAATATTTAGTGGTTCTATGGTAGGCCTATCCAGCGGCCAGCCTGACAATACACTATTTGTGCTAGCTTTGATTGTTTTGTTTTTAGATTTGACTTTTTTGTTTTTACAAAGTTGAAAAAGGTTCACTAAAGTGATTTCATGGCAACCTGGTCACAATGTACCAATTCTCCCCACTGGAGGGAGCCGTACTGTGGATTGTCCTCACCTGAGCACTGCCTCCCTGTTCATAGATGTGCAGATGTGACAGATCACCTACTATCATCTCATCTCCTCTCTCCCTGCAGTGCACCATCACTGCGCACACACACACACACACACACACACACACACACACACACACACACACACACACACACACACACACACACAGTCTGTTAAACACTGGATTATGCTGTGTTCCTATTTATCCGCTAAGATTTTGATCTCAACTGGGGATTTTGATTGGAAATACTTTATGTGTGTTTGTGTGTAGCTGACCTGCAATGAGATTACTCATCGTTCCAGTGGGGACATACAGCGCAGCTTCCATCCCAAACATATCCGCTGCCATCCTCTGTAAGTCTGCACCCGCACGCACACGCACACACACACACACACACACACACACACACACACACACACACACACACAGGATCCAAATATTGTACTTTTATACATTTTTATTTGTATTTCTACATTGCAGTATTGATACATTTACCAAAGTAAAACATGTGATTACTTCTTCCACCAATGCTTAGTACTCTCTCTTTACTACATAAGTAGTAAAACAAAGGAGACCAGATATAATCTCCTAGGAGAATGACAGCTCACAGACCCCATGGCCCCTCCCACCATACAGACCAAATAATTAGGGTGATTTATAATACCGTCACTTCTGTTGACCAACAACAAACTGGCACACAATAATCATCACATGATATAATCAATACATTTATTTTAGACTTGTAGATCTTTTAAGTTTTCAAAAACCTTGTCCACAGACAAGGAGATGGTTTGGCCTAATTTGGCCCCAATCAGGGCAGGTTGCAGCCAGGTGAGTTTCATTGTGGCAAACCTATTTTAAGACTAGAGGGCCATTTTGATTGTTTAAGGACCCAGAACAGAGCTACGGTGAGAGAGATTATTGTGATTTGCTTCCTAGTGTTTTCTTGAATAAAGAACCTAAAGTTTGTAACTTGCTGTTTTCCGTGTGTCCATAGATACACCACCCAGCAAGTGTCCATGCACTCTTGTCTGCATGTACAGCACACTCCGTTGGTATTGGTCCCTTTTCGTGACACGGTTATCACAGAGTGGTTTGTTGTTGTTACAACAAAAGCTGTAGCTCTAGCTATATTCTGATCATTGTTATATGGTGTTCATTTTTCAAGTCTCTCTGTCATTGTCTCTATGGCCCTTTAGCAAACAGAAAATGCATTTTCAGGTCAGGATGCAGATTGATATGCACACGGCTGCCATCTTGCCAGCAAGGTGCTACCTAGGTGCAACTTCCCATAGACAGCCCATTCATCCAAATGGAACAGTCCTATCTAATTGTATTAAATAACGTCAAACTCGCCAACATTGCAGCTGTACGGAAAGCTTGAATTATCCTCTTTCTATCTGCAATGTGTTTGTTTAATAAAAATCCACTGTAGATATGTTATGAGCTACTTCCTGTCAAGAGATTCCTTGCAGTGCAGGATTTTGGAAGTGCTCGTTGACTAGTAGCTCATAACATGTCTACGGTGGATTTTTATGAAAAACACTTTGCAGATAGTAAGACAATAATTCAAGCTTTTTGTACAGCTGCAATGTTGGCGAGTTTGATGTTATTTAATACAATTAAAAAGGACTTTTCTGTTTGGATGAATGGGCTGTCTATGGGAAGTTGCACCTAGGTAGCACCTTGCTGGCAAGATGGCAGCCGTGTCCATATCCGGTTTAGGTGGTTCTTTATTGTTACATATTGTGCACAGGTACATGATAAGGCTAAAACTAATTATTTTTTCTGT
This sequence comes from Protomyctophum bolini, assembly GCF_963924005.1. Taxonomy (NCBI): domain Eukaryota; kingdom Metazoa; phylum Chordata; class Actinopteri; order Myctophiformes; family Myctophidae; genus Protomyctophum; species Protomyctophum bolini. Next base: position 29,266,797 of record NC_137879.1, on the reverse strand, counting down.
CTTAAAGCTTATACGAGATGTCAGGACAAGGGAAAGGAGGCGCTAAGCGTCACCGCAAACTGCCTCGTGACAGTAACGTCCTGATCCAGAGAACCACAAAGGATGCCATCCGCCACCTGGCTCGCCGTGGCGGCGTGAAGCGTATCGCCGGCCTGATCTACGACCAGGAGACCAAAGAGGAGGCGACGACCCTCGGCCTCATCAAGGCTTTCATGGAAAGGGTGATCTGTGATGCCGAAACCTCCGCTATGCACGCCAACAGAGAGACCGTAACCTTCATGGATGTCGACTATGCCCTGGAGAGAGAACAAGAAGATCTCTATGGCCAGAATGGCCCGCAAAGACGAAATTCCTAATTGGCCCCTGTGAAAATCCAATTTATTTTTGATTACTACTCGTGATTCTGATAAATTGAAAATGGAGGACCTGATGTAAACAAGTGCTTTTCATGGTTTCATCCTCAATTGACATGTAGCCATTCCATTGATTCTACATACTGTGAAATAAAAATTCAATTCATGTTTTTGCACATTATTGTTGGTCACTGGTCCCGGACAGGAACAAACTGCAGGTTGAAAAGGCTCTGTTACTCTGTAGAATCTGCACCTGGCTTGCTGATAACAAACTATCTTTACACCTGGGAAAAACTGAATCCATTCTATTTGGATCAAATGGTAATCTCAGCAAGGCTTCTTGGTTAGTGGGTGACAATATTATCACATGAAAAGATGACATTTCCTGTTTTTGGCTATACAACTAATACAAGTGTATATTTGTATGTCTCTAAATGTTATGATGAACATGGTGGACCCCATTGTAAACTAGTGTAATGCTTTATGGTGTCGTCACGTGTCGTTAACAGTCTTGTATTGGGTTAAGCTTGACTTGTACTGTAATTCTCAAACTGTTAATTATTCAAGTCTAAATGTTATGATACAATGGAAACGGGCCATAGTGCTTTTTTATTTTTGCAAACTGATAGTCCACTTCTTGCCCGCGAGGCGCGAGCCCCCTGGTAATAAATTGTACTGAGTAAATGTACTTAGTTACTTTTTACACAGTGGTTGTAAACAACATGACAAACTATTATACTAACGGACACACCGTTCACTGTAGGGTCCTCCCCGAACACGTCGTCTCCCACCTCGGCCGTGGCCATGGCGCGGCGCATGGCCTCTCCGGGTTTGGTCACCGTGTCGCTGCGGAGGTCCACTGTCCGGACACGGGACGGGTCGGTGTCGCCGGCGGTGGCGGTGGCTCTGCCGGTGTCATAGTAGAAGCGGACGACGGAGCGCACAGCAGCAGGTCGCACATGGCGGCTTTGTTTTGACACGGCGCGGTGGTGTCTGGCGCACTGGAACGCAGCCCTGGCAGGAACCGTGAGTGTTTTCAAGGACATTATGCTTTCCGAAACCCAATCATATATTTATTCAGAGAGATTGTTTTTCGTTGTATGTGGACTTTGGATCTTAGCCATCGACAATCATTGACCCGGTCTGACCGTCCCTGCCTGGCTGCAAGGCCAGTGTAATACATGGTCGATTTGACAATCGGAAAGGTGCACAAGACGGTGGCGACCGCAAGGTGTCGCCAGTAGTGCGAGTTGCAGCATAGAATATTCATATTCACACAAACAGTGCAAACTTACTCCATCAAAAGTAGAAAATCAACAAACTATATAACAATTGTCAAACATTGTCCAAATTGTCAGATATTATCAGAAAGAGGCAAATATTTTGAAAATAGCTGATCTACAATGCGAGGCATTGTGAGCTTGTAGCTTGTACTATCACAATTTTTCTGTGGAAGCGGCTCAAGTGAGTCAAACTAAATGTAATGCCTCACTCAACTCTTACAATTACGTGGGCTTTTCAGGGTGTGGGGGGTTCCTAGTTCAAATATTATTTGGGGGTCACAGCCTGAAAAGGTTGATAGCCTACCGGTACTGTGCACCAGTCAGTCCTGGTATACAATAGATGCACGGATCCCCATTACTCTCTGAGAGTGTACAAATGGAACCCAATGGATCCTTATGTGGGTCCATTTGCTTCCATGTGTACACTCTCAGAGGTACAGAACTGTTAGGGTCCATTTGGTCTATCAATCATTTTTAGCTTAGGACCCTCTGAAACCCCACCAAGGACCCTTGGAGGTCCCCGGACCCGCACTGCTATAACAGGCGTGGTAAATCCTGTGTACTTATTGGAACCATATGCCAGTAGGGCTCTATATGATCTAATAGTCTGCTTGATCCACTCCTTTTTTCCCTCTACACCAAACTCTTTGTCGAAAATAGCCCGTCTCCAAACTCTGAGCTTTCTCACCCCAGAATAGTGTGTGTGTGTGTGTGTGTGTGTGTGTGTGTGTGTGTGTGTGTGTGTGTGTGAGTGAGTGAGTGCACGCTGTCTATTTTAGTGTGAGTACGTGTGTAGGCTGCCTATACTGTATACAGTGGTGGAAAGTAACTAAGTACAGTACTGTAGGCCTGCTTAGTTACTGTACATTTTGAGGTACTTTTACTTTACTGTAGTATTTCCAAATTCTGCTATTTTCCAAAAGTGTTTTATACATTTGAACCAGGACATTTTGCGCATTTTTAAGTAGGCCTACCGTACATTTTTGATTCCGGACTTTTACTTGTAACAGAGTATTTTTTCTATATTGCAGTATTGACCCTTTTACTTAAGTAAAAATGGTGAGTACTTTTTCCACCACTGACTGTATGTTTACTCTTTAGTTGTTGTGGCGAACGGCCCTCATCATCCTCACCACTTCCCCCAGCTGGATTCCATGGCGGTGGAAGCAGGTCGCTCTAACCCTCCGACCGCTACACGAAATGTGACATCAACCTACCAGAGACATGAGGAATGAGGCGACAGGTGACAGTGACGCACGCACGCACGCATGCACGTACACAACACGCACACAACACGCTGTGAGCTTTGTGGATCTGCTATTTTCGAAAGGTATAGGTCTAAAGTGGTTAAGCTGGTTTTGATGCTGGTGCTCATTTGGCTGGGGAATCCCTGGAACCCCCTGGAACCCTTCCACAAGCTCACAGCGTTTCACTTTGTGAAGCGCTGTGAGCTTGTAGATCTGCTATTTTTGAAAGATATTGAACATGTTTTTTTTCTTTTTGTTTTAAATAGCACACATCTTCTCCTCTGGGGGTATTCCTACCAAATACATATCAATTTGGGGGTCCTTGACATGAACATGTCTGAGAACCAGTGGTGTAACTAACACCCATACACCATGCCATTACATTATGTCATCATACAGACAGGTTGTTCAGCCATGACAGCTCCCAATGTAAGGGTGGAAACTCTTACTTTCCAGGATTCAAAAACGGCAAAACTAGCAGATCAACAAGCTCACTTGCGGATCTGCTACTTTACTTTATTGGTTGTTTGGACGGGACGTAAAATACACCGGATTTAGCAGAGATGCTATTTTCTATCCGTAGTCCCCGGTCATTGAACACTAAACAAAACGGACATAAGACATGAGAGGACAGCATACAAAAACATACATTTCAAACACAGTAAAAAGAGACTTTTGATGCTTTTGTGTATTTGTGTGCCCCTGTAGTATGATCAAGTAGTAGGGCGTTGATTTCTGCCCGACAGCAACCATATGTTTTTGTTTGCTGCTATAGTTGTTTGCTTTTGCACTGTGAAGATGAATATCCCTGAGGGGACAATGAAGACTATTATTATGATTATGATTATATAATCCACACATGACTCTCACAGTGTGGGAATGGAAGCCACTGTAGTCTGACATTAGAGTGAAAGGGAACGGCAGGAAAGACACACACTACACTGACCCACTAATACTATTGTTGTGCTTACAGTATGAATGAACACGTCACAGGCACAGTCTCACATACGCACCTGTGTGTGTGTGTGTGTGTGTGTGTGTGTGTGTGTGTGTGTGTGTGTGTGTGTGTGTGTGTGTGTGTGTGTGTGTGTGTGTGTGTGTGTGTGTGTGTGTGTGTGTGTGTGTGTGCGCGAGCGTGCATGCGCGTTTGTGCATGTGCTTGTGTAATATGTTTGTGTAATATGTTTGTGCATGTGTGCTTCATGTGTAATATTGTGTATAATGACTTATTAACAGGAGGGAAGCAAGCCAAACTAAATTAAATTGTAGTCTCATGTACCTGCACACAAGATGTAACGGTAAAGCACAACCTTGAATCTTGAACCTTGAAATTATGAGCATACTTCTTTTTAAAGGACTTTATAAAACTGTTACGAAGTGCCTCATACACAGTATTACAAATAAACACAACAACAAAAGAAAAAGAGACTATGCCCGCACCACCGCCGTGAGGTTGTGGGTTGGGATTTAGCGAGCGTTAATGCGAACACAATTGGCCCCTGTTTGGGCGAGGGTAGCCGGGCGGGGAGTGTGACGTTAGTGCATTAGTCAACTTACCTGCATTTTAAAACAATCTTTCTGGGCTAATCATAAACCAACTACGATAAAAGAGCTGCCACAAACAAATGCATTGTGTGGTGTAACAGTACAAATGAACATTAATATTCATATTATATTCATACCTGTCAGCAGGGACTGTAGGGCAAAGGTTTTTCCTTGGCTTCTAGGGAGTGTGCATACAAGGTTTTACACAGATCGGTGCAGTTATAGATAAAAACACGGATTGGACAGTTATAGCGCCACCATGAGGCTGAGTTGAACATTTTCAAGTGGTATTTGTTCCTCTGCCTAGTGAGAATGTGTGTGCAAAATTTCACGGAAACCACACAATGTGTTCATGATTTGCGGCATTTTGTTTGAAACGGAGCACTCCTGCGAACTTTGGAAGCCAATCTTAGCCAATCAGGATGGAGTTTGAAAAATCTGAAAGACCCGTTTCGTTGAATGGGTATAGAGAGACTGTGTACCAATTTGCGTGATGTTTGGACAAAATCTGTAGGTGTACTGTCAAAAAAATTGTTTTGCAAAATGTGGCCTCCTGGTGGCGCTATAACAGGCCAATGTGAAAACTTTGTGCCAGAGGTTCAGCTGTGGCATCCTGGAAGTGTATGTGCAGAGTTTGGCTACGATCAAGTCAAAAAATGGCATGAGGCCAGGCAGGGAAGCTGTGGGATTATTAGAGAGATAAGAACCGAACCGAACGCATTGATAACTGTGACCAGAGAGAGAGAGAGAGAGAGAGAGAGACAGAGATAACTGGCATAAGATAAAGAAAGATATCTGGAACAGGAGAATTTCCGGAATCACTGCTGGCATTACGTTCTGTAACCTCACACTTTGTGTGTGTGTGTGTGTGTGTGTGTGTGTGTGTGTGTGTGTGTGTGTGTGCGTACACGCGCGATTGCGTGCGTGCGTGTTTTGTTTCTCAAATGCCTTCCAGCATTACATGCCTCTCCGTGGACGAACGGACGGAGGGAGGGAGGGGAGAGTGATTTGGAGAAAATATTGAATTAGAGCAAAAGAGCGAGAAGAGAGGGAGAAATGAAGGAGAGAGAGAGAGAGAGGGAGAAATATTGACTTCTTCTGGGAAGGAGCGCTCCGGCAACGCCTTTCCAATAACCATAAACCCACTGGGCTGAAAATAGATGGCCCCGATGAATGGGCCAATGTGTTCATCTCCTCTCCTCTCTCTCTCTTTAAGCTCCCTTTAGACTTTGTCATACGACGGTGTCGCACAGCCAAAACAGCAGATCTGCAAGATCGACGCACATTGCGGATGTATATGCCCTGTGAGCTTGTAGATCTGCTATTTGGGACAGCGCGACACCATTGCACGACGGGGCATAAATTATGAGCATTTACAGACAGAGGTGATCTCCCCCCCCCCCCCCCCCTTATTTCTCTCTCAAGCCTGATTTTTCTCTCTCTCTCACTCTCAAGCACTGTGCTGCTCTGTCCCTCTCTCTCTCTCTCTCTCTCTCTCTCTCTCAGAGACTATCATTTGTTCACCATGACAACAGATATTAACTGGAATAAAACAGGTGTTTATGGGAAGCCTTGCCTCTCTCGGCTTCTAGTGCACGCACGCGCACACACCTTTCTGGGTGGTGCTGCACACTAATACACATAATTACACACACATCGCTGTTTCACCATTTCTCACTCTTTCACTCACACAATTATAAGCTTTACTGACTCATTGTCGCATACTACTGTATCGCTTGCGTGCGCACCCCTAACCCCCCCCCCCCCACGCACTGACACACACACATACAATTATACGCTTATTGGTTCTCATTGCTTCATACTACATAGACTACACACACACACACACACACACACACACACACACACGTACACACACACACACACACACACGTTCCCCTTCAATGGAAAGGTGTCGACATCACTACCTCTAAAATGAAGAAGGTTCAACAACATCTGTTTCAGATTTCACAGCAGCCCACCCCCTATGTAATGTGTGTGTATGTCTCTCTCTCTCTCTCTCTCTCTCTCTCACATACACACACGCACGCACAGTCGCACACACACACACACACACACACAGAGAAGAGGGGCTATACCCTCTGTGAGTAACAGTATGCGTAGGTAGCCTACTAGGTTGGCAGCGCGCGGCAGAGCTGCAGCTACCAGTGCTCCCACTGCGCTGTGAGTTTTCACCAGTGCTTCTCAAACATTTTCACGTCAAGGACCCCCATATTATTTGGCCGAATAAGAGATTTGTTACGATCGGATCAAAACATGGATTAAAGAACATAAACCCATGGATAACGTAGCTACGTTTCTGGCAGGCTAGATGATTAATTTAACACCGTTTTCTACTGTTCTGGCGGGCTGCGTGTTTAGGAAGTTCGAAGCATTGTATGTCCATAAATAAGTCGTGCGAGGCCTGTAGATTGCAGGAATGCCCAAGCCAAGAGCTAAGGCATTGGCAGAATTCTGTTCAGTGTGATAATTGGCAGATTGCCAGATTTTCCATATAAGCTATGTGTAACACATGCTTTCTTTACAGTTCCATTATGGTAAGCTTGGGACACAGCTATGGTGGTTATATTTATTTATATTTCATTTCGTTTTGTATGTGATGCATTTTCTTTTGAAGTTGTTTCGTTGCATTGTGGGTATACCTCAGTAGGCCTATACAGAGGAACCCTTTACTGATGGTTAAGATGGTCTCCTGTTTGCTCAGGCACAAACTAACAAATTGAAAAAAAATATCTATGATTCATAGATAGTTCAAGTGGCCAAATATGCACCTGTGCTTCATATTCTTTAGACCGTAACAATCGATTTCGACATTCGACAGCTCAACTGATTTGGTCATATGCGTGATGTCATCTGTATCACCCTACTTTGTATAATTTCCTCCCCCTCTTCAGTCTTCAGTTGCAAATTTGCATTTCCACTTTGTTTACAATGTCCGCCATTGTTGATTTTCCATGGAATGGAAACAAGCCTGGGTTTATCTAGCATCAGTATTATAATGACTCAAATATGAAATAATTTGCATATCAGCGCTCCCACCACCTCAGGACATTGTGGTACTGCAGCTAAAACTACTTTAGTAGCCAAACATAAATGCACAGGACTGGTTATATCAGAGTGGTGATTTAGGCTCAAACCATTAGAAAACATTATTGAGGGACATAAACAATATGATATTAAATATTAAAAACAGTTTTAAAATGCACTTTGTAGTTCCTATAGTGGAATTATTCTGCTACACAGTGTGCTACTCTGCTACACGCGTGCGTCCATGCGTGCGTGTGTGTGTGTGTGTGTGTGTGTGTGTGTGCGCACAACGATATGAAATGCAGGTCCTTGGATTGATGTGCGTGACATCAGAATGCCAGCCATTCATCACACTCCACTGTGGCTTCAGTCAGCTGTGTCACTTTCCCAGAAGAAGCCTGCAGCAGCACGACATCACTTTCTGTCTGTCTCTGCCTTTCTCTGTTCTACCGCTTGCACGCACCCACGCACGCACGCACGCACGCAGGCACACCTCCATCCATTTACCAACTTAACCACACCCCCAGTTCACCTCTCACTGCCATCCTCCTTTCACCCTTTCACCTCGCTCTCTCTCCCCTCTGTGCATGCTGTCTCTCTCTCTCTGTTTCTGTCTGTCTGTCTGTCTGTCTGTCTGTCTGTCTGCCTTTCTCTGTCTCTCTCTCACTTATTCAATCACTCAGCCCCCCTTCTTTCTCTCTCTCTCTCTCTCTCTCTCTCTCTCTCTCTCTCTCTCTCTCTCTCTCTCTCTCTGGGAAGTCATGTGACTTCTGTGAAGCAGGGCCCTATAAACCAGCGGTACATGGATGGGGGCTCAGTGTCCATGGCTCCATGCTGCATTCTGATTGGCCAAGACAGTCAGCTGGTGGTCTGTCTCACAGCAGAGCCCCCCTTTTCTCCATTCTGGAACCAATGTGATCCTTCACGCTGTGTGTGTGCGTGCGTGCGTGCTTGTCACTATACTTGTGAGGGCCAAGTGTCTCCACAATAGGTAGTGTACAGTCTCTGACAATAACTAATTGCAGGTTGAAATTGCCCTTTAAATTACTGAGGCAAGCATGGTAAAATCTGCACATGGCTCGCTGAAACTATCATTACACCTATAGGTAAATCTGAAGCTAAAACGGAATCCATTATTTTTGAAAGGGTCAAAAATTAACCTCAGTAAGGCCACAGACTTTACGATCAGACTGATTGACAAAGGAAATAAGAGATTACCTATCTGTGCTGTATTTTAGATAACAACCTTTCCGGGTTGTAAAATGGCAACACAAATAATCAAGAATCAATCAATCAATCAATCAATCAATCAGTGTCTGTCTGTCCACACTGGTCATCACAAGAAAAAAATAAGTTATTCCATGCTGATTATAAAAATGTTAGATCGGCTATAGGCTTGATTTACACTGTGCAATTCTGTTTGCAACCAATAGATCCGATCTACAAGCTCATAACGTGTCATGCTGCAGTGAGGTCCTCACAAGTATAGTGTGCGTGTGCGTGTGCGTGTGCGTGTTCGTGTTCGTGTGTGTGTGTGTGTGTGTGTGTGTGTGTGTGTGTGTGTGTGTGTGTGTGTGTGTGTGTGTGTGTGTGTGTGTGTGTGTGTGTGTGTGTGTGTGTGTGTGTGAAGTTTTGCGGGAAATGCAGCTTAATCTACCTTAATGAGGTGGCTGTTCCCAGTTCTCTGATATATGCTCACAAGTACATACTGTAAGTACACACATGCACGTACACATAAACACATGCACGCACACATGCATGTGCGCTGCACACACGCACGCACGCACGCACGCACGCACGCACGCACGCACATGCACATGCACACAGAGGCAAACACACGAACACACTCACAGCTGAAATAACTAATAGGATTGCCCATTAACATTGCTTTATGTTCAAGGGGTGGATTAGCACCGTCTGTTATGTCAACGTAGTAGCAGCAAAGGGCTCAGGGTTCAGTGCTGGACGAGTGCATTTGCTTGAGTACTCTTTTGTTTTGCAAGCTCAGTCAGGACTTTCACTCCCAAACTTACAAAATTACATTATGAAACATGAATGAACCTCTTACTGTACGCCCTTTATCAAATAGAGTCAAAATAGCCAATCTACAAGATCTCAACCGTCACACCGTTATGAGCTTGTAGATCTGCTTTCATTATCATTCATTCATTCTGCTTTAAGATATCCGTTCCCTTTTTTTGGGGGGGGGGGGGGCTGTCAACACTGCAGGAATGCATTGATATTAACAACAAAATGTACTTTGTAATGCTTTGGTATTTACTTGAGGACATATACTTTGTCAGGGTTCAGTGTCAAGACGACATTTCTAATGTAGCCTGTTCCCCTGCTTGAGGAGAAGCAGCTCAGCACAATGGAGATAGCACTGCTGCCAATCACTGACAGCCAACATGTCACTGTAGACACTTAAAACCCTTGTGACTCCATGCTCTGCTGTTCATCACTGAGATTAACATCCTGCACAGGCCAAATCCTTAGTGGTAAAGGGCTAGTTCACCCCCAGAAATTGTCTTTTTTTAGGCTATATCAAAGATAATAATAATAATGGATTGGCATTTTATAGCGCTTTTCTATGCACTACATGCTTACTCAAAGTGCTTACAATGCTCCATTCATTCATACATTGGGAGGTGAAGCGGCGAACAGTCGACACCATCATCCTCACTTCCCACATTCACACACCAATGGTGGCAACCACTGGAGTTCAGTGTCTTGCCTAAGGAGTAAGGACATACTTCGACATGTAGACAGGAGGAGCCGGGATTCGAACCGGATTTGTCTCTCTGAGAAGAAGACACACAATTTTGGTGTCAGAGTTGTGTGGCTTGTGTGTGAAATATTTAGTTCAGTGACCATGGAGATCAATGTGGGGGTCCTTGGCATGATAATGATTGAGAACCTTTGGTTTTTATTGTGTACAATTCTTGTGAAGTATGTTCTGTGTCCGTGTGCTCTACGTATTTCAATTTAGTTTAATTCATTTTAATTTTCTGTGATTATCCTGTGATTTTCATTGAAATTGTATTTTACTACAGCTGCTGTTGTCTTTGACTATACATGTCTATATCAGTGGTGAAAAGTAACTACCGGTAAATTCACTTACTTAAGTACTTATTTAATCTTTTAGGTATTTTTTTCTTTTTACTTTAATTTATATTTTATACCTACTTTATACTTCTACTCTACTACATCTCATAGTAAAACTTTACTTTTTACTCCACTTTATTACCATGTAGATTTAGATGATTATTAGATTACGATATGTCAACCAATTAAGCCCTATTTATAGTTTGTCTTTTCAAAAATAGCCAATAACTACATGCTTACATGTTGTGATGCGAAGCAATTTGAGCTTGTAGATCTGTTATTTTTGGAAAAGGTTTGACAAATTCAAGTATTTTTCTTTTTGTACAGGAAAAACTAAACAAGTCTGATGCCAAAACTTTTGTACCTTTGAAATTACAAAGTTTCTACATTCCCGTAAAACATCAGTGCAGTTTTTTTCCCCACAACTGGTCTGTATCTATATTTGGGTACTGGCTTTTTGCAAGAAGTTATCTTATTTTATCTATAATCTAATCTCATCTCGTCTAAATCACATTTCATCTTTTTGCTTGTGTTGCAGATTTAGCCCATGTTGCCAAGGAGTGAAAGACAGGCTTTATTCTTTCGAATGAAAAAATGAAAAAAGTCCACACACCATTTTATGCTCCCAATTATATCTTTACTGAAGTGGTAACGTTTCGGGCCTCAGAGCAGGATTATACCCAATACACCGACCTTGAAACAGATGTAAGCGCAAGTGAGAAGACTTGCTGGGCATTTCTGCCTGACGCACCTCCGACGGTGCCATGGTGCCGGCTGCTACAGTAACTCATTTTGCTGCAGGGGGACCCCCTCGAACCCCCTCAAAATAGGGGTCCCTGGACACTACTTTAAGAGCCACTGATTTATAGACTCAACTCAGTTGTCGACACATTGTGAACAATGGAGATTGGCTGTTGTTGGCAACTAAAGCATAAATGTGGCTGTTTTTACAGTAAACCGACTGGCATCTGAGCTGTCTTTCTCTGCCACAGGGGTTGATGTATACAGTAGGTGCTTCTATGAAGTAACTAGTACATTTGCTCAGGTACAGTACTGTGTACTAGGGTTGTCCCGATCGGATCGGGTGATCGGAAATCGGCTCCGATCTCATGATTTTCAAAAGATCGGAATCGGGGAGAAAAGATCAGATTTTTAATTGTCTTAATGTAAATCTCAAAGAAAGATGTAAAAACTGTTGTAGTTGTAGTTGTAGTTGTTTTCCTTCTGGTCCCAGTCAGAGATCATCAAACAAAGACTAGTCACACTCAGAGGAGTGAAAGACACCTATGATGGAAACAAAGGAAATGCAACCCTATGCATGATAGCATAGGTGTCTGTAGTACTCTCTTTAAGAGTTTTAACTTGACTTCAGCTCTATAAACTGAAAGTGAAATCACCCCCTCTCTCTTTCTCTCTCATTAGCAGGCAACAGTGCAGCACTCTCTCTCTCTCTGTTTCTGGCACAACAGCGCCCCTACTGGTACTCATTATACTGGTGCTCATTAACCAACACATAGGCGCACACATAGGCGAACACGGACATTGCTGTTCCCCAATGACAGTCATTCTAATAAAAGTATAGTCACATTTTGCCTTTAAATAATTGAACATGCATACAAGTGACATATACATTAGGATATTATACTATTGTGATATGGCATAAGTGTTATATAAAAATATAAAGTTTGGATCGGGAAAGATCGGTATCGGTATATGTCTCAAAATCAAATGATCGTAATCGGATCGAGAGCAATAAAACGTCATCGGGAGTTCGGGACATCCCTACTGTGTACTTAAGTACAATTTAGAGTTATTGTGGAGAAATAAAAAAATATTTTTCCACCACTGGAGGTAGGAGGTGTACGTGTGTGTGTGTGTGTGTGTGTGTGTGTGTGTGTGTGTGTGTGTGTGTGTGTGTGTGTGTGTGTGTGTGTGTGTGTGTGTGTGTGTGTGTGTGTGTGTGTGTGTGTGTGTGTGTGTGTGTGTGTGTGTGTGTGTGTGTGTGTGTGTGTGTGTGTGTGGGGGGGGGCAGTCAAACAGTCAAAGTCCACCACATGCACACAAAGGAAAACAAAGCAAGACAATGCCTTACGTTAAGCCTCTCCTGTTTCAACACAATATCCACCCTGTGAGTCTCTTTCTGTCACAAAACTGGTCCACGCTGGTTTGTGGGGTTGTACTAGGTCACACACACACACACACACACACACACACACACACACACACACACACTGACGGTAAGACACTCCCACACTTTAAGCAACCGGCCCAGGTGTTATGGGAAATGTGTGTGTTTGTGTGTGAAAGTGAAATCACTCACAGTGAATTGGTGCGAGCTTGACACATACGTACACTGTGTCCACTGTGCATGCGTGTGTGCGTGCGTGCATTTGTGTGCACATGCGTGTTTGCATGGGTGTCACAATGAGGTGGTCAATCTAAACAAAGACTGTGTGTGTGTGTGTGTGTCTTGTGGGAGTTGGTGGTTTGCATGCTGATGTTGCTGTGTGTGTGTGTGTGTGTGTGTGTGTGTGTGTGTGTGTGTGTGTGTGTCAGTGTCACAATTAGCTTGAAGATTTAGATAGATGGCCTCCTGCGGCGTTCTGTGTCTGTGTGTGTGCATGCGTGGGCACTGGCCAGCGTGCACACACACACACACACGCACGCACACGCACGCACGCACGCGCACACACACACACACACACACACACACACACACACACACACACACACACACACACACACACATACTCAAGCACACATGACCATCTGTATGCTGCTCATATGGTTTTTATTGATCCCTGTCTATATTATACTCTCTTTCTCTCTCTCTCTCTCCCTCTCTCTCCCTCCCCCTGCCCCCCTCTCTCTACCACTCTCTCCCTCTCTCTCCCTCCCCCTGCCCCCCTCTCTCTACCACTCTCTCCCTCTCTCTCTACCACCCCCCCCTCTCTCTCTCTCCCCCCTCTCTCTCTCTCCCTCCCTCCCTCCCCCTGTCCCCCTCTCTCTACCACTCTCTCTCTCCCCCCCTCTCTCTCTCTCTCTCTCTCTCTCTCTCTCGCTCTCTCTCGCCTCTCTCTCCCTCTCTCTCTCTCCCTCCCTCCCCCTGTCCCCCTCTCTCTACCACTCTCTCTCTCCCCCCTCTCTCTCTCTCCCTCCCTCCCCCTGTCCCCCTCTCTCTACCACTCTCTCTCTCCCTCCCCTCTCTCTCTCTCCCTCCCTCCCCCTGTCCCCCTCTCTCTACCACTCTCTCTCTCCCTCCCCTCTCTCTCTGCTGATGGTGAAGGAATGCTGCAGCTCTGCAGGGCAGACCTCTGGTTTCCTGGAAGGTGGTGGGTCTTTATCAGAAGCGGCTGTGACAATACAGCCCTATAGCTCCGCTGGTTGAGTTGATGGAGGGAGCGTCTCTCCTCTATTAGAGCCTGTTGGCCGCGAGCAGGGCTCTTCCTGGAAAGGAGGAGTCCGCAGTCAAACCAAAGACCCTTCCTGGAAAGAAACCCCCCATGCTCGCGGCTTCACTTTTCTTTTTCCTTTTTTTTAAATAGCATATCTGCACAATGCGTTGCAGAACAGCTATTTCTACATAGCCTGCTATGTATGTATCATTGTATAGGGCAGTGATCCTCAAATTCTGGACCAGGACCCCCAGGGGGGGGGTCCTCAAATGATTTTGAGGGGGTTGATTTCAGATTATTTACTTAAAGGAGAAGTTTATTCCCCAAACAAATACTTATTTTCTATCAATTACACACCCCGTAGTCTTAATTGTATTCATGAAGATTTTCCTTTCCTTTTTTTTGCCATTCCTGCGCTAATAATTATTTTGATGACCTGGCTGGATGCCACTTTAAACCACTGGAATATAGAAGACTGGGGTAATACCCTCAGAGTTAAACAAACACTCCCGAGTTTTTGCAGTGTAGTATACTATCTCTGGGCATGCATTCAAAGCATTCTATCCGTCGGGCAATTCCACTAGAATTTGTGTTCTCACTCTGTGAGGTTTGTGGGTGGCCAAAACGTTTAAAAGAAACGTGCATACATTCAGTACATGCTGGAAAAGGAAAAGGCCCCAGGCGAGTACCGAGTGAAATCCTGTAAGTGCACTTAAAGTCATACAGGGTATAACCTTCGCTTTGGTCCTTTTGGCGACAAACTTTTGTCAGTCCCTTGTCATTGTTTCTCTAAGTACTATTCAAAGATCCTATAGCGACACTGCACTCCCTGTGGGTGGGGCCAACGGTTCTCGAGTTACGTGGATTACAGACGTACACACAGACGTACAGAGACTTGGTGCATTTATAGATTATTACTAGAGCGAGTTAGATTATCATTGTGGAAAAACTATAGCTGCTACACTGCCCTCACATCTCGAGTTCGCACCACCGATCCGACTGGTATAGTAGTATCTGAGTCAGTGGCGGGGCCCAGGGGCTGTCACCATTGTACCCATCTGTCTGTGATCCCATCTGTGAAGATCAGATCTTCATATCTGTATCTGTCTGTCTACCTGTGTCCCTTTTATGCCCATATGGAGATCTCTGTATCTGTCTTTCTACCTGTGTCCTGTTTATGCCCATATATTGATGTCATCAGTAGGCCTCTATTGGTATGCACCCTATGGGAATATCAGTTGGATCGACGTTTCTGGAACCGCATATCCGAACGACTCGACGGCAGGCACTGCACTCCCTCGAATCAAGTTGGTCGGTCACATGTTTGCACATAACTGCAAACCTGGGGAGAGCCCTGAACTAAGCTCATGCTTCCTTCAATGCACGAGGAGCGAGGTGGTGGGAGTGTCACCGGTATATGACGTATAGTCGTAGCGTGTGGAGGGAACACGTTATTCCAACCAGTTCCTTTCCCCTCCATCAGGCACCCCGGCTGGTCGGAGGGAGTCAGTATAGAGACCAGGATTACTGCATTTTGTGAGGGTACCTACCCTAGGGGACACGGGGAGAACGTGCAAACTCCACACAGAAAGGCCCTTTCGCCAACCCCACCTAGGGTATGGGCACTGATGGACGCGGAGGAGAGGGCATGCTATAGCTGTGCCCCACCGAGACCCAGATTGGCAATTTTTAGCCGTGAAATGGGAAATTCCGAGTATATCCGAGTATATCTACATTACAGTATTGATACTTTTACTTCAGTAAAACATGCGATCATGTACTTCGTTTGACTCAAGCACTGGAGTCGAGTACTTGGTCCACACCGCATGGTTGTGTGGCGGTTGGGAGCCATCATGGGATGTTGTGCTTGGACCAGCAGAAAGAAAGTCCCGACCCCGGAGTGGACCAAGCGAGTCATCACCCAAGTGAATCACGGTGGAAAAACTCTCTAAGGACCGCAGGAGATTCTGTGTACAGAAGTGAAGCCTCCAAAAACACTCCAACATCGCACGCATAACAACCTTGGGGAACATAGAAAAATGAGTCACGATGAGTTGGTTTGTTTAAACTGTGTTTGTGCGTGTGCACGCGTGTGTGTGTGTGCGTGTCCATGAAACAGGACTATACTGGTTGTGTTTTGGGAAGAGAACTCAATCATTTCTGTTTGTCTGTTGAACTGCGTCATTTTCTGTGCAATTGCCCTCTCTCTGTCTTGCGCACACATGCAAACCCTGTCACACACATATACAGTACACACACACACACACACACACACACACACATGTGTGTGTGCGCAGTGGAAGGGGGGAATCACAGAGAAACACAGAACACGCACATTTTTCTTGGATGTGTCATAAGCAGGGCTTTAAGGAGCCTGTGGAGAAACAACACATGAGTGGTGTGCTTTGTGGAGTCTAGTCTTTGTTCTTTGTGCCGGACTGGTCATTCAGGTCTGTGTGGGAGGCACAGTGACCTCACCGTGCAGGTGGAGAGGCAGAGGCGTCATTCTGTAATGTCAGAAATTAAATAGAGGGTCGCAATTATAGTGACAACTTCTAAGCCTTTAATAAGCAATGCTAGGCGTGGTGAGCTTGCACAGCTGTTGTTTTATTGCTTGTAGATCTGCATTTATTTTTAACATACATTGTAACATTTTTGAAATGCTCGCCTATACTCAAAATAGGCATGCCATGTTGAGAGTTAAGAGCACAAATCCATTGCCACTGCGGACGGGAGGGTGCTTGAGGCAGTTGAGGAGTTCAAATATATCGTGGCCTGCACTGCTTCAACGGAACAGGTCCTGGTGTTCATAAGGTTTTGCACCCGATACCCACGTTGGTTTTTAGAACAGTGGTTTTATCAATGCCATTTTCACAACTTCTTTTGCCATTCTTATAACCTGATCCCTGAAGCTCTACAAGCTGTATAATAACTCTATTTTCTCATTCTCATAAATGCCTAATCCTAAACCTGAGCCCAACGTGAATCTTTAACTAATTGTAATTATAGTTTTTAACCATATCTAACAACCATTTGTTGGTTGTGGACCAGGAAAATCAATGGTTTTCGCAATGTCTATATATCTCAAATTCAACTATAATTGTGGCGCCATGTCTTGCCCCTTACAAGTATAGAAATGCAAGTAGGCCTACACATAGTCACCCGTGCATACGCAGTCTCTCTCTCTCTCTCTCTCTCTCTCCCTCTCTCTCTCTCTCTCTCTCCCTCTATAAGCTGCAAAAGTGTTCCGGAGGGCACTCGTCTGAAATGCCTCGCACGGGATGAGGAGATTGTGGGAATCAGACATGGGAGAAGACCTCCAGAGGCGGCTGTTCGTAGCTACAGTATACAGTGGAGTCATGCAGCGCTGCTTCATGGGGCTGAGACATGGACCCTCACAGTACAACAGTAACGGGCCCTGGATGGAGTCTACACAAGAATGCTACAAATGGCACTCGGTGTCACATGGACGGACCGCATCCGAAATGTGGTCATGCATGGGGACCTACCACGGGGTCAGAGAGAGAAGGATGAGGCCGGCAGGGCACTGCGTCAGGCACCCAGCCGGAACTAGTGGCAAGCAAACTGACACTGTGGAAGCCAACCCAGGTCAAAGCCTGCAGGAAAGGCAAGAATCACTAACGGTACAGACTGGCACTCGAATGAGGTCGGGAGATCAGTCGGTCGGAAGGTGAGAAAAAAAGTTACTGAATGCACCTGAGGGCAGATACCGACAGACGGCTA